>NC_088718.1:110000-421000 GCF_963576615.1 Watersipora subatra
CTTCTTTCCCCGCTGTATTCGCCAAGCCCGTTCCCTTGGCTGTGGTTTCGCTAGATAGTAGATAGGGACAGTGGGAACATCGTTAATCCATTCATGCGCGTCACTAATTAGATGACGAGGCATTTGGCTATTTTGACAGCGCGCTTATTTGCAGATATTATAGATTAACGACCTTTAACTGTGGCATAAGGTGTCAACTGCCACAAGCTCCTTGGTCCACGGCACTCCTGAGCCCGGATGGTAAGACCCAGTCGTCACCCAGCAGGTGCTGGCGCCGGGGGTGAACGGTGTGCCGGATGCGCGTTCCCACTACCCGATCTAGCTGGATGGACAGAGCGGATCCACCACAATCGCGCATCTTCCCGCCTCTGCGTGGCGGTAGGCTTCCGGTGCTCGGCAGGCCCAGTCGGGGTGGACAGTTTAAATACACCCGTCATCGAACACTGGAACTCAGTACGAGAGTCTTGCGGACCACCTTAGGGGAGGTAAATGCCTAACCCGAGCCAGACCCCACCGCAGGAGGGGCGTGCGGCCCCCCCCCAACATCACCTCCCGCAGGCGGGCCGGCGGAGTAACACCCACCGTAATCTCGGAACATGCGCCATATTGCCCACCCACCGTCCAGCGTGCGGCATGACAGGATCTTAAAGTCACGATTGGTGAAGCCCAGAGCGCGCAGAAAACCCGCGCTACCTGGGCTCACACCCTCTCTCCAGTTGAGGGTTGCACTGCCAAAATAGACGGTGGCCTCCCTGTTTTCACTCTTTGCCCATCGGGTGACCTCCGGACAATCATACTTCCTGACCTTCTCCTCATGGGCTCCATCAGGATCCCATCCATCGCCTGTGATGGCCGCATCCACCACATATGCCTGTCCATCCCGCCAGGCCACAAGGTCAGGTTTACAGAAAGTTTGGGCAATGGGGATGATGGGAGTCATCCCATCATCGCGCGCTGGGATGACACCTCAGTCATCCCGACCTTCAAGATGGAATAATGACTCACCGAGTCGAAGGCCTTTTTAACATCCACATAGCAAAGGCTAAGGGGGCGCACCAGATCTGGAAAGGTGCACTCCTTAACAATTGCTTGGAGGAGAGAAATGTTGTTACCCAAGCCGTCCCCCGGTCTGAAGCCTCGCTGCATCTCGGAGATCGGGATGACTGAGTCAAACCTTCTCGCCAAGATGCGGTGGAAGAGTCTCACCAGGCAGCTGGTCACCGTGATTGGCCTAAACTTGGAGGGGTCACGCGTCCCCAACACCTTGGGGATGAGAGTGGTGATGCCCTCCTTACAAGAAGAAGGACATCGCGCCACAGCCTGCCACACTCCCATCAAACTCCCAATCCACTCAGGATTCGCACCCCTCAACGCCCTCCAAGTCAGACCATCCGGCCCAGCTACCCCCTTTACCCCACGTAGAGCACGAGTCACATCATCCGATGTTATACGCTCCAATAAACCCCAGTGAACGCACTCAGGGGGAGGGTACTCCCTTGTATCCTGGGTGCTTTCTTTGCCCAGTAGGTCCCGCCAGAAAGGGAGCACTTCCTCAAGAGATGGTGCATCAGTTGCATCGTTCCTCCAGGTGTCCTCTAACACGGACCTAGCAGCCGTGCTGCTGTTCTTACGGTACTCCTTTTGGAGCTTCTGGTAGAGCCTGCGTTTAAGCAGTCTCCCCTTCAGCCCCGCCAGTCGCACCGTTTTCCTTACCCTGGAACTTCCTGATGTTGCCCTAGCGGGAAACAACACCTCCTGCACCTTGTCCACAGCCGCCTGTGGATCATCTCTGAGGCCACGCCTGATCTCATCAGCATCAAGCGCTCCATTCGACCACTGAGCTAGAAAACTGAGGTCCAATGACTCGAGCCTCTCACTCTTCCACCGACTTCCCGTAGGGTCGGCCAACAATTCCTCTCCTCCTGCTGCGCTCTCACCCGCAGCCTCAGCACCCCGACGTCGTCGGGCCTCGTCGAGCATGGTTGAAAACGCCGGGTAACGAATCCGGGCACGGATCGACTCAGCGCTCCTCCCAGGACACCTCTTGGCCAGCTCATCATAAAGGTCAACCTTCCGTGAGAAGTCTCCCTCTAGAGCAGCCCAGTCACAGGCGAGCGAAACAAGTTCGCTACGGTCCCAGTAGGTGCGGTTCTTGGTCGCCTGTTCTCTCACATGCTCATGCCCGACAGTCTCGTGGTACCAGGCCTCGTGCGCACGCCGCTGGTGTCCCGAGCACCCGCGCTGGGTGGCAAACCGCCGCCCACACCCGGCAAAGAGACAATGCCAGGAAAGGGCCCCACAGCCACAACTGAAGTGGCGCCCGGCCCCCTCAGCCTCAACGCCGCACTCTTCGCACTGGCCCAGGTGGTCGAGCCTCACACCAACTCTGCTTGTTCCCGGCGGCGCTGACTGGGCGCCGCCCGTCGACCGGCGACTTATATTCGCTGAATTATGGTTGGGAACAATAGAAATAGGGCATCATGAGTAGGATGTCAGCCATCTCATGGGGAACCTTAGAAAAGGCCGTGCAAGTTTAGCGTCTACACCCCAGGGTAGACGGGTCCAGCATTAGTAGTACGGGCCGTTCCCCCCAGCCGGGCGGCGAACAGTGCTCCCCCAAGCCCACCGATGACCCTCCGAAGAGGGCCACCAGAAACTGATCCGTACGAATCCCTCTGCGCGATGAGGCGAGGCTTACGCCTGTACCCTCGTTACCCTCAAGGCAACCAGCACCGGGATGCCAGCAACCAAGAGGCCCATAAAGAGCATAGGTCACCGGCACCCAGGAGGCCGGCAACCAAGAGGCTCGGGCACATGACAGCTTTCGTCATTTACGAAAACGCTGCTGATCCACCTTAAGAGAGAGTCATAGTTACTCCCGCCGTTTACCTGCGCTTGGTTGAATTTCTTCACTTTGACATTCAAAGCACTGGGCAGAAATCACATCGCGTCAACACCGCCCGGCGGCCATCGCGATGCTTTGTTTTAATTAGACAGTCGTGTTCCCAGAGTCCGCGCCAGTTCTGTGCCGTGCGTTTAGGCCGAACGAAGCCGACGGGCGCGCGAACGCCCGCCGGCGAAAGCCACGGCCTCCCACGGAAGCGCGCCGGCGGCGGTCCGAACGCGCCGAAACGCGGCCAGTCCAACCGACGCGCGGTCCGCTTCTTGCCGCGACCCGAAGCAGCCCGCACCTCAGAGCCAATCCTTATCCCGAAGTTACGGATCGGATTTGCCGACTTCCCTTATCTACATTGTTCTATCGACCAGAGGCTGTTCACCTTGGAGACCTGCTGCGGATTCGGGTACGGCCTGGAGTGAAAATTACACTGCCTCCCTCGGATTTTCAAGGGCCAACGCCGATGCACCGGACGCCGCGTGAGGCGCGACGCTTTACGGATGCAACGTCCCTATCTCTGGACAAGCCAATTCCAGGGAGTCCGCTCCTAACAAAGAAAAGAGAACTCTTCCCGGGATCGACGCTGGCGTCTCCGAGTTCGGTCGCGTTACCGCACGGGGGCCCGAGGGCCCGATCTCCACTTCCAGGTTCGGGAATATTAACCCGATTCCCTTTCGATCGCATCGGGGATCGACCGCGCGCGAGCGCGTGCCGCGCGTCGCTCTCTCTCTCTCGCGCGTGCTCGGACGATCGCGCGGGCACGCGACGCGTCTCCCCCCGTTCAGAACGGAACTCTCCGATCTCTTAGGGCCGACTGACCCATGTCCAACTGCTGTTCACATGGAACCCTTCTCCACTTCGGTCTACAAAGTTCTCATTTGTATACTTGCTACTACCACCAAGATCTGCACTGAAGGCGGCTCCACGCGTGCTCGCGCACTACGCTTCGACGCCACCGACACGCCCTCCTACTCGTCGGGGCCTGGCATTTCGCACGCGTTGCCCCGACGGCCCGGTATAGGCCGCGCGCTCCAGCGCCATCCATTTTCAGGGCTAGTTGATTCGGCAGGTGAGTTGTTACACACTCCTTAGCGGATTCCGACTTCCATGGCCACCGTCCTGCTGTCTATATCAACCAACACCTTTTGTGGTCTCTCATGAGCGCGCGTCGGGCGCCTTAACCGGGCGTTTGGTTCATCCCACAGCGCCAGTTCTGCTTACCAAAAACGGCCCACTGGGCACTCTCTGTTCGCGCTAAGCTCGCGCGACCCCGCTCGGGAAGGGCCGCGCTTCTTACCCATTTAAAGTTTGAGAATAGGTTGAGGACGTTTCGTCCCCAATGCCTCTAATCATTCGCTTTACCGGATAAAACCATTTATCTCGAGTGCCAGCTATCCTGAGGGAAACTTCGGAGGGAACCAGCTACTAGGCGGTTCGATTAGTCTTTCGCCCCTATGCTCAAGTTTGACGACCGATTTGCACGTCAGGATCGCTGCGAGCCTCCACCAGAGTTTCCTCTGGCTTCGCCCTGCTCAAGCATAGTTCACCACCTTTCGGGTCTGAGCGCGCGCGCTCTCGCGCCGCGGGCACTCGCGTCGAGTCGCCCGCGGGCCGGCGTTGCGCCGACACGCCAGTGCCGGATCGCGCCCGTTTTGCCTTAGCTGCGCCGCTGGGGTTCGCGCGTGAGCCCATCGACTCGCGCGCGCGCTCAACTCCTTGGTCCGTGTTTCAAGACGGGTCGGACGGAGTGCCGGGAACCACACGACTCGGACCCCGGGTGCCGCGTGGCGTCGAGCGGCGCGACAGACGGCGCGCGCGACGACAAACTGCGAGCAGTTCGCCGCCGGCGTCCGCGAGCCCGCCGCCTCGAGCCACTCCCGCGCGGGGAGTGCACCGCAGGCGCTCCTCGCCCGTCGAGTCGGTCAACGCCTCGGTCGGCCTATAACACGACGCGCGAACGCGTCGCCACCTAGCCGCCGGGCTTCCGACGACTCGACGGGCGGTCGTCGCGCTCCGCCGCCGCCAAGTGCACCGATCGGACCGCCCTCCCGAGAGAGCGCGGCCGCTCGGCTGAATGACGACGACGAACTCGCCCGGTTCCGTCCGTTTGCCTCTGAACGGTTTCACGTACTCTTGAACTCTCTTTTCAAAGTTCTTTGCAACTTTCCCTCACGGTACTTGTTCGCTATCGGTCTCGCACTAGGTATTTAGCCTTAGATGGAGCTTACCACCCGCTTTGGGCTGCACTCTCAAGCAACCCGACTCCGCGACGACGACGGGCGTCCGACGCTCGTCCGGCGAGTAGAGGGCTGACACCCGCTCGGGCAGACCCTTTCAGAGATACTCGTGCCGGGAGCGACGGTCGCGAGTCGCCGCCGAAACGCCACATCGCACGGCGACCGAGGGGTCGCGGGCTTCGGCGCTGGGCTTCTCCCCTTTCGCTCGCCGCTACTCGGGGAATCCTAGTTAGTTTCTTTTCCTCCGCTTACTGATATGCTTAAGTTCGGCGGGTAGTCGCGTCCGATCTGAGGTCGTACTAGACGAGTTCGGACGACCGCGAGAGCCGCGCGGGACGAAGAGGGAGCGCGCGGTCTCTCCGTCGCCGCGCGAGCGACGGAGGCGACGGCGATCGCCGCGTCGCGGCCGCGCGGGCTCGTCGAGAACCGACTCGACGAAACCTCGCGCGCCCGACGCGCGTCGCCGTTCGCGCGCGCTACGCCGTAACCTCTTCGTCTCTCTCTCTCTCCGCGCGGTCACGCGTCGTCCGGGCCCGGGCGCGCGCTCCCCTCGGGAGCGAGCGCGCCGGTAGTACGCTTGAGGACGAGGCCGACGCGCGGTCGGCAGCGTCCCAGGGCGTCGCGAGCGGCGCCGACGAGGGCGCGCTCGAGCGACGATGGTCGGCGAATGACGACCCTCAGACGGGCGCGGCCTCGGGATGACCCGAGGCCACAATGTGCGTTCGAGATGCCGATGATCGATGTGTCCTGCAGTTCACATTGCCTAACGCAGCTGGCTGCGCTCTTCATCGACGTGCGAGCCGAGTGATCCACCGCTCAGAGTTGTGCTTCGCGTAGTCGGGGCTACGCTCTCAGTTCGCGTTCGACTCGCTCGGGGCGGCAGGCAGCGCCGCCCGCGCGCGCGAGTCCTCGCCCGGTCCTCGCTTCAGTCCTCGTGTGTCAAACCGAGACGAACGAGCGCAGTTCGGTACGGGCGCCTCTCGCGAGCTCGCCGTGCGACGGCGGCTAGCTCGCACGAGGTCTTCGAGCGATAATCGCGGCGCGCGCCGAAACGCGCGACGCGACTTTACCGACCACCCCGGTCCTACGCACCCGTACCTTTCGCGTAACCGTCAATTCCCGCCTCGACGTCGACCGCGAAGTCGACGTCGCGACGCGCCGTCAATTCCCGCCTCGGCGTCGAACGCGAAGTCGACGCCTCGACGCTAACCGTCAATTCCCGCCTCGGCGCCGACCGCGAAGTCGACGCCTCGACGCTAACCGTCAATTCCCGCCTCGACGCCGACCGCGAAGTCGACGCCTCGACGCTAACCGTCAATTCCCTTTCTCTTCGGGCTCGCGGTCGACGTTCTCGAGCGCGTCGCTTTCGCGAACGCGTTCTCGAACGACGGCCGGATCATCGACAATGATCCTTACGCAGGTTCACCTACGAAAACCTTGTTACGACTTTTACTTCCTAGAAGTGATCAAGTTCGTCTCACTTTCCGCCTCGCGACGCGACGCCCGAGAGCGCCGTGTGCCGCGCGCGGTCCGTGAGCCTCACTAAACCACTCAATCGGTAGTAGCGACGGGCGGTGTGTACAAAGGGCAGGGACAGATTCCCCGCGAGCTGATGACTCGCCAGTACAAGGAATTCCTCGTTCACGGAGAACAATTGCAATCTCCGATCCCTAGCACGTTCGCGGTTCAACGGGTTGCCCACGCCGACCGGCGCGGGAGAAACACGCTGATGCGAACAGTGTAGCGCGCGTGCGGCCCCGAACATCTGAGGGCATCACTGACCTGTTATTGCTCTCCGCTTCACGCGGCTAAAAGCCGCTTGTCCCTCTAAGAAGCGAACGGTCGCCGTCCGTAGTCGGCGCCGTCTATTTAGCAGGCAAGAGTCTCGTTCGTTATCGGAATTAACCAGACAGATCGCTCCACGAACTAAGAACGGCCATGCACCACCAACCACTGAATCGAGAAAGAGCTCTCAACCTGTCTGTCATAACAGTGTTCGGGCCGGGTGAGGTTTCCCGTGTTGAGTCAAATTAAGCCGCAGGCTCCACTCCTGGTGGTGCCCTTCCGTCAATTCCTTTAAGTTTCAGCTTTGCAACCATACTCCCCCCGGAACCCAATGACTTTGGTTTCCCGGGCAATACTGCTGGCGGCAACTTCTGTAGAAGTGCGCCCAATTGCCAGTCGGCAACGTTTACGGTCAGAACTACGGCGGTATCTGATCGCCTTCGCACCTCTGACTTTCGTTCTTGATTAATGAAAACATTCTTGGCAAATGCTTTCGCAGTAGGGCGTCTTCGGACGATCCTTGAATTTCACCTCTCCCGTCCGAGTACGAATGCCCCCGGCAGTCCCTGTTAATCATTGGCTCGCCGACTCTCTAACCAACAAAATGAGTACGAGCCCATTTTCCATCATACCATGCTGAGCTGTTCAAGCTGCTCGCCCCCTCTAAGCGGTTCAATTTCTTCAAGGTGAACGTGCAGCGGCGGCGCGCTCACACGGCGAAGTGCAAGCGACGCGCGCCCTCCGCGCCTGGCTCGGTCGGGCGAGAGCGACCGGTACGGCCGTCCGCCCTCCCGCGTCTGACGCTTCAACTACGAGCTTTTTAAACGCAGCAATATAAATATACGCTGCTAGAGCTGGAATTACCGCGGCTGCTGGCACCAGGCTTGCCCTCTAGTGGATCCTCGTTAAAGGATTTGAAGTGTACTCATTCCGATTACGGCGACGCGTTTGCGCGCCGCATCGGTATTGTTCGTCACTACCTCTCGGTGTCCGAAGTGGGTAATTTGCGTGCCTGCTGCCTTCCTTAGAAGTGGTCGCCGTTTCTCATGCGGCCTCTCCAGAATCGAACCCAGATTCTCTGTTATCCGTTAACGCCACGGTTGGCATAGCACCAACCGTCGTCAGCATGATAGATCAGAAACTCAGTGTAGGCGTCGCCGGCTCGAAGGCCGTGCGATCGGCGGCAATTACTCGGGTGTCGTCCACCGAGTCCCGTCCGGAGACGAGCCGCTGGTTTTCGCCTAATAAGTGCGCCCTTCCCACGCCCGGAGGCGAAGTCGGAGCCTTGTCGCATGTATTAGCACCGGAGTTACCGCACGTTATCCACGGGTGAGTCTGTCCCCAGTGGAGTCATAACCGATTTAATGAGCCGTCCGCAGTCTCGCCGTCTACACGGCTTGTACTTAGACATGCATGGCTTAATCTTTGAGACAAGCATATGATTACTGGCAGGATCAACCAGATAGAGCTCGGTCGACGCGTACGTCGCCGGCGTCGGGCGCGAGGGGTTGCCGGTCCCTCGCGCCCTCTAGCGTCCGTCGCCTCGGTCGACGGACGCGGCAATCTAGGTTCGTGTCTCGAGGCTCGCCGCGCGCCGCCGCCTCGCGAGCGTACGAAGCACACGTCCGCGTCAGACGCGTCCGCGCTTCGTCTCTCCTCGCGAAGCCGCGCGCGACTCTCGCGTCTTACGACTGCCCGTGCGTAAGACGCGCGCGACGACTGTCGGCGCTCGCCGCCTCTAGCGACGAGGCCTCCGCGTCGCGACGCGTCTCGCCGTTCGTGAGAACGGCCGTCGGCGTGTCGCGCGACGATCGTCGTCGATGGTACCCGGCCGCGGGCCTCGATCGCCGGGCTCGACTCGATCGTCGCTAATGTTCACCACCTTTCGCGCGATCACCTCAACGCCGAGCGAGCGTCTCTCGAAGGAGAGGACGCCCCTCGCGACTCGTCAGTCGTACCGCTCGAGCGACGGTTTCGACTGTCCCGACCCTTCGCTCGCCTCGCGAGCACTCGCGGACGGCTTCGGCGCGCGGCGCACTAGGTGCTACTCCGACGCGTCGAGCGGCCAGTCGCTAGTCAGCCAAGGAAATGTCCGAGAAGATCTCGGACGGTTGGGGGCGCTCCCTTATCGCTCGAGTTCCGGAGGGCGGTACCCACTCGCGTACTCGCGTACGCGCCCTCGGATATGGAATCGAACGACCCGCGAAGGCGGGAGCGCGCGGGTACTAGTAGCGCGCGGTGGTTCGCCTCCTGAGAAGACCGACAAGACGAGCAGCCTTCGGCTAGCCGAGCGAGATGGCAACTACTAGTAGTACGCGGGAGCTCGCCTCCTGAGAAGACCGACAAGACGAGCAGCCTTCGGCTAGCCGAGCGAGACGGCAACTACTAGTAGTACGCGGGAGCTCGCCTCCTGAGAAGACCGACAAGACGAGCAGCCTTCGGCTAGCCGAGCGAGACGGCCTCTACCAGTAGTGCGCGGTAGTCCGCCTCCTGAGAAGACCGACAAGACGAGCAGCCTTCGGCTAGCCGAGCGAGACGGCCTCTACTAGTAGTGCGCGGTAGTCCGCCTCCTGAGAAGGCCGACAAGACGAGCAGCCTTCGGCTAGCCGAGCGAGACGGCCTCTACCAGTAGTGCGCGGTAGTCCGCCTCCTGAGAAGACCGACAAGACGAGCAGCCTGCCTGCCTGCCTGCCTGCCTGCCTGCCTGCCTGCCTGCCATCGTCTGACTTTGACTTTGCCTGCCTGCCTGCCTGCCTGCCTGCCTGCCTGCCTGCCTGCCTGCCTGCCTGCCTGCCTGCCTGCCTGCCTGCCTGCCATCGTCTGACTTTGACTTCGCCTGCCTGCCTGCCTGCCTGCCATCGTCTGACTTTGACTGCCTGCCTGCCTGCCATCGTCTGACTTTGACTTCGCCTGCCTGCCTGCCTGCCTGCCATCGTCTGACTTTGACTTTGCCTGCCTGCCCGCCTGCGCTCGCCGCCGAGTAGTCGACGATCGCGCGTTTTCGCCGCCAAGTAGCCTACGATCGCGCGCTTTCGCCGCCGAGTAGTCGACGATCGCGCGCTTTCGCCGCTGAGTAGCCTACGATCGCGCGTTTTCGCCGCCGAGTAGTCGACGATCGCTCGCTTTCGCCGCCGAGTCGCCGACTCGGCCGACCGCCTCGCCGAGCGAGACGGCCGCTACTAGTAGTACGCGGGAGCTCGCCTCCTGAGAAGAGCGACAAGCCGAGCGGCGGTTTCGCTGTCTCGGCCGACTCGGCTCGACTTAGTGGAAATCTCTCCGACACCGCCCGACTACGCCGGTCGTCGTCTGACTTTGCCTGCTTTCGGCTTTGCCGCCGAGTAGTCGACGATCGCGCGCTTTCGCCGCCGAGTAGCCTACGATCGCGCGTTTTCGCCGCCGAGTAGTCGACGATCGCGCGCTTTCGCTGCCGAGTAGCCTACGATCGAGCGTTTTCGCCGCCGAGTCGTCGACGATCGCGCGCTTTCGCCGCCGAGTAGCCTACGATCGCGCGTTTTCGCCGCCGAGTCGTCGACGATCGCGCGCTTTCGGTCGTCGTCTGACTTTGAATTTGCCCGCCCGCCATTGTCCGACTTTGCCTTTGCCTTTAACTTTGCCTTTAACTTTGACTTTGCCTTTAACTTTGCCTTCAACTTCGCCTTTGACTTTGTTTTGCCCGCGACTTTACCTTTGACTTCGCCTTCGACTTTGCCCGTGACTTTGCCTTCGTCGTTCGCCTTCGACTTTGCCTTCGACTTTGTTCGCGACTTTGCGGGGAGTCGCCCGCTCTTCGTCGTTCGCCTTCGACTTTGCCTTCGCCTTCGACTTTGCCCGCGACTTTGCGGGGAGTCGCCCGCTCTTCGTCGTTCGCCCGCACCCGACGAGACTCTCGCCGCACTCGGGGCGGAAAAGGTCTCACGCTGCGCGGCGCCTGTAGGCGCCGTCACGGCCCCAAACCCGAACCGAATCGGAGTTTGATTCTCACGAACGAACGGCGCGACGATGAGTCTCAACAGATCGCAGTGTGGGGGCTGCTCTACTGAGTACGACATGTCGGCCGCAATCTAGGTCGTTTGCGATTGGTTCCGCGCCTTTACGCTGATGGGTCGAGAATCGACCTCGAACGCCCGCGCGACCGTAGTCGCGCGAGCCATGAGTCAATGTACATGGCCTGAGCCACCGCGACCGACGAGCGATCGCGTCGCGACTATCGCTGCCTCCCAGCGGCGGCGGCGCGCTGCGGAGTATCATAACCGATATTCCGTTGGGACGGTTTCTGACTTAGAGGCGTTCAGCCATTAACCGCCAGATGGTAGCGTCACACCATTGATCGGATCGAACAAGCATATGAACCAATTGTCTGAACCTGCGGTTCCTCTCGTACTAGGCAGGATTACCAGCGTAATGACGTGTTTACAGTAGGGTAAAACTAACCTGTCTCACGACGGTCTAAACCCAGCTCACGTTCCCTATTAGTGGGTGAACAATCCAACGCTTGGCGAATTCTGCTTCGCAATGATAGGAAGAGCCGACATCGAAGGATCAAAAAGCAACGTCGCTATGAACGCTTGGCTGCCACAAGCCAGTTATCCCTGTGGTAACTTTTCTGACACCTCACGCCCCAAGCTCCGGGCAGTCGTAAGGATCGATAGGCCCCGCTTTCGCGGTCTGTATTCGTACTGGAAATCAAAATCAAGTGAGCTTTTGCCCTTTTGCTCTACGCGAGGTTTCCGTCCTCGCTGAGCTCACCTTGGGACACCTGCGTTACCTTTTGACAGATGTACCGCCCCAGTCAAACTCCCCGCCTGACACTGTCTTCAGAGCGGATCGCCGCCGACCTGAAGGCGAGACGAGCAGCCTTCGGCTAGCCGAGCATCTATAACTTATGTTATCACTACAATTACACCAACATGTCGGGGTTCTTGTTTAAATTATATGCGAGACATGTTAACATGTCTACATTGCTGGGCTTCAAGCGATTTCTTTTCTTCGTTGCAATGTTCCCTGCTAGACTAAAGAGCCTTTCTGATGCCACAGATGTGGGATTTATGGCCAAGTACTTTTTAGCAACTCGTTGCAGCATGGGAAACTGTGCCCCCTTAGACTGCCACCAATCATTTATCTGGATTTCGTTAGATATGATTCTCTTTCCAACTTGTCTATAATAGTCAACCTGAAACAAAATATTAAGAATAAGATCATAAAATGCTCAACTTATTCAGCATGGAACGGCAGCATTGGCTTATCACCTCATAGTTCAGGTCATGGTTAGATTTGGATTTGCTGTTTGACCTGCCCATAGACATCTAACTGGTAATAAAACATCTACGTCCCTCCTTCCCTTCACATTACTTCACTGTTTGTAACAGAATACATAGTTTTACCAACCTCCTTGCTCGATCTGGTATAAGCATCAGATTCTATTTCAGGTTCTTCTTCATCTGAACTGTCTGCCAGCATCGAAGCCAAGGAGGCAGCTTTCTTCTCTGTTTTTTTGGTCACTTCCACTCTGCTGGTGGTGGCAGGTGCAGGAGGACCGTCCTTTTCTTCTCCAATTTCTCTTAATTCTTTTGTGGAAAAAATAATTAACACGGCTTGGTTAATGCGGCAATATTTTAAATAACTGAGACACAAAATTCATCATCTGTTAATATTATTCAGTAATACAATATTTGCACTAACCTAACAAAATTCTCATCAAGAGATGTAGTAAGAGATGATAACTTCCGACTGATTTGAAATGAGCAGTTAGTTGATAGATATAATAATATTATATCTATGACATTATATCTATGATATAATTGTAATAAGTTTTCACTTCAGATTTGTCTCCACCACACCAATAGAATTGTGTTGCTCAATTGTCGGGCGCCCAGTTTGTTAAATTTTAGACATGGTGTGCTGAAGAGCAAATCTGGGTTCTAAGTGCAATTGTCTAGACTTAAAATACCAGCAAACTGATTCCAATTCATGCAGAATAGTCTGCGAGGCAACGCTGAGTCCTGTGCTATTTTCTCATTAGAATTAATCACTCATTTTAGACCAGTATGCTAATTTATCTTGTGACGAGTTCTATCAAATGGAGTTGCATTTACCACAATGATTTTGAATGGATTACCATGTCAAATAAAGAAACCAGATGAGGTTGGTTGTATTTACCCCACTATCAAATGTTATCTATTAGAGTAAAGAACAAAATGTATAAGATATACTACAAATATTGCAAAGCATAGTATAAAATAAAAGAGAAAATTCTCACCACTTTGAAAAAAATAACTCTGCCCATAGGCTGTATCATAACAAAGAGTCACTTGCCTGAACCGCGAGTAGCTTTGGTAGAGAGTCTGTGAATGCACAAGAGTGAATATAGCTATGAGTACAAGTGTATCAGCAAAGGTGCTTCCGAGGTTACTGAATGTAGAAAAGATGACAAACTTCTCTCTTTTATAATCATGGTGAATATTCTGTATATATAGGTGCTTAAAATAACATGTAATTCCATTAGTTAACATCAGACTGACGTAAAATAGTTTCATAACAAAAATATGATGTTGCAACAAAATTTGTTTCATAACAAAATATTATGTTGCGACAAAATCCGTTTGTCATGCGCCAGACACGGATTTGGGCATTGCCAGCGGAGAAGTGCGGTTTCTTGCTACGTGGGTTCAGCAGAGGTATTCCGTTCACTTTAGTCCTGTGTTCTGAAGTAAATCGGAGTTGACGTATAGCGTTGACTAAAAGTCTCCGAGTCTGTGGGAGCTTGGGCAATGTTTTTAATAATACCTCTGTCAGCTCTTTTTTTCACCATCTCGTGTAGGTCTACCTGATGACAAGTTAATTGGAGCTTTGCTGGTCATTCTGTAGGACTCCTCTATAAATCTTATTGATGAGGGATTAATTGGCGTGTACGGCGTGTTGCTCACTATTTCATAAGCAATCTACAAGAATATTCAGTGCTTAACGGCAAATATCTTTGGCCATACACTGTAAATGAACGGTTAGCAAATGCTTAGCAAAGACCAACAGCATTACAGAAACTTGCACATAAGTGGGGTTGCTTATATAATAATATTCCCACGAACACACGAGCGGAGCGAAAGTGTGGGAGTTTTTATGATAAATGCATGCGCACACAACTTACGAAAATTATTCATCAACAATGAGACAAACCCTCGTCAAGAAATTTCATCAACAAATTTAAGCATCGGAATGTAAAGTCGTTAAAGTATAATAACGATACAAAACACATTTAAACCTATTTAAATATGTTACCAAGTCTTTGTAAACCTTCGATAATATCTTAAAACTTACCCATCTGATCGGATTATACACAAATAGACAGATTAATTTCAACGAAAATCGCTACAAAACACTTGAAAAGCTTGGTTTAATAAAAGTTAAGACCGGAAATTAAAACGCCGAGGGACAGATAATAGAACGATGAAGTATGAAGATATCTTGCGCATTTCACGAAAAAATAACGTGCACTTTTCACCATTGTCGAATTGCCGAAGGTTTTGGCCATTAACATAGGAGTACAGAAATCGTTTCATTTTTTATTTCAATTTTTTCATTTTCATTTGCCAACACACTTAAATGGTCAGATCTAAAAAAGATAACGATTTGTGAGTTTCTAGCCCGCAGTTCCTAACTCGGTTTGAAAACTGTGTAGCTGTGTTGGCGATTATATGTTATCAGTAGTACCATGGACGTAATGGATTTATTTAATAGAACTATAACTGTTTTGTAGCTAGACTAATATTTGCTAAAAAGTCAGGTTCCACCATGTATTTAATAGAAATATAACTGTTTTGTAGCTAGGCTAATAATTGCTGAAAAGTCAGGTTCAAATTTGTATTGTAATTAGAAGAAAAAGTAAAACTGTTTTGTGGGCAAGCCAAAACCTGCTGTAGTCATATAAAATAACCGTTTTGCAATGTAGTACATACGTAATAGTTTGTAATAATACTATCAATGTACAAGCTCTATTCAAAAATATACTAAAAACCATTTACAACAACAGCCTACTACAACTACTCAGTGCAACTAGCATTAGCAGTTTTGTAGTTGCGTAGAAACGGTCTTATTAACGCGCAGTTATATTGTAGGCTCCGAAATTAATTCATGTGTACATTCCGCAACTGATTTAGGAATTGCGGCTGGAAACTCACAAATCGTTATCTTTTTTAGATCTGACCCATTTAAATACTTTCCCATTCTAACTGGTGTCCAACGCAGTATAAGTAAAGGCAAGCAAATGACGATGATATTTTTTAACGTTTCTTATGAGATTATTACAATAATTAACTATAAGTTTGGATGACTACAGAACAATGACTACGAAGTACAGACTTTCTAAAAATCTAACGCAGTGTAAGTAATGGCATGACGATGATATTTTTTCTAACGGTTCTAATGAGATTATTGCAATAATTAATTATAAGTTTGGATGACTACAGGACAATGACTACGTAGTACAGATTTTCTAAAAATCTATATAAATATCACAACTTCGTGATATTATTAGCTATGCCGTTTTGAAATGTAAACAAAATTGTGCATTGGTTTTTTATTATCCCACGAGCAAACGAGCGGAGCGATGTGTGCGAGTTTTTATGATAAATGCATGTGCACACAACTTGCGAAAATTATTCATCAACAATGAGACGAACCCTTGGCTAGAAATTTCATCAAGAAATTTAAGCATCGGAATGTAAAGTCGTTAAAGTATAATAACGATACAAAACACATTTAAACCTATTTAAATATGTTACCAAGTCTTTGTAAACCGTCGGTATTATCTTTAAACTTACCCATCTGATCGGATTATACACAAATAGACAGATTTATTTGAACGAAAATTCCCACAAAAAGTTTGAAAAGCTCGGTTTAATAAAAGTTAAGACCGAAAATTGAAACGCCAATAAAGCCGTGCGACCGATTGTAGAACTATTTAGTAGTGCGTATTTCACGAGAAAACCGTGTTCATTTCACCAGTCTATGGTGCTGTTTACTTGTAATCGAATTTATTCGAAGGTTTTTGTAATAAACGTAGACCGTTTGAGGCGTAGACCGATTTACAGGTACGAAATTATGGTACACCGTTTATCAGCCTATGTTTTTTGTCCAATCACCAAAGGTTTCATTATTTAAAACGTTAGCCGAAATTCTTTACAACTTACGTACCAGCTAGGGCCGAACTACAACGCCCGTTTATGACGATAACATTTTTTTTATTTTGCTGCAGTTTTATACGCGTGAATGCTCCTACTGGCTTGCTGTTA
The DNA here is from genome assembly GCF_963576615.1 of Watersipora subatra. NCBI lineage: Eukaryota > Metazoa > Bryozoa > Gymnolaemata > Cheilostomatida > Watersiporidae > Watersipora > Watersipora subatra. The sequence continues at coordinate 126,203 of NC_088718.1, forward strand.
AAGATCGCTTATCAAAACCTTTCTACATTCAACGCAACCAACTTTCAAACTGTGTATAGTACACAGTTTACATACATTACAGTAAATTAGGCCTACAGCTTTATAACACTTTTATAACAGCTTTTATTTTGCTGCAGTTTGCAGAAATCTTCGAGACGCGTGAACGCTCATAGGTTTTCTATTATTGCTGTATTACTATATTAACAATATTGGTTATTTTAATAATATCAGTGCATTTTACTTATAATATTGGCCAACATTGCATTTCTCCTATTGCAAGGGAGAGATATAAACGTGTAATATTTTCCTTTCATTGTTGTTGTTTGTCATGACCAAACACTTTTTAAATAAATTTTCTAAAAACCTATATAAATACCACAACTTATCGATATTGCTACCTATGACGTTTTGAAATGTAAACAAAATTGTGTATTGGTTTTCTATTATTACTATATTAATAAAATTGATTATTCTAAGAATATCAGTGCATTTTACTTCTAATATTGGCCAATATTGCATTTCTCCTATTGCAGGGGGAAAATATAAACATCTTTTCCATTCATTATTGCTTATTGTTGTATATAATAACACCCACACCCAGTACATTACAGCTACCATTGCAGTTATCCTATTGCACTGCAGAGCCATTTGATTACTAATATTGCATTTCTCAACCATCAGTACCCTTTATTTTTTTGCCAATGTCTCTGGCCATCTCTTTGGTCGTGGGCTGTATGACAGTGGAATTTCTAGTTACTATATAAATAATATTGGTTATTCTAATAATATCAATGCGTTTTACTTCTAATATTGGCCAATATTGCATTTCTTTTTTTGCAGGAGGAGAGATATAAACATATAATCTTTTCCTTTCATTATTACTATTTGTTGTATATAATAACACCCAGTACATTACAGCTACCATTGCAGTTATCCTATTTGACTGCTAATATTGCATTTCTCAACCATCAGTACCCTTTCTTTTTTCCAATATCACTTTGGTCGTGGGTTGTATGACAGTGGAATTTCTAGTATATCTATGAGCTAATTCAGATCCGATATCATGCATTGGGTAAAACGACACACATTTCAAAATACGCTGCAATAGCAGAATAAAAGCTAACCTGAGTGTATCCATTTATGATCAAGAAAGCATTGAGAAAGCTTTTACTAACACCCCAAACACCTAAGTCTATTATTTCCTTGTGCATCCTTTTGCCTGGTGCCAGATAATCATGATCTGATTGAATGACACTCACCTAGGGCAATAGCTTCCATTATGAGATCTTCTCTGATATCAAGAAAGACTTTCTTATGGTATCTTGGATCAAGGGCTGCACAAATTCTCAACATCCTGTCTACTTTTTTCCCATACTTTTCTTCCTTTGCAAACCTGCAAAATAATTCCATAGTGAATGCAAATGTCATGCCAGGTTGATGCAATTGGATATTGTTATGTATGGCACAATTTAAATAGTACATACATGTATTTTATCAGTGGTGACTTCACGGCATTAAAATATAATATATGTGTACAAGAAGACTTTACAGGCTGAATTGTATTTATTGCCGAGCCATGTTTCTTACTTGCTGTCAATGTATGTCCATATTTTCTTTCTGATCTCTTTGCCTTTAGCCTTCTGTTCATCCGTGAACTCTTCACTTTCAAGTGGCTCATCATGTAGTGTTGCAAGTCTCAATAGCAGTGGAAAAAGTTTGCATATGGCCTGAGAGAAGCTTCAAAGACCTCCATTAGCTGCCATGTTCCCCAAGTAGGGGTCAAATGACCAAACATCCTGTCAGCTACAGATAAATATAAACTTACATATTACATCATATATTGGGAAAAGACACACACCCTTATAGACAATGTCACTGACTAAGCATGACTTTGGTGTAAAATAAAATGCATTCAATTCTCATTGATCTTTGCTTCTCATTGCTGTACATTCTAGTGCTTATAATATCGTTCTAAATAACCAACAAGTCGACTAATAGTAAGTTTGAAATCTAGACAGTGTACCGTTTAATGGTTTGAGCTTACCACTTAGAGTTTGTTGAATCAGAATTTTGTCTTCCATTATTCTCTTCACCATGTCATATTTTCTGCCCCATCGTGTTTTAACCTCGCCGGTCACATTCTTGATATTCAGGCCATTGTCCTTTTTACGCTTTTTCAACTCCCCCTTTAGCCTGAAATTTAAAGAAGGAATGTTGAATGTTAGGTGTCTTGTGTCTTAAGATGTCTACACAATCACGATGACATTGGGGTGAGATAATACATATATGTGTGACATTAAGCTTAGACAAAAGGTTCAGTGTTCATTTCAGGAGAAGCAGATAGGCCACAGCCACACATAGTACGGTTGCAAAATATGAACAAATATGATCTTAATTCGATTGGCAAACCATAATCATGAACGCTTAAATTGCTCAGCTCGCCACAAGATCAAACTATTTACTTGAATGAATGATTCATGGTGGATACTATTGTACGGCAGACTTGCAACATCTCATTAATTTCTTCTTCTGCTTTCAGTGACTTGTTTATGGTGTTATGAAGAACATGACCAAAGCATGGGATGCGAACAATGTCCGGCAAATTGATAGCTGCCTTCATGTTAGCGCCATTATCAGTAGTGAAAGATACCACAACACCAACAGTTAAATCATACTCTCATAGTATTGACCGTAACATGACTGCCACATTTTCTGCAGTGTGGGACTCAGAGAGATTGATGGTTCTTAAGCAGTAAGAACGTAGACTATATGATGGAGTGAGAAAGTGTACAGTCAGAGATACATAAGGATCAGTTGTTAAGGACGATCAGCCGTCAGTAGTACAGCTGATACCAGTAGCAGTTTTGAGATCACGCACAACTACAGACTTCACCTCTGAGTACAGCGAGGGAATGGCAGTATCGCTAAAATATTTACGACTTGGGCATGTATATTGAGGAGTTAGTTCTTTGATGAGACTTGTCCACTCTGCACTATCAACTAACAGTGGAGGCAGCATCTGTTTGACAATGAGAGTTGTTATCTTGGAGGTGATAGCTTTATGTTTATTGGAATTAGATTTATACTTGCCAAGTCGAGATACCATTTGAGTTATAGTTGGCTGGTTATTGTCTATACATTTTCTTCTTTTCATTGGTGGGTTTGAGAATGATGAGTTTATATCCATATCTGAGGGGCTGGCATCATTTTTCTGCTTGGCACCTTTATTCGCAAGCTCAGCATGTGCTCTTGGATGACTATGTAGCAAATGTGTTCTTAGGTTGTAGAGTTGAAGTTGAAGAGTTTTTGGTTTTAATTTCTGTGATTTCAGGTAGGCACAAGTCACAAATCACTAACTCTTTTTTTGTGGTGTCAGCGTTTGGGCTGAAGTAAGCCCAAACTGCACTTCGTTTGTTTGACGATGCTGGTCTAGGAACTGGCGTGGATATAGCAGCTGTGGAACCATCTTCGACATCATCAAGTATTGAGATGATATCATCACCAGATGCCATTCTAGAAACAATAAAGTCATAAAATTAGACAGACAGGTATTAGTAAACGCAAAAAACTGATGATTCGTACTGGCAGGTTATTAATAAATCATTGTCAAACAAGGCCAACTCTTCAAGCATAAGAGGAAAATAATTTGGTAAGAAAGCATGTATGCAGGCACAAGGTACAAGTTGATGTGGCTATCACATGATAAGTTTATTGAGTATGCACTGAATGAATGAACACTTAGCTCAAAATATTCCTGCTTAGCTACTAATATTCATTCTGAATTGAGCATTTAACAGTTATAGGTTGATCCCAGATATAAGTAAATTAATAATTCCACTCACACCACCAACCTATGCCTAATGGCTTTCACATCCTTGCAAAAACTACACAACCCCCATTGGCCATTACTATCTCCAAATCCGATATCATAATGAATAGAAACATCATCATACTATACTATTGAAACATATATCATACTGTTAAGCTTATTTATTATAAAAATTAACTGAATTATGAAACTATTTATGGATATAACTGATTGAGTTAATTTTATTATAGATATATATATTATATTTTATTACAAAGTTGATAGTCAAGGCAATAGAGAAAAGTTCATCTACTACTTCCCAAATTGTATTAAACAAAACAAAACAAATGACAGACCTAACTGAATTTCGAAATTGTTATTAATATTAGACAAAACACGAGCCTTTCCTAACATTCTCTCATTATTTTGGTTCAAAATAATCACAAGTAATACTAAGTTGATTTGACAATAATTGGTAGGGCTATACTATACCTGATAAGTAACCGAACTTCACTAAACAGAACTCCACCAGCCAGATGACGACCTGTGCCTGAAAAGAATCGAGGATCGCGGAAAGTGATGGGAAAGGAAACGCTGTAGAAAAAAATCTGTAGAAAAAAACAACAAAAATTACAGAAAAAAACAACAAAAACTAACAGGTTATATATTTTTTATTATCCGATAAAAATTGGCAACATATCGAGAAGACAACTATTGACTATCTGAAGGCGATAACTATCGGGTTATATTATTTTTGATTATTCGATAACGATATATTAGTTTCGGATGTTTCGATAGGCTAAAAACAGGCAACCTATCGACTATCGAAAAGACAACTATCAACTATCGCAATCAACTATCGAGCTATCATGCAACACTAATCATAACTGATATTCCGTTGGAACGGTTTCTGACTTGGAGGCATTCAGCCATTAACCGCCAGATGGTAGCGTCACACCATTGATCGGATCGAACAAGCATATGAACCAATTGTCTGAACCTGCGGTTCCTCTCGTACTAGGCAGGATTACCAGCGTAATGACATGCCTACAGTAGGGTAAAACTAACCTGTCTCACGACGGTCTAAATCCAGCTCACGTTCCCTATTAGTGGGTGAACAATCCAACGCTTGGCAAATTCTGCTTCGCAATGATAGGAAGAGCCGACATCGAAGGATCAAAAAGCAACGTCGCTATGAACGTTTGGCTGCCACAAGCCAGTTATCCATGTGGTAACTTTTTTGACACCTCACGCCCCAAGCAGTCATAAAGATCGATAGGCCCCGCTTTTGCGGTCTGTATTCCTACTGGAAATCAAAATCAAGTGAGCTTTTGCCCTTTTGCTCTACACGAGGTTTCCGTCCTCGCTGAGCTCACCTTGGGACACCTGCGTTACCTTTTGACAGATGTACCGCCCCAGTCAAACTCCCTGCCTGACACTGTCTTCAGAGCGGATCGCCGCCGACTCGCGAAGAGCCGCGCGCAGCTTGCAACACCAGAACGCCGAATGACCGCGCAGGTCGCTCGCCCTCCGTCTTACTGAATAAGTAAAGAAACTATGAAAGAAGTAGTATTTCATTGTTGACGCGTGCGAACACGCGCCTACCACCTATGCTACACCTTTCGTGTCTCTTCACAATGTCAAACTAGAGTCAAGCTCAACAGGGTCTTCTTTCCCCGCAGTATTTGCCAAGCCCGTTCGCTTGGCTGTGGTTTTGCTAGATAGTATATAGGGACAGTAGGAACATCGTTAATCCATTCATGCGCGCCACTAATTAGATGACGAGGCATTTGACTATTCCCACCCATTTTCCCACAGAAACCTGTGTATAGCCTGCGCATGAAATAGTAGGATTTGATTTGTATATCATTCAGATGTTACTGTCCCATATACTAGGGGAAATATAGCATGAGTGCTGGCATAAGCCAATGAGGAGATCTCATTCCTCACACTCTATCACTACAAACCTAGAAACCGTCGATTTGTGCCACAAGTCCTAGGTGTAGGTTCCGTACTGCAATGTACGGGTAGACAAAATGGCCTGAAACGTGTTTTCTTGCACAAGTGGTTTTACGCACTCAATCGTCTTAGTGCAGATGGCCCCTCTCCAATTGATAACCAAGGCACCGGGTATGATGCTGTCAACGCCGGTCAAGCTTCTAGATGCAGCCAGGAACTTAGAGCCGCCGTATTTAGCAACCTTGGCGTCATAGGCCTCAACAGGGTCAATTCTGTCTTAACAAATGGCTGCATGTAACACGAATGCCAGATTGTCCCTGTAGGCAACCATGTCCGGCTTCAGATCCCCTTCACCTCCCTTACGTGGAGCTCCCGAAGAATGGAATAGCCTTGTTTTGTCAGCCTATCATGCACATACTTCAAGATGGAGTCGTGCCTCTTGATCCGTGCACCATGAGAGCGCGGACACTGCTGGAGGAAGGACATGTGCGGCACATTAACACACACCGGGCAAGCTTTGGATTGGGCGGGATTCATTCGAGCCTGCACCACACCACTAGGCAAAAGATTGTGCCTCAAGTGGATAGCTCGGATGTAGTCATGCCCGGTTAACAATGCTCCCTGGGATCTTAGCCAGCAGTGGGCTTGAGGGCTGTCAGGGTGATAAGACAGTCCCTTGCCATCAACAGATGACACTAGCTGCTCTCAGTAGTACGATCTTGCCTCCACCCCGGATCTAATGGGCTCGCCCTGTATGTTCAGGGCGGCCAATGGAAGGGCACCAGAGACAAGATTGGAAAGGGAGTCATCATAGCAGTCTCGCAGACGACAGTTCCGGACATACCTCTGAGCTGGCACCTGAGTGCGAAAGGAAGGTACACCCAGGCCTCAGTCAGCCACAAAGGCATGAAAAACTGCCTTAGAGCAGTTTATCCAAATTTTGAGCTACCCCTTGACAAACGAACAAACAGCGGAGTCCAGATGGCGTAACTTGCCACTGTTCAATGTCGAGATCACCAACTGGTGCATCAGCTGCAGAACAAGCTTATCCCGAAGGATGCTCATACATTGCTGAGGCTTTAAGGTGGCTCTCGTGATGTTAACTAAAGCCTCCCTCAACTGCCTCGGGTTGATGAATTGTCCCGAGCGCACCGACCTTGACACCCAGATATTTGTAGGTGCCCACAATCGTGAGAGAAGGAATGGGGGCCCTATCGACCTCAAGAATAGGTCTAGGTTCACACAGCCATTGCTTTCTCTTGCAAGAGATACTCAGTGTAGAGCTCTTGGCGGCATTGATGGTCAAACCGCACTTTTCCAACTCGCTGCCCAGGATGGCGCAATTCCTCTTCAGTCGAGCATCAGTGCGACTGAAGAGCACTATGTCGTCCGCATAGGCCATAAAGGTCACCTTGGCCTGACTGCTACTGCCAACCTGGAAGTTGATCTTCCCATCCAGCTCAGCAGTGCACATCTTAATCACGGCGTTAAACAGGTGGACAGACAGCGGGCCCCCCTGCTTAATACCTCTACTCGCCCGTATATCGCTGCTCACCCGACCCAGGATCTTCAGTCTGGGCGAACCAGCACTGTAGTAGCGTCGTAGGTACTGCATAAGGTGTTCAGGTACCCTAAGGCGCCGACAGGCCACCCACAAAGAGTTATGGGATACACTGTCAAACGCCTTACTGACGTCTACAAAAGCAATGCGGAGATTGCGATACTTGGTTTTTGTTTCAGTGATGGCATTCTTAAGCAACTTGGAATTAAAATAGAGCCTATCACCCTTTTTAAAACCCTTTTGGCGCTCGCTAAAAGGCAGAACCTCCGTGAAACGCTCACCAAGCACGCAATGGTAGAGGCGACCAAACACTGATGTCACTGTGATTGGCCTGAATTGCGCCGGATTGGATGTGCCGATGACTTTAGGTATAAGCGTAGTCATGCCTTTACACAACCCAGATTGAATCCTACCGCTCAGCAACCATAGGTTAAAGGCCGACAACAGGAGTTCAACCTTAACCTTCTTCAGGTCCTGCCAGCTGTAACCATCTACACCTGGCGATCCCTTGCCTTTCTTAGAAAGGACACACTTGACCTCATCTCTAGAGATGGGTTTTAGTAGCTCGTAGTATAATTTACTCGCTACAAACTGCCTATTGTCTGACACCGAGTCCTTCTGAAAGATATTTTTCCAGAATCGTTCAGCGCTAGGATGGATGGATGCCTCCTCTTGTGCATACGTGCTGCACAAAATGCAATCGGACATGACCTTGTAGACCGTCGCAAGGCCATGCTGCACCGACTCATAGAGCTCGTTGCGCGCTCGCCTGCCACTAAGGACAGGACGGGGCCTGATGGCCTTACACCCCTTCAAACGAGTCATCTTTGATGGGAAGAGCGACTCGTGTACGCTGTCAATGAAGCTCTGTTGGCAGATGAGTGTTTTGGGATCGCCCGCTAAAGGCAATCTACTACACAGAAGGTCAAACTCAATGTGCCCGAGGAGTCAGTCTTAAAGGTAGGCTCAGCCTGCGGTGGTGCGGCAGCTGAAAGGCTGACTGGCTTTCGGCAGTCACCAGATAGTTCTAAGAAACTTAAGTCTTTTTGACAGCGCGCTTATTTGCAGATATTATAGGTTAACGACCTTTAAATGTGGCATAAGGTGTCAACTGTCACATGCTCCTTGGTCCACGGCACTCCTGAGCCCGGATGGTAAGACCCAGTCGTCACCCAGCAGGTGCTGGCGCCGGGGGTGAACGGTGTGCCGGATGCCCGTTCCCACTACCCGATCTAGCTGGATGGGCAGAGCGGACCCACCACAATTGCGCATCTTCCCGCCTCTGCGTGGCGGCAGGCTTCCGGAGCTCGGCAGGCCCAGTCGGGGTGGACAGTTTAAAATACACCCGTCATCGAACACTGAAACTCAGTACGAGAGTCTTGCGGACCACCTTTGGGGAGGTAAATGCCTAACCTGAGCAGGACCCCACCACAGGAGGGGCGCGCGGCCCCCCCAACATCACCTCCCGCAGGCGGGCCGGCGGAGTAACACCCACCGTAATCACGGAACATGCGTTATATTGCCCACCCACCGTCCAGCGTGCGGCATGACAAGATCTTAAAGTCACGATTGGTGAAGCCCAGAGCGCGCAGAAAACTTACACTAGCTGGGCTCACACCCCCTCTCCAGTTGAGGGTTGCACTGCCAAAATAGACGGTGGCCTCCCTGTTTTCACTCTTTGCCCATCGGGTGACCTCCGGGCAATCATATTTCCTGACCTCCTCATGGGCTCCATCAGGATCCCATCCATCGCCTGTGATGGCCGCATCCACCACATATGCCTGTCCATCCCGCCAGGCCACAAGGTCAGGTTTACAGAAGGTTTGGGCAATGGGGATGATGGGCTCCTCTCTGCAGAGGAAGCCCAAATAGCGCAGCTTCCAAGCGACGTACTTGGCTACGAGGTTGTGTCTTTTCACTCGCAGCCCATGCGTGAGAGCGCAGCTCTGCATCACATGACCTAGCGTGGCCCGATGACCGGGGCCGCAGTGTGGGCAGGTATCAGAAGGGAGGAGACCAATCCGACACCGTCTGGCCGGAGTGGGCACTAGGTTCATCCTCAAGAGGATTCCCCTAACAAATTGTGCACCACTCCGGCCAACCACACTGTTCGACGTCAGCCATTGATGAGCCTGCGGTACTAGATCGTGGTAACGCAACCCACGACCATCCACCGACTCATATAGCTTCTCATTGAAGCTTTTGACGGGCCGCACAGCCCCGCTGGGCATCCCGGCATCAGGGCCAACTGATAAACGGCCCCCCCGGGACACCCCTGCTTGACTGCCGGATGGGAGAGTCTGGGGGGGGGTCTAGATGGAACTGGGCGCAGGAAACGCAGATGCCTTTCCCCCACCGGCTTAAATTGAGGAGCCAATGGGATACCCGAGCCTTATATCCGAGAAACTTAGAGAGCCTCTTCTCCCTCGCCTTTCGCAATTCACTGAATGAGGCCACCCCCAAGCCACCATCCCCAACTCGGGCATGAAAGTACCCGGTGGTGGTACCGTGGGGAAGGTGCAACCACTTAGATACAGCATGGCGCAGCAGAACATCCAACCTCACAAGGAGGCCCTTCGCAGGATCGCCCAGCACTAAGCTGTGATGGAGCTTAGGCAGTAGGTGAACACGGAGAATCTGCATTCGCTGCTGGGGTTTGAGTGGTGCATCGGTTACCCTTTGCAACCACTCATTGAGAGAGCCGATGGTCTGGGTGTATAAATGCTCTCTCTCTACCCGATGAGAGACCCCGACGTACACACCCAGGTACTTATACGTCTCGTCTGCAGCTAAAGGTGGTATATGCGAACCTCCGTATTGCACGATGGGGTCAGGATTGACTACCCATCTCCTACGGGCTCTTCGCTTATGAACTGTAATGTTCACAGAGGCGCATTTGGCTGGGTTCACCTCTAGGCCAACCTTCCCCAACTCTTCTGCATACCGGCTGAATAGCCTTCCCAGATTACCAGGGCTCTCCGCAAAGAGAACCACGTCATCCGCAAAGGCTATGTGGTTAACTCTCACCTCATCGGAGAGCGTTACTCCGAGAGATTCGTCAAGCTTCTTGACGCACTGGTCAATGACCAGATTGAACAAAAAGCAGCTCAAAGGATCACCCTGCTTAACCCCCTGCCTGACCGGCAACCGGTCGCTTAGCTGGTTAGCGATCCGGAGCCTTGTGGTCGAACCTGAATACAGATCCGCCACGTAGTCACACAGGGGAGCAGGAACGCCGACACGAGGCAAGACCTTCAAGATGGAATAATGACTCACCGAGTCGAAGGCCTTTTTAACATCCACATAGCAAATGCTCAGGGGGCGCACCAGATCTGGAAAGGCGCACTCCTTAACAATTGCTTGGAGGAGAGAAATGTTGTTACCCAAGCCGTCCCCCGGTCTGAAGCCTCGCTGCATCTCGAAGATAGGAATGACCGAGTCAAACCTTCTCGCCAAGATGCGGTGGAAGAGTCTCACCAGGCAGCTGGTCACCGTGATTGGCCTAAACTTGGAAGGGTCACGCGTCCCCAATACCTTGAGCATGAGAGTGGTGATGCCCTCCTTACAAGAGGAAGGACATCGCGCCACAGCCTGCCACACTCCCATCAGCCTCCCAATCCACTCAGGATTCGCACCCCTCAACACCCTCCAAGTCAGACCATCCGGCCCAGCTACCCCCTTCACACCACGTAGAGCTCGAGTCACATCATCCGATGTTATACACTCCAATAGACCCCAGTGAACGCACTCAGGGGGAGGGTACTCCCTTGTATCCTGAGCGCTTTCTTTGCCCAGTAAGTCCCGCCAGAAAGGGAGCACTTCCTCAAGAGATGGTGCATCAGTTGCATCGTTCCTCCAGGTGTCTTCTATCACGGACCTAGCAGCCGTGCTGCTGTTCTTACGGTACTCCTTTTGGAGCTTCTGGTAGAGTCTGCGTTTAAGCAGCCTCCCCTTCAGCCCCGCCAGTCGTACCGTTTTCCTTACCCTGGAACTTCCTGATGTAGCCCTAACGGGAAACAACACCTCCTGCACCTTGTCCACAGCTGCCTGTGGATCATCTCTGAGGCCACGCCTGATCTCATCAGCATTAAGCGCACCATTCGACCACTGAGCTAGAAAACTGAGGTCTAATGACTCGAGCCTCTCACTCTTCCACCGACTTCCCGTAGGGTCGGCCAACAACTCCTCTCCTCCTGCTGCGCTCTCACCCGTAGCCTCAGCACCCCAACGTCGTCGGGCTTCGTCGAGCATGGTTGAAAACGCCGGGTAACGAATCCGGGCACGAATCGACTCAGCACTCCTTCCAGGACACCTCTTGGCCAGCTCGTCATAAAGGTCAACTTTCCGTGAGAAGTCTCCCTCTAGAGCAGCCCAGTCACAGGCGAGCGAAACAAGTTCGCTACAGTCCCAGTAGGTGCGGTTCTTGGTCACCTGTTCTCTCACATGCTCATGCCCGACAGTCTCGTGGTACCAGGCCTCGTGCGCACGCCGCTAGTGTCCCGAGCATCCGCGCTGGGTGGCAAACCGCCAGCCACACCCGACTAAGAGACAATGCCAGGGAAGGGCCGCACAGCCACAACTGAAGTGGCGCCCGGCCCCCTCAGCCTCAACGCCGCACTCTTCGCACCGGCTCAGGTGGTCGAGCCTTACACCAATTCTGCTTGTTCCCGGCGGCGCTGACTGGGCGCCGCCCGTCGACCGGTGACTTATATTCGCTGAATTAGGGTTAGGAACAATAGAAATAGGGCATCATGAGTAGGATGTCAGCCATCTCATGGGGAACCTTAGAAAAGGCCGTGCAAGTTTAGCGTCTACACCCCAGGGTAGACGAGTCCAGCATTAGTAGTACGGGCCGTTCCCCCCAGCCGGGCGGCGAACAGTGCTCCCCCAAGCCCACCGATGACCCTCCGAAGAGAGCCACCAGAAACTGATCCGTACGAATCTCTCTGCGCGATGAGGCGAGGCTTACGCCTGTACCCTCGTTACCTTCAAGGCCACCAGCACCGAGATGCCAGCAACCAAGAGGCCCATAAAGAGCATAGGTCACCGGCACCCAGAAGGCCGGCAACCAAGAGGCTCGGGCACATGACAGCTTTCGTCATTTATGAAAACGCTGCTGATTCCTTAAGAGAGTCATAGTTACTCCTGCCGTTTACCTGCGCTTGGTTGAATTTCTTCACTTTGACATTCAAAGCACTGGGCAGAAATCACATCGCGTCAACACCGCCCGGCGGCTATCATGCTCCCAGAGTTCGCGCCAGTTCTGTGTCATGCGTTTTAGCTGAACGAAGTCGACGGGCGCGCGAACTGCAAACCTGGAAACCGTCGATTTGTTCCACATGTCCCGGATGTAGGTACCGTACTGTAAAGTACGGGTAGAAAAAATGGCCTGAAATGCGTTTCCTGGCAGAAGCGGCTTTGCGCACTCGATAGTTTTAGCGGAAATGGTCCCTCTTTAATGAATGACATAGGCATCGGGTATGATGCTGTCTACACCGGTCAAGATTCTACATGCAGCCTAAAACTCAGAGCCGCCGTATTTAGCAACTTTTGCTCCATAGGCTTCAACTGGGTCAATTCTATCTGAACACATGGCTGTATCGAGCACAAATGCCAGATTGTCTTTGCAGACAAGACGTGCCCGGCTCGAGAACACCCTCACTGGTTTATACGTGGGAGTCTCAAAGTATGGAATAATCCTATTTTATCAGCCTATCATGCACATACTTTAGAATTTAATTGTACCTCATGATCCGTGCACCATGAGAGCGCGGGCACTGATGAAGGACATGTTGTACTGTGTGTGGCAGCATTCACAGGCTGTAGATTGGGCGGGATTAAACCGAGCTCACACCACAGGGCATGAAGTTGTGCCTCAAGTGGATTTCTCTGATGTAATCGCGCCCGGTTAGCAACGCTCCTTTGGATTTTTAATAGCAGTGAGCTTTCGGGCTGCCAGAATTGTAAGACAGTTCCTTGCCATCCACGGATGACACCAGCTGTTCTCGGTGGTACGATCTTGCCTCTTTCTTGTACCTAATAGGCTCACCCTGGATGGTAGGGGCAGCAAACGAAAGGGCACCGGAGACAAGATTAGAGAGGGTGTCATCATAGTAGTCTCGCAGACGACAGTTCCAAATGTACTTCTGCACTGGCACCTGGGTTTGAAAGGAAGGTACACCCAGACCTCTGTCAGCTACAGAAACATGAACAACTGCCTTAGAACAGTTTATTTGGTTTTGAGCCAATCTTTAACAAACTAGGAGCAGCGGAGTCTAGGTGGGGCAACCTGTTACTGTTCAATGTAAAAATTATCAGCTGGTACATAACTTTTGGAATGACCTTGTCCCGCGGGATGCTCATACGTTGCTGAGGATTCAAAGGGGGCCTCGTGATGTTTACTAAAATCTCCCTCAATTGTGCTTCAGGCTGGTGAATTGCCCCGAGCGCACCCATATTGACACCGAGGTACTTAAAGGTGTCTGCAATCATGAGAGAAGGGATGGGTACTGATCGACTTCAAAAATAAGCCTAGGGTCACATAACCACTTTTTTCTCTAGCAAAAAATGCTCAGTGTGGAATTTTTGGCGGGATTGTTGGACAAACCACATTTTTTCAATTCGTCGCCAAGGATGTAGCAAATCCTTTTATGCTCTGAATCTGTACGACTAAAGAGTACTACGTCTTCCGCGTAGGCCATGAAGGTCACCTTGGCCTGACCGCTGCGGGCAAACTGGAAACTGATCCCAACATCCAGTTCAGCAGTGCACGCTTCTATGACATTGTTAAACAGCTGGAAATACAGTGGGTCCCCTGCTTAATGACTACTAATTCCAACATTGCTGATCACCCGTTCTGACAGCTTTACCCTGGTCAAACCAGTATAATAGTAGCATCGTAGGTACTGCACCAGGTGTTCACGTACACTCAAGCGCCGACAGGCCACCCAGAAAGAGTTATGAAATATGTTGTCGAACACCTTACTGGCATGTAAAAAAGCGGTATGAAAACTACGATACTCGGCTTTTGCTTCAGCAATAGAATTTTGAAGCAACTTAGAATTAAAGTAGAACCCATCACCTTCCTTAAACCTCTTTTGGCATTTGCTAAAAGGCAGAACTTTTGCGAACCGCTCACCAAAAACACAATGTTAAAGGCTGCCGAACACCGATGTGACTGTGATCGGCTTAAACTGCGCCAGATTGCATGTGCCAATGATAAAGTATGAGTGTAGTGATGCCTTCACACAATCTAAATAGTACCCTGTCGCTCAGCAACCACAGCTTAAAGGCCGACAACAGAAGTTCTATGTTAACCTTTTTTCAATCTCCAGCTGTATCCATCAACACCCGGTGATCCCTTTCCTTTCAGAGAAAGGAAAGGGATCACCGGGTGTTTATGGATACAGCTGGGACCTTACATCGGGAGTTTCCTTTCCTTTCTGAGAAAGGACACTCTCAACCTCATCCTTAAAGATGGGTTTTAGTAACTTGTAATAATTCTTACTCGCCACGGACTGCTTATTGACGGGCACTGAGTCTTTCTGGAAAATGTTTTTTCAGAAGCACTCATTGCTGGGAGGGATGGAAGCCTCCTCTTGTGCATACGCGTCGCGCAATATATGGTCAGACATGATCTTTTAGTACACCGCGAGGCCACTTTGCACCGACTTGTAGCGCCTTGCGTGCCATCCTACCACATAAAGCAGGATGGGGCCTGATGACCTTAAACTCCTTCAGAAGAACCGTCTTTGATAGGAAGAGCGACTAGTGTACACTGTCAATGAACATCTGTTGCCAGATGAGTGATTTGGGATCAGCCGCTAAAGTCAATCTACTACAGCAGAGGTCAAACTCAATGTGACCGAGAAGACAGTCTTCAAAGGAGGGCTAAGCCAGCAATGGTGTGGCAGCTGAAAAGCTGACTGGTCTTCGACGATCACCAGAAGGCTTCTCCAGTAAAGCGGAAACAGAGCTCATGCCACCTCCAGCCCTAATATCTGCAGGAATTTCAGGATACTGAGGATTCTTATTATCCCCTTAACCGGTTAGCCAAACGAGACAGCTGCTACTAGTAGACAGTGGCGGCACTGGCGTTGCGCCGACACGCCAGTGCTGGATCACGCCCGTTTTGCATTAGCTGCACCGCTGGAGTTCGCGCGTGAGCCTATCGACTTGCGCGCGCGCTCAACTCCTTGGTCCGTGTATCAAAACGGGTCGGATGGAGTGCCGGGAACCACAAGACTCGGACCCCGGGTGTCGCGTGGCTTCGAGCGGCGCAACAGACAGCCAACGTGACGACAAACTGCGAGCAGTTCGCCCCCGGCGTCGGCGAGCCTACCGCCTCAAACTTTCTCTACCGCGATATTGAATATGAATACATAGAAAAATAAGTATAATTCCCACGACCAAACGAGCGGATGCGAAGTTAGGGAGTTTTTATGATAAATGCATGTGCACACAACTTACGAAAATTATTCATCAACAATGAGACGAAGCCTTGTTTGAAAATATCATCAACAAATTTAACCATGGTTTTTTAGATTAGTTAAAGTATAATAACGATACAAAACACATATAAACGTATTTAAATATGTTACCAAGTCGTTGTAAATTATCGAAATTCTCTAAAAACTTACCCAGTGATCAGATTATACACAAATAGACAGATTTATTACGACAAAAATCGTCACAAAACGCTCGAAAAGCCTGGTTTGGTAAAAGTTAAGACCGGAAATTGAAACGGCGGTCGACCGACATTAGAAGGATCAAGTCGTGCGCATTTCGCGAAAAAATAACGTACTTTTCACCTGACCATAGCATTGTCGAATTGCCGAAGGTTTCGGCAATTAACATAAGAGTACAGAAATCGTTTCATTTTTGCCGACTTCAATTTTTTCATTTTCTTATGAGATTATTACAATAATTAATTAGCAGTTTGGACTACAGAACAATGACTATGTAGTCCATATTTTCTAAAGATCGAACGCAGTGTAAGTAAAGGGAATGACGATGACATTTTTTCTAACGGTTCTGATGAGATTATTACAATAATTAATTATAAGTTTGGATGACTACAGAACAATGACTACGTAGTACAGACTTTCTAAATATCTATATAAATATCACAACTTCGTGATATGGACAGCTATGACGTTTTGAAACGTAAAGAAAATTGTGCATTGGTTTTATATTATTACTATATTAATAATATTGGTTATTCTAATAATATCAGTACATTTTACTTCTAATATTGGCCAATATTGCATTTCTCTTTTTGCAGGAGAGATATAAACATATAATCTTTTGCTTTTAATATTGCTAATTGTTGTATATATAATAACACCAACATCCAGAACATTACAGCTACCATTGCAGTTATCCTATTTGACTGCTAATATTGCATTTCTCAACAATCAGCACCCTTTCTTGTTTCCACTATCACTTTAATCATGGGCTGTATGACAGTGGAATTTCTAGTTTATAATGCTATATATTTGATATTTTGATAATTCAGAAAGCAATTTTCCTATACTTTCAGATATTTTGGTGGAAGAGTACTAAATGGAGCAGCAATGATTATCCTGTATTATGGATTGGTATGATCAATACCCATTGTTCAAAAATTTTAAACCTAGTTGGACCAAAACTGTTTGTGATTTATGACTCAAATGCAGAACTTGCGGCGATTGACACTGTGTTTTCAGAAAGTCGAGTGCTGCTTTGCACATTTCACATACAGCAGGCAGTGTGGAAATGGCTGTGGAACAGCCACAACAAGATTCACTTGAGAGATTATAACACTTGCATGGAACTGTTTCGTAGGCTTCTCTAAAGCGATAGTGAACATCAGTATATGGAAATGTAAGTATAATTTATAATGCTATATATTTGATACTTTGACTATTCAGAAAGCAATTTTCCTATACTTTCAGATATTTTGGAGCAAGAGTACTAAATGGAGCAGCAATGATTACCCTGTATTATGGATAACGAAAATAACAAAAGCAGAATATCA
This sequence comes from Watersipora subatra, assembly GCF_963576615.1. Lineage (NCBI taxonomy): Eukaryota > Metazoa > Bryozoa > Gymnolaemata > Cheilostomatida > Watersiporidae > Watersipora > Watersipora subatra. The sequence goes on from NC_088718.1 coordinate 143,549, forward strand.
AAACCAATCATTGGTGTTGTTGTGTAGAGTTCACTGTGTTTGTTTGGTGTAATTTTACTCTGTGGGAACAGGTTCTTACGTGTGATGATGAAGTCAATCAGAGTTTTGCCAGTGAGGGTTATCCTCGGGGGTTTGTGATATTTTGTCTTAAATTTAGTCATTCTAAACGTTCCAACTTCTTTTTTCTTTTGCTTTGGACTGAGGCACTGGGCAGCAGATCACAATTGAAGTCTCCCAGGCTAACTGGAATGCTATTCAATATTGATAGCGCTTTCATACATGCATAACTATTAGACCCACCATCCCCCCTACAGTTTTGGGACTAGTAGTTTGACTGGTGTGAGACACTCCTCGTCAGATATTTTGGATAAAGTTTTGTGATTAATCGAGGTATCATCGAATTTATACGATGTAAGCCATAACGCAAAACACATTTCACATAAGAACAAAGATCATAATAATTACAGAACTAAAATTGGAGTGCAGCTTTCAGCAGCGGCCAGAAGAAAAAGGCCACTCGACACAACAACGAGCTAACATAGAAGTTCCCGTTTCATCTTTGTTATAAAATGACAAAGATGAAATACTTTTCATTTTATGTTACAGGTGTGAAGAAAACTCACAAAAGTGGGGTAAAGACAACCTCTAGCTCTAGTCTTTGCGCTTTAACCAATGCTACAACCTGCTGAACCAAACAAGAGGGAGCCGAAACCAACTTATTTATGCTCTGCGGAACCCAACAGAGTGCGCTGACCCCAACGCTGCTGACTGTACAACCTGCTGAAACCAACAGGAGGGAGCTGACCCAACTCACTTGTGCTCTGCAGAAACCAACAGAGTGCGTTGAAATCAACGCTAAAACCTGCTGAAACCGACGCTAAAACCAGCTGTAACCAACAGGAGAGAACGCAACTCTTGTAAGGATAATTATTTAATTATCCAACTTAGTTGTAGTAATTTTGTGTGAGCTTGCTGTTAGTGACGATTATAAACGATATTTCTCCAACAATAACGACTCAATTATAGTAATACTAATCATGCGTCTAAATCAAGAGTCAAACCCAAGCTGAACAGGCGATTCTGTAGGTTCCAAACGCATTGAGATCTACAGAATTGCCTGAAGGACCTTGGTTGGAAATTGGGTCAGATTTCTTCGAATATAAAGGAAAGACCTATTTGCTCGAAGTTGATTATTATACTCGATGGATAGAAATATATGAACTGAAGGAGATGACTTCCAAATCTGTAATATCAAAAATGAGGAGCCTGTTTAGCAGACTAGTTATTCCATTGAAAATAAAAAGTGATAATGGTGTCTGTTACAGCAGCCTAGAATTTCAACGCTTCCGTGAGGAACAAGACATAAAGCACACGACAAGTAGCCCTAAATATCCCCAGAGTAACGGGCTAGCGGAAAGATGTGTGAAGATGGTGAAAAGGTTGTGGGATAAGTTGTCAGATTTACATAGATCATTGTTGATCTATAGAGCAACACCTCCAGAATCAGGGTTATCTCCTGCAGAGTTATTGTATGGAAGAAATATTTGTACAGGGTTACCCTCCATAGGTAAAGAAAAGAATGTAGATATTAGGAAACGAGATAGTGACTTACATGTCAGACAAAGCAGAAATTACAATCAGACAAAGGAAATGGATCCAGTTCTACCGACATCAAGAATATGGATAAAAACAGATTTGTATGATGGAGAAGAAGGAGAAGTGGTGAAAGAAGCTGAAGAGTCAGATGGTTATATAGTAAAAAAAAGGTCACACAGAGATTATAAGAAATAGGAAACATATCCTTAATTTCCAAATAGGACGGAAGACACGCAGACAATTAGAGGAAAAAAGATTTGATGAAGAAAGAAGGGATACGCAACAGAAAACTCTGTCAACGAGTTTAAATCCAGGAGAAAAAAGAACTAGGTCAGGGAGAATTGTAAGACTAAATTCAAAACATAAAGATTTTAACACTTCATAACTAATAACAATGCACCTCTGTTATGTTATACACCTCTCTCTATCTTTCGGACTTTACTCTTTGGCTTTACTGACTACTCTGGTTTTCACCTCAAACAAGTTTGGAAATAAATGCTATTGTGATTTTGTAGATATGGAGAAATACATATCCATCGTAGGAAATTCAGTTGTGAGAAATTGGAATAGGGAGAATAATAGTGCTATAAGAATAAATCCCATCGAAGACAGTTCTCCCATATAAATATTATTGGTAGACAAAATGATAGACTCTGAAATTCTTACTCTGAAAATCAATATCCAAGTTCTGACCCTCTACTATTCTTTTTTTACCACCAACTTAATATCAAAAACATAAATGGCTTACTCGACTGGGTCGAATCTCACAGTAGCCTTTGTTTGCTGTTACAGGTGACTTCAATGTACCTGAAATACAGTGGCCTGGACAAACACTGAAATCTAACCAAGAAAAGAAAATGTATTCAGATTTTCTTCACCTCATCAAAACGCATGGCCTTTCACAACCTGTTGATTTTCCAACAGACATTAAAAGAAACGCATTCGACCTTGTCTTATATTCGATGGAAATCAAAAATGCCCATGAAAAGCCAAGCACATCTGACCATTTTTTGTGAATTTTAAGGTGAACATACCTGACTACACTAAACAGACAAACCCTCCCAAAACAACATCTCTTTTTAAATGGAAATACAATAAAATTGATCATGTAGAACTAATCATCAAATCCCAAGCGCTTGACAGACAAATTACCAACCTTAAATCTGTCAATTCTAACATAGATGACGTCTGAAAATCATTTGAAACTGGAGTTGAAATAGCGGCTGAGGCCTTAATCCCTCACTACCCTTGCAAAGCAAGCAAATAGAAATATTGGATTAAACACACCAGCATAAAATATATTCACACAAAAAATAGACTGTTCAAAACATTTAAAAAGTACCCAACTGCTTAAAATAAAAAGATGTTTAAGATACAGATAAAAAAACATAAAAAAATTATAAGACAGGACTATAACAACTTCCTAAATATCCACATTTGTCATGAATTAACAGAAGGTAATAATAAACTTCTTTTTAAGTTTATATCAGCAAAAGGAGGCTTCAACAACACTGTCAAGACCCTGCATGACCAATCTGGAAAACCATCTTAAAACATAAAGTTTAAACATAAAGATTAATCAAAAGTTATTAATCTTGTATTTTGTTGATAACAAAATAACAAAAAGCCTTTACTTGCAGGCATATAGTTAAATAAAAGAGAAACTAGAAGTGTTGTGAATACACGATAGTAGTGTATAAATCATGTTTAGTTCAAGATTATTTGTATAAAAATAAAATTTACATGAGGGGATGACTTCAAATAACTTGTGCCGGATAACTAGTATGTACAAAATAAATTGATTGATGGCCATTGATGGTATATACTAATGTTCATGTCTGAAGGCTAGATTCTCTATGAGTATTGATTGGAGCAAAATCGATTGTTACTAATCAAATTACTAATTGAGTAACTATAATATTGTCTCTTTCTACGTGTAACCCATTGCCATGGAGGAGGTGTTCCTTTTAAGTATGAATAAAATTTAAATGTAAATACAATGTAATTGTTCATTCACTGATAACAACCTGATTTGATTGTTGTTGTTCAAGACCATGCATGATATAGTTGCAAAAAGTCAGGAAGGTTTTGATATGCTAGAACATCGAAAAACCCAAACTAACCGTATTGTGATTTTATTGTAGGTGCATTTCTGCCCACAAGTGAAATTGAAGATGCCATCACCATGGGTTTAGACCAGATCAAACAGCTTGTTGACAGCTCTGGCTTCTATAAGAGAGGTTTTTCATTATTATTTTTATAAAGATAATTCATCTGAAACTATAATTCATTGAATGTTGGTACTCGAGAAAACAATGTAGGCTGAGAGACAGGTGACAAAAACTCCCCACTCCGCTTGGTGAATAATGAGTGAACACGGTAGTACTAAGAACAATGCATTTCACAAATCACATAAAAACTTTTTTGACAATCAGTGTTTTGGTGAAGAGGAACCCATCTCTATCCTTCTTGTTTGGTTTGATCAATACACATTGTTCAAAAATTTTAAGCCTAGTTGGACCAAAATTGTTTGTGATTGATGACTCAAATGCAGAACTTGCAGCGATTGACACTGTGTTTCCAGTGAGAGTTATCCTCGGGGGTTTGTGATATTTTGTCTTAAATTTAGTCATTCTAAACGTTCCAACTTCTTTTTTCTTTTGCTTTGGACTGAGGCACTGGGCAGCAGATCACAATTGAAGTCTCCCAGGCTAACTGGAATGCTATTCAATATTGATAGCGGTTTCATACATGCTTAACTATTAGACCCACCATCTCCCCTACAGTTTTGGGACTAGTGGTTTGACTGGTGTGAGACACTCCTCGTCATATGTTTTGGATAAAGTTTTGTGATTAATCGAGGTATCATCGGATTTATACGATGTACGCCATAACGCAAAACATATTTCACATAAGAACAAATATCATAATAATTATAGAACTAAAATTGGAGTGCAGCCTTCAGCAGCGGCCAGAAGAAAAAGGCCACTCGACACAACAACGAGCCAACATAGAAGTTCCCGGTTTCATCTTTGTTATAAAATGACAAAAATGAAATACTTTTCATTTTATGTTACAGGTGTGAAGAAAACTCACAAAAGTGGGGTAAGGACAACCCCTAACTCTAGTCTCTGCGCTTTAACCAATGCTACAACCTGCTGAACCAAACAAGAGGGAGCCGAAACCAACTTATTTATGCTCTGCGGAACCCAACAGAGTGCGCTGACCCCAACGCTGCTGACTGTACAACCTGCTGAAACCAACAGGAGGGAGCTGACCCAACTCACTTGTGCTCTGCAGAAACCAACAGAGTGCGTTGAAATCAACGCTAAAACCTGCTGAAACCGACGCTAAAACCAGCTGTAACCAACAGGAGAGAACGCAACTCTTGTAAGGATAATTATTTAATTATCCAACTTAGTTGTAGTATTTTTGTGTGAGCTTGCTGTTAGTGACGATTATAAACGATATTTCTCCAACAATAACGACTCAATTATAGTAATACTAATCATGCGTCTAAATCAAGAGTCAAACCCAAGCTGAACAGGCGATTCTGTAGGTTCCAAACGCATTGAGATCTACAGAATTGCCTGAAGGACCTTGGTTGGAAATTGGGTCAGATTTCTTCGAATATAAAGGAAAGACCTATTTGCTCGAAGTTGATTATTATACTCGATGGATAGAAATATATGAACTGAAGGAGATGACTTCCAAATCTGTAATATCAAAAATGAGGAGCCTGTTTAGCAGACTAGTTATTCCATTGAAAATAAAAAGTGATAATGGTGTCTGTTACAGCAGCCTAGAATTTCAACGCTTCCGTGAGGAACAAGACATAAAGCACACGACAAGTAGCCCTAAATATCCCCAGAGTAACGGGCTAGCGGAAAGATGTGTGAAGATGGTGAAAAGGTTGTGGGATAAGTTGTCAGATTTACATAGATCATTGTTGATCTATAGAGCAACACCTCCAGAATCAGGGTTATCTCCTGCAGAGTTATTGTATGGAAGAAATATTTGTACAGGGTTACCCTCCATAGGTAAAGAAAAGAATGTAGATATTAGGAAACGAGATAGTGACTTACATGTCAGACAAAGCAGAAATTACAATCAGACAAAGGAAATGGATCCAGTTCTACCGACATCAAGAATATGGATAAAAACAGATTTGTATGATGGAGAAGAAGGAGAAGTGGTGAAAGAAGCTGAAGAGTCAGATGGTTATATAGTAAAAAAAAGGTCACACAGAGATTATAAGAAATAGGAAACATATCCTTAATTTCCAAATAGGACGGAAGACACGCAGACAATTAGAGGAAAAAAGATTTGATGAAGAAAGAAGGGATACGCAACAGAAAACTCTGTCAACGAGTTTAAATCCAGGAGAAAAAAGAACTAGGTCAGGGAGAATTGTAAGACTAAATTCAAAACATAAAGATTTTAACACTTCATAACTAATAACAATGCACCTCTGTTATGTTATACACCTCTCTCTATCTTTCGGACTTTACTCTTTGGCTTTACTGACTACTCTGGTTTTCACCTCAAACAAGTTTGGAAATAAATGCTATTGTGATTTTGTAGATATGGAGAAATACATATCCATCGTAGGAAATTCAGTTGTGAGAAATTGGAATAGGGAGAATAATAGTGCTATAAGAATAAATCCCATCGAAGACAGTTCTCCCATATAAATATTATTGGTAGACAAAATGATAGACTCTGAAATTCTTACTCTGAAAATCAATATCCAAGTTCTGACCCTCTACTATTCTTTTTTTACCACCAACTTAATATCAAAAACATAAATGGCTTACTCGACTGGGTCGAATCTCACAGTAGCCTTTGTTTGCTGTTACAGGTGACTTCAATGTACCTGAAATACAGTGGCCTGGACAAACACTGAAATCTAACCAAGAAAAGAAAATGTATTCAGATTTTCTTCACCTCATCAAAACGCATGGCCTTTCACAACCTGTTGATTTTCCAACAGACATTAAAAGAAACGCATTCGACCTTGTCTTATATTCGATGGAAATCAAAAATGCCCATGAAAAGCCAAGCACATCTGACCATTTTTTGTGCATTTTAAGGTGAACATACCTGACTACACTAAACAGAGAAACCCTCCCAAAACAACATCTCTTTTTAAATGGAAATACAATAAAATTGATCATGTAGAACTAATCATCAAACCCCAAGCGCTTGACAGACAAATTACCAACCTTAAATCTGTCAATTCTAACATAGATGACGTCTGAAAATTATTTGAAACTGGAGTTGAAATAGCGGCTGAGGCCTTAATCCCTCACTACCCTTGTAAAGCAAGCAAATAGAAATATGCCTAACTATTAGACCCACCATCCCCCCTACAGTTTTGGGACTAGTGGTTTGACTGGTGTGAGACACTCCTCGTCATATATTTTGGATAAAGTTTTGTGATTAATCGAGGTATCATCGGATTTATACGATGTAAGCCATAACGCAAAACATATTTCACATAAGAACAAAGATCATAATAATTATAGAACTAAAATTGGAGTGCAGCCTTCAGCAGCGGCCAGAAGAAAAAGGCCACTCGACACAACAACGAGCCAACATAGAAGTTCCCGTTTCATCTTTGTTATAAAATGACAAAAATGAAATACTTTTCATTTTATGTTACAGGTGTGAAGAAAACTCACAAAAGTGGGGTAAGGACAACCCCTAGCTCTAGTCTCTGCGCTTTAACCAATGCTACAACCTGCTGAACCAAACAAGAGGGAGCCGAAACCAACTTATTTATGCTCTGCGGAACCCAACAGAGTGCGCTGACCCCAACGCTGCTGACTGTACAACCTGCTGAAACCAACAGGAGGGAGCTGACCCAACTCACTTGTGCTCTGCAGAAACCAACAGAGTGCGTTGAAATCAACGCTAAAACCTGCTGAAACCGACGCTAAAACCAGCTGTAACCAACAGGAGAGAACGCAACTCTTGTAAGGATAATTATTTAATTATCCAACTTAGTTGTAGTAATTTTGTGTGAGCTTGCTGTTAGTGACGATTATAAACGATATTTCTCCAACAATAACGACTCAATTATAGTAATACTAATCATGCGTCTAAATCAAGAGTCAAACCCAAGCTGAACAGGCGATTCTGTAGGTTCCAAACGCATTGAGATCTACAGAATTGCCTGAAGGACCTTGGTTGGAAATTGGGTCAGATTTCTTCGAATATAAAGGAAAGACCTATTTGCTCGAAGTTGATTATTATACTCGATGGATAGAAATATATGAACTGAAGGAGATGACTTCCAAATCTGTAATATCAAAAATGAGGAGCCTGTTTAGCAGACTAGTTATTCCATTGAAAATAAAAAGTGATAATGGTGTCTGTTACAGCAGCCTAGAATTTCAACGCTTCCGTGAGGAACAAGACATAAAGCACACGACAAGTAGCCCTAAATATCCCCAGAGTAACGGGCTAGCGGAAAGATGTGTGAAGATGGTGAAAAGGTTGTGGGATAAGTTGTCAGATTTACATAGATCATTGTTGATCTATAGAGCAACACCTCCAGAATCAGGGTTATCTCCTGCAGAGTTATTGTATGGAAGAAATATTTGTACAGGGTTACCCTCCATAGGTAAAGAAAAGAATGTAGATATTAGGAAACGAGATAGTGACTTACATGTCAGACAAAGCAGAAATTACAATCAGACAAAGGAAATGGATCCAGTTCTACCGACATCAAGAATATGGATTAAAACAGATTTGTATGATGGAGAAGAAGGAGAAGTGGTGAAAGAAGCTGAAGAGTCAGATGGTTATATAGTAAAAAAAAGGTCACACAGAGATTATAAGAAATAGGAAACATATCCTTAATTTCCAAATAGGACGGAAGACACGCAGACAATTAGAGGAAAAAAGATTTGATGAAGAAAGAAGGGATACGCAACAGAAAACTCTGTCAACGAGTTTAAATCCAGGAGAAAAAAGAACTAGGTCAGGGAGAATTGTAAGACTAAATTCAAAATATATAGATTTTTACACTTCATAACTAATAACAATGCACCTCTGTTATGTTATACACCTCTCTCTATCTTTCTGACTTTACTCTTTGGCTTTACTGACAAATCTGGTTTTCACCTCAAACAAGGTTGGAAATAAATGCTATTGTGATATTGTAGATATGGAGAAATACATATCCATCGTAGGAAATTCAGTTGTGAGAAATTGGAATAGGGAGAATAATAGTGCTATAAGAATAAATCCCATCGAAGACAGTTCTCCCATATAAATATTATTGGTAGACAAAATGATAGACTCTGAAATTCTTACTCTGAAAATCAATATTCAAGTTCTGACCCTCTACTATTCTTTTTTTACCACTAACGTAATATCAAAAACATAAATGGCTTACTCGACTGGGTCGAATCTCACAATAGCCTTTGTTTTGCTGTTACAGGTGACTTCAATGTACCTGAAATACAGTGGCCTGGACAAACACTGAAATCTAACCAAGACAAAAAAGTGTATTCAGATATTCTTCACCTCATCAAAACGCATGGCCTTTCACAACCTGTTGATTTTCCAACACACATTAAAAGAAACGCATTCGACCTTGTCTTATATTCGATGGAAATCCAAAATGCCCATGAAGAGCCAAGCACACCTGACCTTTTTTTGTGCATTTTACTGTGAACATACCTGACTACACTAAACAGACAAACCCTCCCAAAACAACATCTCTTTTTAAATGGAAATACAATAAAATTGATCATGTAGAACTAATCATCAAATCCCAAGCGCTTGACAGACAAATTACCAACCTTAAATCTGTCAATTCTAACATAGATGACGTCTGAAAATCATTTGAAACTGGAGTTGAAATAGCGGCTGAGGCCTTAATCCCTTACTACCCTTGCAAAGCAAGCAAATAGAAATATTGGATTAAACACACCAGCATAAAATATATTCACACAAAAAATAGACTGTTCAAAACATTTAAAAAGTACCCAACTGCTTAAAATAAAAAGATGTTTAAGATACAGATAAAAAAACATAAAAAAATTATAAGACAGGACTATAACAACTTCCTAAATATCCACATTTGTCATGAATTAACAGAAGGTAATAATAAACTTCTTTTTAAGTTTATATCAGCAAAAGGAGGCTTCAACAACACTGTCAAGACCCTGCATGACCAATCTGGAAAACCATCTTAAAACATAAAGTTTAAACATAAAGATTAATCAAAAGTTATTAATCTTGTATTTTGTTGATAACAAAATAACAAAAAGCCTTTACTTGCAGGCATATAATTAAATAAAAGAGAAACTAGAAGTGTTGTGAATACACGATAGTAGTGTATAAATCATGTTTAGTTCAAGATTATTTGTATAAAAATAAAATTTACATGAGGGGATGACTTCAAATAACTTGTGCCGGATAACTAGTATGTACAAAATAAATTGATTGATGGCCATTGATGGTATATACTAATGTTCATGTCTGAAGGCTAGATTCTCTATGAGTATTGATTGGAGCAAAATCGATTGTTACTAATCAAATTACTAATTGAGTAACTATAATATTGTCTCTTTCTACGTGTAACCCATTGCCATGGAGGAGGTGTTCCTTTTAAGTATGAATAAAATTTAAATGTAAATACAATGTAATTGTTCATTCACTGATAACAACCTGATTTGATTGTTGTTGTTCAAGACCATGCATGATATAGTTGCAAAAAGTCAGGAAGGTTTTGATATGCTAGAACATCGAAAAACCCAAACTAACCGTATTGTGATTTTATTGTAGGTGCATTTCTGCCCACAAGTGAAATTGAAGATGCCATCACCATGGGTTTAGACCAGATCAAACAGCTTGTTGACAGCTCTGGCTTCTATAAGAGAGGTTTTTCATTATTATTTTTATAAAGATAATTCATCTGAAACTATAATTCATTGAATGTTGGTACTCGAAAAAACAATGTAGGCTGAGAGACAGGTGACAAAAACTCCCCACTCCGCTTGGTGAATAATGAGTGAACTCGGTAGTACTAAGAACAATGCATTTCACAAATCACATAAAAACTTTTTTGACAATCAGTGTTTTGGTGAAGAGGAACCCATCTCTATCCTTCTTGTTTGGTATGATCAATACACATTGTTCAAAAATTTTAAGCCTAGTTGGACCAAAATTGTTTGTGATTGATGACTCAAATGCAGAACTTGCAGCGATTGACACTGTGTTTCCAGTGAGAGTTATCCTCGGGGGTTTGTGATATTTTGTCTTAAATTTAGTCATTCTAAACGTTCCAACTTCTTTTTCTTTTGCTTTGGACTGAGGCACTGGGCAGCAGATCACAATTGAAGTCTCCCAGGCTAACTGGAATGCTATTCAATATTGATAGCGGTTTCATACATGCTTAACTATTAGACCCACCATCCCCCCTACAGTTTTGGGACTAGTGGTTTGACTGGTGTGAGACACTCCTCGTCATATATTTTGGATAAAGTTTTGCGATTAATCGAGGTATCATCGGATTTATACGATGTAAGCCATAACGCAAAACATATTTCACATAAGAACAAATATCATAATAATTATAGAACTAAAATTGGAGTGCAGCCTTCAGCAGCGGCCAGAAGAAAAAGGCCACTCGACACAACAACGAGCCAACATAGAAGTTCCCGTTTCATCTTTGTTATAAAATGACAAAAATGAAATACTTTTCATTTTATGTTACAGGTGTGAAAAAAACTCACAAAAGTGGGGTAAGGACAACCCCTAGCTCTAGTCTCTGCGCTTTAACCAATGCTACAACCTGCTGAACCAAACAAGAGGGAGCCGAAACCAACTTATTTATGCTCTGCGGAACCCAACAGAGTGCGCTGAACCCAACGCTGCTGACTGTACAACCTGCTGAAACCAACAGGAGGGAGCTGACCAAACTCACTTGTGCTCTGCAGAAACCAACAGAGTGCGTTGAAATCAACGCTAAAACCTGCTGAAACCAACGCTAAAACCAGCTGTAGCCAAGAGGAGAGAACGCAACTCTTGTAAGGTTTTCCATTATTATTTTTATAAAGATAATTCATCTGAAACTATAATTCATTGAATGTTGGTACTCGAGAAAACAATGTAGGCTGAGAGACAGGTGACAAAAACTCCCCACTCCGCTTGGTGAATAATGAGTGAACTCGGTAGTACTAAGAACAATGCATTTCACAAATCACATAAAAACTTTTTTGACAATCAGTGTTTTGGTGAAGAGGAACCCATCTCTATCCTTCTTGTTTGGTTTGATCAATACACATTGTTCAAAAATTTTAAGCCTAGTTGGACCAAAATTGTTTGTGATTGATGACTCAAATGCAGAACTTGCAGCGATTGACACTGTGTTTCCAGTGAGAGTTATCCTCGGGGGTTTGTGATATTTTGTCTTAAATTTAGTCATTCTAAACGTTCCAACTTCTGTTTTCTTTTGCTTTGGACTGAGGCACTGGGCAGCAGATCACAATTGAAGTCTCCCAGGCTAACTGGAATGCTATTCAATATTGATAGCGGTTTCATACATGCTTAAATATTAGACCCACCATCTCCCCTACAGTTTTGGGACTAGTGGTTTGACTGGTGTGAGACACTCCTCGTCATATGTTTTGGATAAAGTTTTGTGATTAATCGAGGTATCATCGGATTTATACGATGTACGCCATAACGCAAAACATATTTCACATAAGAACAAATATCATAATAATTATAGAACTAAAATTGGAGTGCAGCCTTCAGCAGCGGCCAGAAGAAAAAGGCCACTCGACACAACAACGAGCCAACATAGAAGTTCCCGGTTTCATCTTTGTTATAAAATGACAAAAATGAAATACTTTTCATTTTATGTTACAGGTGTGAAGAAAACTCACAAAAGTGGGGTAAGGACAACCCCTAACTCTAGTCTCTGCGCTTTAACCAATGCTACAACCTGCTGAACCAAACAAGAGGGAGCCGAAACCAACTTATTTATGCTCTGCGGAACCCAACAGAGTGCGCTGACCCCAACGCTGCTGACTGTACAACCTGCTGAAACCAACAGGAGGGAGCTGACCCAACTCACTTGTGCTCTGCAGAAACCAACAGAGTGCGTTGAAATCAACGCTAAAACCTGCTGAAACCGACGCTAAAACCAGCTGTAACCAACAGGAGAGAACGCAACTCTTGTAAGGATAATTATTTAATTATCCATCTTAGTTGTAGTAATTTTGTGTGAGCTTGCTGTTAGTGACGATTATAAACGATATTTCTCCAACAATAACGACTCAATTATAGTAATACTAATCATGCGTCTAATTCAAGAGTCAAACCCAAGCTGAACAGGCGATTCTGTAGGTTCCAAACGCATTGAGATCTACAGAATTGCCTGAAGGACCTTGGTTGGAAATTGGGTCAGATTTCTTCGAATATAAAGGAAAGACCTATTTGCTCGAAGTTGATTATTATACTCGATGGATAGAAATATATGAACTGAAGGAGATGACTTCCAAATCTGTAATATCAAAAATGAGGAGCCTGTTTAGCAGACTAGTTATTCCATTGAAAATAAAAAGTGATAATGGTGTCTGTTACAGCAGCCTAGAATTTTAACGCTTCCGTGAGGAACAAGACATAAAGCACACGACAAGTAGCCCTAAATATCCCCAGAGTAACGGGCTAGCGGAAAGATGTGTGAAGATGGTGAAAAGGTTGTGGGATAAGTTGTCAGATTTACATAGATCATTGTTGATCTATAGAGCAACACCTCCAGAATCAGGGTTATCTCCTGCAGAGTTATTGTATGGAAGAAATATTTGTACAGGGTTACCCTCCATAGGTAAAGAAAAGAATGTAGATATTAGGAAACGAGATAGTGACTTACATGTCAGACAAAGCAGAAATTACAATCAGACAAAGGAAATGGATCCAGTTCTACCGACATCAAGAATATGGATTAAAACAGATTTGTATGATGGAGAAGAAGGAGAAGTGGTGAAAGAAGCTGAAGAGTCAGATGGTTATATAGTAAAAAAAAGGTCACACAGAGATTATAAGAAATAGGAAACATATCCTTAATTTCCAAATAGGACGGAAGACACGCAGACAATTAGAGGAAAAAAGATTTGATGAAGAAAGAAGGGATACGCAACAGAAAACTCTGTCAACGAGTTTAAATCCAGGAGAAAAAAGAACTAGGTCAGGGAGAATTGTAAGACCAAATTCAAAATATATAGATTTTTACACTTCATAACTAATAACAATGCACCTCTGTTATGTTATACACCTCTCTCTATCTTTCTGACTTTACTCTTTGGCTTTACTGACAAATCTGGTTTTCACCTCAAACAAGGTTGGAAATAAATGCTATTGTGATATTGTAGATATGGAGAAATACATATCCATCGTAGGAAATTCAGTTGTGAGAAATTGGAATAGGGAGAATAATAGTGCTATAAGAATAAATCCCATCGAAGACAGTTCTCCCATATAAATATTATTGGTAGACAAAATGATAGACTCTGAAATTCTTACTCTGAAAATCAATATTCAAGTTCTGACCCTCTACTATTCTTTTTTTACCACTAACGTAATATCAAAAACATAAATGGCTTACTCGACTGGGTCGAATCTCACAATAGCCTTTGTTTTGCTGTTACAGGTGACTTCAATGTACCTGAAATACAGTGGCCTGGACAAACACTGAAATCTAACCAAGACAAAAAAGTGTATTCAGATATTCTTCACCTCATCAAAACGCATGGCCTTTCACAACCTGTTGATTTTCCAACACACATTAAAAGAAACGCATTCAACCTTGTCTTATATTCGATGGAAATCCAAAATGCCCATGAAGAGCCAAGCACACCTGACCTTTTTTTGTGCATTTTACTGTGAACATACCTGACTACACTAAACAGACAAACCCTCCCAAAACAACATCTCTTTTTAAATGGAAATACAATAAAATTGATCATGTAGAACTAATCATCAAATCCCAAGCGCTTGACAGACAAATTACCAACCTTAAATCTGTCAATTCTAACATAGATGACGTCTGAAAATCATTTGAAACTGGAGTTGAAATAGCGGCTGAGGCCTTAATCCCTCACTACCCTTGCAAAGCAAGCAAATAGAAATATTGGATTAAACACACCAGCATAAAATATATTCACACAAAAAATAGACTCTTCAAAACATTTAAAAAGTACCCAACTGCTTAAAATAAAAAGATGTTTAAGATACAGATAAAAAAACATAAAAAAATTATAAGACAGGACTATAACAACTTCCTAAATATCCACATTTGTCATGAATTAACAGAAGGTAATAATAAACTTCTTTTTAAGTTTATATCAGCAAAAGGAGGCTTCAACAACACTGTCAAGACCCTGCATGACCAATCTGGAAAACCATCTTAAAACATAAAGTTTAAACATAAAGATTAATCAAAAGTTATTAATCTTGTATTTTGTTGATAACAAAATAACAAAAAGCCTTTACTTGCAGGCATATAATTAAATAAAAGAAAAACTAGAAGTGTTGTGAATACACGATAGTAGTGTACAAATCATGTTTAGTTCAAGATTATTTGTATAAAAATAAGATTTACATGAGGGGATGACTTCAAATAACTTGTGCCGGATAACTAGTATGTACAAAATAAATTGATTGATGGCTATTGATGGTATATACTAATGTTCATGTCTGAAGGCTAGATTCTCTATGAGTATTGATTGGAGCAAAATCAATTGTTACTAATCAAATTACTAATTGAGTAACTATAATATTGTCTCTTTATACGTGTAACCCAGTGCCATGGAGGAGGTGTTCCTTTTAAGTATGAATAAAATTTAAATGTAAATACAATGTAATTGTTCATTCACTGATAACAACCTGATTTGATTGTTGTTGTTCAAGACCATGCATGATATAGTTGCAAAAAGTCAGGAAGGTTTTGATATGCTAGAACATCGAAAAACCCAAACTAACCATATTGTGATTTTATTGTGGGGGCATTTCTGACCACAAGTGAAATTGAAGATGCCATCACCATGGGTTTAGACCAGATCAAACAGCTTGTTGACAGCTCTGGCTTCTATAAGAGAGGTTTTTCATTATTATTTTTTTAAAGATAATTCATCTGAAACTATAATTCATTGAATGTTGGTACTCGAGAAAACAATGTAGGCTGAGAGACAGGTGACAAAAACCCCACTCCGCTTGGTGAATAATGAGTGAACTCGGTAGTACTAAGAACAATGCATTTCACAAATCACATAAAAACTTTTTTGACAATCAGTGTTTTGGTGAAAAGGAACCCATCTCTATCCTTCTTCTTGTTTGGTATGATCAATACACATTGTTCAAAAATTTTAAGCCTAGTTGGACCAAAATTGTTTGTGATTGATGACTCAAATGCAGAACTTGTGGCGATTGACACTGTGTTTCCAGAAAGTCGAGTGCTGCTTTGCACATTTCACATACAGCAGGCAGTGTGGAAATGGCTGTGGAACAGCCACAAGATTTACTTGAGAGATTATAACACTTGCATGGAACTGTTTCGTAGGCTACAATACATGGAAATGAATACATTTCCGCTGAATACATTTCAGGCTATGAATACATGGAAATGTAAGTATAATTTATAATGCTATATATTTGATATTTTGATTATTCAAAAAGCAATTTTCCTATACTTTCAGATATTTTGAAGCAAGAGTACTAAATTGAGCAGCAATGATTACTCTGTATTATGGATAATGAAAATAACAAAAGCAGAATATCAAAACCAATCATTGGTGTTGTTGTGTAGAGCTCACTGTGTTTGTTTGGTGTAATTTTACTCTGTGGGTACAGGTTCTTACGCGTGATGATGAAGTCACTTAGAGTTTTGCCAGTGAGAGTTTTCCTCGGGGGTTTGTGATATTTTGTCTTAAATTTAGTCATTCTAAACGTTCCAACTTCTTTTTTCTTTTGCTTTGGACTGAGGCACTGGGCAGCAGATCACAATTGAAGTCTCCCAGGCTAACTGGAATGCTATTCAATATTGATAGCGGTTTCATACATGCCTAACTATTAGACCCACCATCCCCCCTACAGTTTTGGGACTAGTAGTTTGACTGGTGTGAGACACTTCTCGTCATATATTTTGGATAAAGTTTTGTGATTAATCGAGGTATCATCGGATTTATACGATGTAAGCCATAACGCAAAACATATTTCACATAAGAACAAATATCATAATAATTATAGAACTAAAATTGGAGTGCAGCCTTCAGCAGCGGCCAGAAGAAAAAGGCCGCTCGACACAACAACAAGCCAACATGGAAGTTCCCGTTTCATCTTTGTTATAAAATGACAAAGATGAAATACTTTTCATTTTATGTTACAGGTGTGAAAAAAACTCACAAAAGTGGGGTAAGGACAACCCCTAGCTCTAGTCTCTGCGCTTTAACCAATGCTACAACCTGCTGAACCAAACAAGAGGGAGCCGAAACCAACTTATTTATGCTCTGCGGAACCCAACAGAGTGTGCTGAACCCAGCGCTGCTGACTGTACAACCTGCTGAAACCAACAGAAGGGAGGTGACCCAACACACTTGTGCTCTGCTGAAACCAACAGAGTGCGTTGAAATCAACGCTAAAACCTGCTGAAACCAACGCTAAAACCAGCTGTAACCAACAGGAGAGAACGCAACTCTTGTAAGGATAATTATTTAATTATCCAACTTAGTTGTAGTAATTTTGTGTGAGCTTGCTGTTAGTGACGATTATAAACGATATTTTTCCAACAATAGCGACTCAATTATAGTAATACTAATCATGCGTCTAATTCAAGAGTCAACCCAAAGCTGAACAGGCGATTCTGTAGGTCCCAAACGCATTGAGATCTACATGATTGCCTGAAGGACCTTTGTTGAAAATTGGGTGAGATCTCTTCGAATATAAAGGAAAGACCTATTTGCTCGAAGTTGATTATTATTCTCGATGGATAGAAATATATGAACTGAAGGAGATGACTTCCAAGTCTGTAATATCAAAAATGAGGAGCATGTTTAGCAGACTAGGTATTCCTTTGAAAATTAAAAGTGATAATGGCGTCTGTTACAGCAGCCTAGAATTTCAACGCTTCTGTGAGGAACAAGACATAAAGCACATGACAAGTAGCCCTAAATATCCCCAGAGTAACGGGCTAGCGGAAAGATGTGTGAAGATGGTGAAAAGGTTGTGGGATAAGTTGTCAGATTTACATAGATCATTGTTGATCTATAGAGCAACACCTCCAGAATCAGGGTTATCTCCTGCAGAGTTATTGTATGGAAGAAATATTTGTACAGGGTTACCCTCCATAAGTAAAGAAAAGAATGTAGATATTAGGAAACGAGATAGTGACTTACATGTCAGACAAAGCAGAAATTACAATCAGACAAAGGAAATGGATCCAGTTCTACCGACATCAAGAATATGGATAAAAAACAGATTTGTATGATGGAGAAGGAGAAGTGGTGAAAGAAGCTGAAGAGCCAGATGGTTATATAGTAAAAAGAGGTCACACAGAGATTATAAGAAATAGGAAACATATCCTTAATTTCCAAATAGGACGGAAGACACGCAGACAATTAGAGTAGAGGAAAAAAAATTAGATGAAGAAAGAAGGGATACGCAACAGAAAACTCTGTCAACGAGTTTAAATCCAGGAGAAAAAAGAACTAGGTCAGGGAGAATTGTAAGACCAAATTCAAAATATATAGATTTTTACACTTCATAACTAATAACAATGCACCTCTGTTATGTTATACACCTCTCTCTATCTTTCTGACTTTACTCTTTGGCTTTACTGACTACTCTGGTTTTCACCTCAAACAAGTTTAAAAATAAATGCTATTGTGATTTTGTAGATATGGAGAAATACATATTCATTGTAGGAAACTCAGTTGTGAGAAATTGGAATAGGGAGAATAATAGTCCTATAAAAATAAAGACTGTGCCTGGGGCATCTTTAATAAAAATAATTGAAGAGGCAGCTAAGTTTAGGTGTCCCAATGAGATTTTTTTCATTCAGTCGGGTATACCCGATTTACACATAAAAGGTATATTGAGTGTAAAAGAAACAAATTAGAAAAATATAAACGTATCCTAGTACACGTAAATGTTCTTCTAGATCCTCCTGTAGTAATATTGCCAGCTTAACCACCTCTTGGTTCATCAGATTATGTGTGCACTCTGTATGCTGATCTCAATTATTACACATGATCTCTTAACTCTTTGGAAACGCCAAATACAGTCTTTAGGATTTTTCAATTTTTGAAGTCTGGCGGGTGGAGAATAGATGCTAGCCGACTGTTAGATGGAATTCATCCGATAGAAGCAGAAGGACAAAGAATCTATCTGAGGCTTTGTGAATACATTGGCAAAGCATCAGATTATAAAAGAGTGAGTAACACTAGATGCCATCCTTGGTTATCTGAGGCTAAAGCCACCTTTAAGGAAATGGAGATACCTGTATCAAAGAAAGGAAGAAAAAAGAAGAGATGGATAATACATCTCCAACAATCACAACAGTAATCAATGACATAAAGAGCCCCCCTCTTAGAGGAATTCGACCTACAGCTATTTTGGTTGCATCGGGCGTTTCTAAATCTCAACGTGTATCTAACATCAAAGAAAAGGAAGACCAGTTGGTAAGACTGAAAAAGTTTACAAATAGGATGGCGGCCAATATAGAAATTTTGTCGAAGCGATTAAGAAGATAATGGAAGAAGAACCCCTCTTGCTACATCCCTCTCCTCAGGAGGAAGATCTGATGTAAAAGTGGGAGAGAGAGAAAGAGAGTGGATAATAACCGCACTCTAAATTAAGAGTAACCTAAGGGGCTCTAATAGAATTAATACTATATATAAAGATACTTAGAAAGATTTCTATAACAACATTCCCGAGGATTTCTGGAATGTTGAGTTGGCTATGTATATACATGTATGTTATTCTATATTAACTGTTTCAGTTTATCATGAAAGAAAGAAACCACAACAAAAAAAGAGAAGAGTTGTAATAATATGACCTTGACCTTGAGATGACGGACCGGGGCACTAACGATCTGACGAGATTCGGGAGACTGGGAATCTAGACTGTTGTATTACACAGATGGAGAGGATGGCTTGGATTATAACAAGAGCGATATAAGATCGTTTTTCTTTAATTTTGTATTTAACCGAAAACGCATGGTTATCCCCAGACATGAATATAATGTGCTCGTTAAATGCAAGAGTTGTCTACTCTTAATGAAAACATAAACATGAGAGGATAACTCGCACTTGTACTAATATCATTGCAACATCCCTTTACAAGCTCAAAAGCTGGCATATCTATATAATGATCTACTAAGACAAATCGGCACATAAAACCTGTGACAACCCCATAAGCTATCGTAAATTTGTATCAGTAAATGCAACGCAAGTAAACAACAAGAATATTTGTCAAGATAAGGTACGTAATAATATGCAATAGTGATTGTCTAGAGTTCATAGTTTGTTGCTCAGCGATATGATGTAGCAGCATGTCGCAGTATGGTAGTCACCATAGTTCATTGCTCAGCGATATGATGTAGTAGCATGTCGCAGTATGGTAGTTACCCTACTCTTAAGCTTATGCCTCATATTTATCTGGCTGTTGCCTGAGCCGCATACTCATCCTCGGGGTTGCCGTCATAGCTGATCTGACATTAGCTCTGCGTCTATCCGCATTTACATTAGAGTCATTAACTGAGATTACTGCTGACCTGTTCCGTACCAAGTGCTGACCATTATCTTCCTCTATGATAACCTTTCGATCGCCATCTTGGTTAGCTCTGACTACTGTGCCCTCCTGGCTACTATCTTTCACCACAACACGATCTCCACCACACACTGCTAGAAGATCTTTTACCTTAGGATTGATATCGTGGTTCATCTTCATTCTCTCTTTGTAAAGCTCATTCTTGGCTTTAAACTTCTCATGATCGGGTAGCTTTGGCATTAGACTATCAGGATGTACTGCCAAAGTTGTCTTCAGTATCCGTCCCATAAGCAATTCAGCGGGAGAGTATACTCCTAACTGTGGTGATGCTCTGTAGGCAAGGAGAGCTATGTATGGATCTTTCTCCTTGCTGAGCAAGGATTTTACTGTTGCAACCGCTCTCTCAGCTGCACCATTGCCGCGAGCATACTTCGGGCTACTTGTGACATGGATGAATCCATATGCTTTTGCAAATATTTGAAAGTCGTCAGATGAATACTGCGGTCCGTTGTCAGACACTAAACAATCTGGAATACCGTGCCGGGAAAACATACTTTTCATGTGGGATATGACATTCTTTGATGTAGTATCTCTACCTAGTAAAGCTATCTCAGGGTATTTTGAATAATAATCTGTCACTATCAGGTAGTTGTTTCTCTCTAGTTGAAACAAGTCAGTGCCTAACATTTGCCAAGGGCGACCAGGGGTAGCGGAAGGTCTCAGGGGTTCATATGTTATTTTCAATTCTCTCTTACACACTTCACAATTAGCTATCTGTACCTCTATTGCCTTTGCCATAGACGGCCACCACAAACTGTTTCTAGCCCTTGCTTGGCATTTAGTAATGTCTAAATGTCCCTTGTGTATATTTTCAAGAACCTGACTTCTCTGGGATAGGGGAACCACCAATCTCATGCCTAGCATCAGCATCCCATTGTTCATAGTAAGTAGTCCTCGCCTTTCAAAGTACGGCCTCAGGATTGTGTCCATGGATGAAAGGTAAACTGGCCAACCCTGTTCAACATAATGAATAACCTGTCTCAAAGTTTCATCTTCCCTTTGTTCCATTTGGAATTTCTCCAATCTGTCGCAGCTTCCATTCGAATGCACTCTCTCGTACGTAGCTCTCAATCACTTCTACTTGTACTATATCACTCTGTTCTGGTTCCCTAGTGTTATATCGTGATAGTGCATCCGCTGCCTTGTTGTCAGTTCCACTCACATATTTGATGTCATAGTAGAATCTCTGTAGTCGCAATTTGAAGCCTTGAATTCTGGGAGGCAGCTTACCCTAGGACACTTATATTTCGCTAGTATTTAGTTTCGTGAGTAGCATACAGAGTAAAATTTCGCTGGAACATAATTTCGCAGCTCTGATGAGTGCGAAAATATAGTGATGTAAAAATAAATGCAGTGGAACAAACATTAGATTCCTCAGGTCCAGTTCACTGGTACGAAATATTTTTCAATTTGGGACTACCGTACTGTTTGGACTATAAACCGCACCTCTATATAAGCTGCATGTGCTTCATTTTCCAAAAACGATAATAAAACAATACATAAGCCGCACCTTACTATAGGCTGCAGAACTAAGAACTGCTTTTTAACGTGGCAGCAACTAAGCCATTTAAAACGGAACAGTGCAGAACGGCACAGTTTCGTATTATCCGACGCTTTTTAACTTAGTGCCTAACGGGACAGTACCGTGAGGCATTGTTTCGTATTTTCTTTCACAGCTAGAAGTGCACTAATTGGAGATTCCCGTTAGTGCACCCTAGCGGTGAAAGAAAAAGCCACAGAATAAGCCACAGTGATTAGCCGCACCCTTGTAGGCCTACCTATAAGCCGCATGGCTCAAATCATCAGAAAAAAATGTAGCGGCTAATCGTCCGAAAAGTACGGTAGTTTGTATTTGTGAACCGCAAGTAGAAATGTGTAGGCGAGATCAATAATGCAATTTGATCGCTTGCTGCAGTTTGTCTCCTGGACTATCAATGACGTCAAGGTCACTGCCGCAGTGACTGATGTTGTACCAATATTAAAATTCAAGTACTTATAGCACGCGGTGGCCATGGCCCCGGGTTGTTATTGCTTTTGGTTTTTTAATAAAATTCATCACCACAATAATTATTATTCAATTTTATGACTTTCCCTACCAGACTGTCATCCTCATCAGTTACAAATTCAATGGCAAAACTAATATCATTATCTTCTTCATTTGTCTAGGCTTTTCCAAAAAAACTTATTATCTTAATTTGTTTTGCCAAGCTGCTCAGTCGGTGTATTAGCTATAATGAGTTTAGCAAAACTTGCCCAATGAGCCAATCACATACGAAAATTGCCTGCATTTCTAATATGACGATTTTATTGTGACTATCAATGAAGAAAGCCATTTATTTTCGCGTTTTCGCTCGTTCGTTGTGATAGTTTAGTTTCGCTCATGAAATTTTCGCGAAAAGCTGTTGCCGCGAAAACGCGAAAGTTAGATGCCGCAAATACATAAGTGTCCTAGGGTATCTAGAAACTGATTACCGAACAAGGGAATGAGGGCTTTGTGGTCTGTTTCAATCGTTACATCTTTCATTCCTAAGACATAATGAGAAAATTTCTCCATTGCCCAGCACACTCCTAGCGCCTCCTTTTCTATTGCTGCATAACGTTGCTCAGTTTCACTAAGGGATCTCCTAGCAGCCGCCACTAGCTTACGAGTGCCGTCACCTTGAAATTGACTCAGAGTAGCTCCTAGTCCTTGATTGCTGGCGTCTGTGGTCACAAATGTGGGCTTTTCTGTACTGTATGGAGCAAGGATGCTTGGTTTGCTGAACAGCTCTTTGACTTCTTGAAATGCACTCTCCTGCGCATAACCTCAGTGCCATTCAATACCTGTCTTCAGCAAAGCCCTCAGAGGGGCACTCTTCTCAGCCAGCTTCTCTGAGAAGCGTGCATATTGATTTGCAAGACCAAGGAAACTTCTTACAGCTGTCATGGAAGTGGGTGTGGGAAAGTCTTGTATTCCTTGTATTCGCGGTCCAGCGCTTATACCCTCCTTGGAGATGATATACCCAAGCAACTCCACACATTTTTGACCAAACTTACATTTTGACTTGTTCAGTGTCATACCCGCCGTCTTGATTGCGGCCAGGACCAGCTCCAAACTTTTGTCATGTTTCTCTTCCGTTTCTCCAAGTACACACACATCGTCCATATGAACTATCACTCCTTCAATCCCATTCAGCATTCTATTCATTTCTGCTGAAAATATTTCCGGGGCACTACAAAGGCCTTGGGGAAGTCTTTCATACATGTATCTTCCTTTATGAGTCAAAAAAGTAGTCAACTTTTTTGACTTTTGACTGAGTGGTATCTGAAAAAATCCACTGTTAGCATCAATTTTTGAAAACTTCACACCGTTTCCCAGACTAGCAAGACTGCTCTCTACAGTGGCCATTGGATGAATGTCCCTCATCACATATTTGTTGAGTTGGGTGAAGTCTGTACAAATTCTAACTTTGTCTTGGCCATTTTTTGGTACAACGACCATTGGTGCAACCCAGGGTATTGCTTTAGTAATTGGCATGATGACTCCATCCTTCACCATCTCATCTAATGCTTGCTCTGCTTGTTTCTTTAGCGGGAATGCTATTGGTCTAGGAACGTGTATGGCAAAAGGTATGGCATCCTCCTTTAGTGTGATGGAATGTTCACTCTTCACTTTTCCTAGACCCTTAAACAGCTGCTGGTCCACATTCACATCATTCACTTCACATCTGTCAACATCCACTGATATTAACTGTAGTGTTTCACAGGCTTTTCTGCTCAGCAATGGTGTCTGTTGATTCTCAACTACATATATATCTTCTTTTGTGGCAAATTTACCAGCTTGGATGCGGCATCTTATAACCCCTAAGCAATTTAACTGTGTTTTACCTACCCCGTATAATCTTTTAATTGAAGGCTCCAATCTCCCTTTGAAGTGATTTGGTCCACAAACACTTAGTGCAGCCCCAGTGTCCAATTTAAAGCTGGCTGTTTGCCCCTTTATCAAGCTTGCGTCTACTTTGACTGTAGAATGCCATGCTCTTGTGTTGATGGATTCCACTAGGTTTATTTCCCCTAAATAAACCTCCTCCTGAACCTCAGTTTCATCTTCTTTTAGAGCATTTATTTCTGCTCTTCCTCTTCACTGTCTGGCAAAGTGGTTAAATTTATCACAGTTTCTGCATTTTGGACCCATAGCGGGGCACCTTACTTGCTATGATTCCTTCCACATCTGCCACAAAAGCCTCCACCAACTGTTTTTATTGCTGGTTTGGTTTTCTAGCTTTTCCTTTCACTCCTTACTACCTCAATATCTCCATCCTTGATTTCTTGCTTTTCTTGCTGTGGGGTGGCAGTCACATTTTTGAACATGACTGCCATTTCTTGCACTCGAATTGCCTTGACAACGTACTCTAAAGTGAGCTTCTCATCAGGCTCTCTCATTAGCTTATCACGAAGCTTCACATCATCCATTCCAAAGAGTAGTTTATCACTTATGAGTAAATCCCTCTGTGTTTCAAACTGACACCCTTCAGCTAGCCTTTTCAGCCTCATAAGATATACATCACATGACTCACCTGACTGAGTGCAGCCGTGGAATTGAAATCTATTCACTATAGTTCCGGACCTTGAGTTGCAATAATCTTGAAATTTCTTTAACACGTCATTTAACTTCCTCCCCTCCGTTCCTTCTTCTATCTCATGAATCAGACCATTTTCATCAGGGTCAGTTGTAAACTCCAGCTGTGAATATACTTCCCTTACATCTTCACCTCCCACATGTCTGAACAAGGCAAGCTTCCTTTTTTCTGCAGCCTTGCTTGTTGCCACCAAATCTATGGCCAGCAAATAATCTTCAAATGATCTGGACCATTTTCTCCACTCTCCAGAGAGATCATCAGCCCTCAGATCTAAGCCGTGTGGAGGCGAAACACCTTGCATGACACCCAGGAACAAGTTTAGACCGCTGCCACCATGTTGTATTACACAGATGGAGAGGATGGCTTGGATTATAACAAGAGCGATATAAGATCGTTTTTCTTTAATTTTGTATTTAACCAAAAACGCATGGTCATCCCCAGACATGAATATAATGTGCTCGTTAAATGCAAGAGTTGTCTACTCTTGATGAAAACATAAACATGAGAGGATAACTCGCACTTGTACTAATATCATTACAACATAGACAACATGAGAGAAAGGTTACTTTTTGACTGAGTCATCACTGAATAAATTTAAGGTATATCTAAACACTACAAAACCAACGCTATAACCTGCTGAAACCAACAGGAGAAAACACAACTTTTGTAAAGATAGTTCTTTAATTATCCAATTTAGTTGTATTAATTTTGTGTGAGCTTGCTGTTAGTGACGATTATAAACGATATTTCTCCAACAATAACGACTTTATTATAGTAATAATAATCATGCGTCTAATTCAAGAGTCAAACCCAAGCTGAACTGCCTAAAAATTAGTGGCAGCATTTATATTACATTAGCGAATGCCCTGGAGATTGACGGTTATCTTTCAAACCGATTAATCATATAGTCTTGCTGACTGCTGAGTTTCTAAGAATTTTCACATCTAGAACAATAAAAAATTATTGCTAGACATTGAGCTATTGCAGTGTAACGTTCTAAACATTAACTGTAACATTCTATGTATATTCTACGCATCAGCGCCTCCCAACTCTACTAATCACGTGGCTCTCATTATACTATTATGTATTAGCTTCATCAGCTTTGTATAATATTATGTGTTAGCTTTATCAGCTGTGCTTTATCAGTTTTATTCATAACTACGTGTCGTGTACTAAAACTTTCTTTCTGGTCTAGACCTGCGAACAATAAACTGCGTTTCAATTCTCCAAGCAATATTCTTTACTTGAGCAACTTGTAGCCAATATATGACATGGTGTCAGGAGTCTGCCTACTAGTCAATCATGGACTGAGGAGGCTACAGCCGCTATCGTTCAAGAGAAATGTGTCCGAAAACTGGAGAATATTTGAGCAAGAATATGACATTTATGTCAATGCCATATATAGTGACAAACCAGAGGCTGCCAGGGTGTATACGCTGCTTAACCTAGCAGGGCCAGAAGCGATAGAGAGAGAACGGTCGTCCACGTACATTGAAGCTATAGCAAAAGATGCAGAACATGGCATTGTAGCTGTACCTCAAGAAACCAGGGAGCAGGTAGCAACTTTAAAGCGGACGTTCAGAGAGCTCTGCAGGCCGATCACCAATGTCATTCTAGAACCCCATCGATTTAATGCACGCAGCCAAAAGGAAAGTGAGCCATTCCAAACTTTCTTAGCAGATATTAGAACTAAAGTTGCGCAAGGTGATTTTGGAGACGTGCAAGATGAGTTGTTACATGACAGAATTGTATCCGGTAACCGTAATGATAATGTACGTAAGCAACTACTCTGAAGCAGTCCCCTAACACTAGCCAAAGCTATACAAACTTGTCCGATATATGAGTCTTTAGAGCAGAACGCAGCCGAGTTCAGTAAACCGATTGTAGATGTAGTAAAACGCAAATCGTATACGCAACACCCGAGTAACAGTAACACTAACTGTAGTAGTAATCACACTAAATCGTCAATACGACCCAGAACTGCAAGTAGTCATAGCACTTCGTCATGCCGTAACTGTGGCAAATGGCATCCACCGAAACAGTGTCCAGCGTATGGTCGTAAATGTAACAATTGTGGTAAACTCAATCACTATGCAAAACTGTGCAGGTTAGGAGCAAAGCAGCCAGGAACTGTAGATGAACTTACAGAATCGTATCACAAAAAGTTCTGTATCATAACAGTATCACTGCCGTGTAACATTCGTGGAGACATACAAACTCATCTTACTGTCAATCACACCACATTAGAAGTCAAGATTGACACTGGTGCGAAAGTAAATGTAATCTCGCTCGATCAAGTACGCCTTATAGGACTACACAACAAAATCGACCAATCACGTACTAGAACATTACTAGGCTTTGGAGGTGTTCAGACAGTAACAGTAGAATCCGTAGTTATACCACACCCTCAGTCGAAATTGCGATTCGACGTAGCCGATAGTGACGCCAGATGCCTAATAGGACTTAGTGATAGTATACGATTAGGACTTGTAACACTTAGTCAGGAAGTATTCGAAGTAGGGCAGAAGCCGCAGGTTCCAGCCAAGCTACTAAAAACCTATACAGAGTTGTCTGATGGCAAACTAGGAACACTACCATGTAACTACAAGACAACGATAGATCCAGAAGTAGCACCAGTCATTTGACCTGTCCGCTCTGTACCAGCGCCTCTACGTGGAAAAGTAGCAGCAGCTCTAAACCGACTAGAGGATAGCAGTATTATCACCAAGGTAACCAAACCTACTGCCTGGGTATCCGCACTCGTAGTAACTGCCAAGAAGGACAGTAACAACGTGCGTATCTGTATCGACCCGGGTGACCTGAATAAGGCTGTCAAACGACCTCATCACCCGCTTAAGATGATCGAACAGGTAGCAACAAACATACCCGGAGCTAAGCACTTTACGGTAGTTGAGGCGAAAGAAGCTTTCTACCATATACCACTAGAAGAGAGCTCATCATACTTTATCATGTTTGGTAAACCGTTTGGCAGATACCGATATCTGCAAATGCCGATGGGACTCTGCTCGTCCTCAGACGCATATCAGCGCGCTATAGAACAGCTGCTGACCGACTATCCATGCCAAATAATAATGGATGACATTCTTATAGCTGGTAAGACTGAGGATGAACACGACTCCAACTTATGACACAACTGCAGGAGATTAACCTTAAACTGTCGCCATGTAAATGCAAGTATAAGACGACAGAAGTCCGATATGTAGGGCACGTACTAACTGATCAGAGACTGAAACCAAGAAGATGCTAAGGAGAACCCTGCTAAGGCCAAGGCAATCACCGACATGCCAAACCCAACTAATGTAGAAGAACTATAGAGATTCATGGGCATGGTCAAGTATCTCGCCAAGTTTATACCGCACCTGAGCGAGAAGACCGCCGTGCTAAATGACCTACTCTGTAAAGTTACAACGTGGGCCTGGGAGTCACAGCAGGCACAAGCGCTGAAAGCCATAAAAGACGAGATCGCTAACGCAACGACTGTTACCTACTACGACGTCAATAAGCCAGTAACACTTACCTGCGATGCCTCGCAATCTGGGCTGGAAGCAGTTTGCCTTCAGGACAACAGAGTTGTCAGTTTCGCCTCTCAAGCTATGACGGATACCGAGAAACGCTACTCTCAAATGGAAAAAGAACTGCTGGCTGTAAAATTCGCCTGCAACCGATGTAGAGATTATGTGTTCAAAGACTTTACCATAGAAACCGATCATCAGCCGCTTGTATCGATTATGACGTTATCCGCAGCACCTAGGAGACTTCAGAGTATTTTACTACAGCTAAAACCGTATCGTCTAAACATCATATACAAGAAGGGCAAGACACTATACCTTGCTGATAAAATGTCTCGCGCCTATCTACCGGACAATGACAATAATGAACACATAGACTTTGACGTACTCGCCGTAACGCTGATAACCGACCAGAAGTATCTTGAGCTACAGCAAGCCACAACCAGTGATCACAAACTCAGTAAGATAAGTGAACTCCTACAGACTGGATGGCCCAGAAAGGAGGCTAGTGTAGCCGAAGATATCAAGCCCTATTTTGCATTTCAGGATAAACTCGCTGTTGAGAATAGTGTAGTTTACAGATCGTAGGTACAGGTACCTACAGGTCGTAGGTCGCATCTACAGGTCATACCTCAATCGCTTGAAGACGACCATATTCAGCAGCTCCATCGAGGACATATTGGCATCGAAGCAACAAAGCGACGAGCCAACGACATAGTATTGTGGCCAAGCCTGAGTAGTGACATCGATAAAGCACTAGCTCTCTGCAGTATATGCCAGACATCCAGAAATCACCAGCCGAAAGAACTGTTACTATTGTATCCTGTACCGTCGCAATCGTGGAGCATCGCAGCCACTAACATGTTCTACTGGAGATCGATTACAAATTTGTGACTGTAGACTCATTCTCAGGCTGGTATGAAATTGACACACTTCGCGACACCTCTGCAGCGACTGTGATTAAGAAACTGAAAGAGCATTTCGCAAGATTTGGTAGACCAGTGACTCTAATATCAGATTATGGTCAGCTGTACAGCTCAGAGGAGTTCAGAAAGTTCATGCGAGTGTGGAATATCGAACATGTAAGATCTAGCCCTTACCACGCATCCAGTAACGGACTTGCAGAGAAATCTGTTCAGACAGCTAAACGCCTGCTTGAGAAGACTTTCAAGGAAGGTGGGGACATCTACATGGCTCTACTTGACCAACGCAACACGCCGAGAAAGGATATGGGCTCGCCAGCTCAACGAAACATATCCCGACGAACTCGCACACCGATACCGATCGCCGAGACGCTCCTACGACCCACAATCATGGACTCTGAGGCAGTGCAACATAAGCTGTCACAAGAGCGTGCTCACCAGAAATCATATGCTGATCACTCTGCTGTTACACTCCCGACACTTACACCAGGTTATACCGTGCGTATGCAGACCGACAAAGGCTTGTGACCCCACCGCCACTATCGTCGAAACAGCCAACCCCCGACCGTATGTTGTGCAGCAGAACGGCAAAACATACAGATGTAACCGTCACCACCTCCTACACGCACTGACTCCTGGTTTCGCTGATACTGTGGTTCCGCCATCACCTACTATGTCTACCACCTCAGATGACAAGCCAGGTGACCCGCCAGCTCGCTCGACACCCGCCGACTTTTCCGCCGCAACTGACACTCCTGTGACAGTGACTAGATCAGAGCGTGTAGTTGTTAAACCAGTTCGATATCGCGACTAGGGGAAGGATGTAACATTCTATGTATATTCTACGCATCGGCGTCTCCTAACTACTAATCACGTGGCTCTCATTATACTGTTATATGGTTTTTTAGGTAATTTGACTTACTTGAATACCACACTAACATCAATGATTAATAACCACGAGTTCTACTTCAATCTAAACTATGCTTGTTGTGGTTAATTAGGCTAGGTAAGCCTAATTGTTTATTCAATGGTTGCTAATAGTATGAGTGTGGAACTTGACCCAGATCTTTGTGCAAGCCTCAACTATGCTAACTCTCAGATGTTTGGTATAGCAATCAAAATATCTTTATTATGAACCAAAGCCTAATACACAAGTAGCAAAATTCTAGAATATAAGATTGATAACAAGCAGTAAAAACTAAGTAAAATAATCTCTTACGCCAACAGCTGTATCTGCCCTTAAGCTCGGCTTGTACGTCTACAAGTTGTCACTGTCAAAAGAGGATGAGCTACTAAAAATTGTTAGCTTTTATAGGCATTCAGGATAGCCTGAGGACGGTACGTATAATATTCGTATTATATCTTTGTGTTGTAGGAGTAAGTCTACTGGAGGGAACGCTGTCTCTGAGCCGTCATCTGATTAGCGCTATATCTGTGTCTTGAAACTGGGATTGCATAACATTGATTGGCGCTGTGTTATGTAATGGAAAAGTGCTGTCTCAGGGTAAGCTCAGTTATCTTTGGTTGTGCTTGGTCATGGTTGGTAGATGTGATTGTATTCCAAATTCCTTTGGCGGTGTTGACGCAGCAGTTTCCAAGATTGATGTTTTCTAATTCTGACATTTTAAAATTAGAGAATCTTTTAATGTCTCTTTACATTCCCTGCTGGTATCTTGTTTTCGAAGTATTTCCATACAACAATACTATTATGTGTTAGCTTTATCAGCTTTGTATAATATTATGTGTTAGCTTTATCAGCTTTGTTTATAACTACGTGTCTAGTACTGAAACTTTCTTTCTGGTCTAAACCTGCGAACCATAAACTGCGTTTCAATTCCCCAAGCAATATTCCTTACTTGAGCAACTTATAACCAACATATTACACTAACAAAAAGACCACAAAATTATACATATACTAGTTAAGGAACAGTAATTGTAATAAAACAGTAGGACATATTTTGATAATGAAAAGGGCTAATTACCAAATCTTATCTCGAGAAAACGTATGAAAAATAACGGAAATGTAACTTAAACAACTAATACTTAATTGGAACAAAAACTACATTATTCTGACACGTAACCATGAACATAAGAAAGTTCTGCAAAATAGTGAAGAGTAAGAAATAAATTATAAAAGATTGTTCACCGCGAAAAAATCGTAATAACATGGCGTCTGTTATTTTTTTTCAGGTCAACCACTGTCCCAGAAGTCCCTTCTCTATATACATGTATGTATAATATCGACCAAGTCACCTTTTCTTTTTATCGGTCTATTATTACGTACGCTTTTCTGCGCCGGGTGTCCGAAGGGCCTTGATGAGCCTGACGCCCATGGGACCGATAGCATCCAAATAAGACACTTCTTCGGAGTTATTCCCAC
This sequence comes from Watersipora subatra, assembly GCF_963576615.1. NCBI lineage: Eukaryota > Metazoa > Bryozoa > Gymnolaemata > Cheilostomatida > Watersiporidae > Watersipora > Watersipora subatra. Next base: position 175,443 of record NC_088718.1, read on the forward strand.
CGGCCGTTTTCACGGTCACCACTCCTTTCATCGAGTTTATTATTTAGAATATCTCGCTTTATTTTTAAGTTTACAACAGGTGGCAAATATTATTTAAAAAACTAGAAAAAAAATGCCGTCGTTCGGGTGATTTTGGGTAAACTATACTTAACTTCAAGCATATGCTACACTCTTAAAAATCTCAAAGTTGACTTTAAAGTTTTAAGTACTCGTTACCACCAACTATATGTCGAGCATTACTAAGGACGTTGATTAGCCTACTGGTATATTATATTCCTTATGAATAATTAGTTAGTATATTGCTAACATTGATGAGGGAAAGATTTCCTGATGAATGGTTCACTACTATCTTGCATTCAGGATTCTTCTACAGTTTCCGTTTTATTGGATAATATGCCTGCAAATAGAGGCTTTTTGTTATTTTGTTATCAGCAAAATAAAAGATTACTAACTTCTTGATTAAGCTCCACCCCTACAAAACGACCCAGAAACTGACCAGGCTTTGAGCCACTGCCATTATACCTGACCGACGCATATCAGCGATGTCAGTGTAGGGTTATATTTTGTAACATTTTTACTAGAAATGGCAAGTTTTCAAATTCCAAGAACTTTATTTTAGTTAATTTATGTTACATTAACCATTTTAAAATGATCAAAAAATCTTCTGCTGGCCGTTTTCTGACATTTTACAATTCAGCATCACATGCACTGGACTAGTGTCTCTATACGACACTAACGCCTATATGAGACAAAGATCTAAACCGAAAAACCTAATAAGACAACGCGACCGCCCCGCGAGAATTGTGTTAGCCCCAAAACCCAAGCTAGCACCATACGTACTAACAGAGCTCCATCATTAAACCCCGCCCATATCATTGCCGACGCTTCTCTCGGGAGTTTATATAATTGGTATCACCGGTGTTTACCTTCTCATAATATAAAAATACATGTATGTTTCATTTTTATGAAATATCATAATCAACTCAAAACTGTTTTTTATTGAAAAAAAATTAAATTATTAAAAACAGTTGACAAACTTTGTCGAACCGGTTTTAAGACAGATGTAAAATTAATGTATCTCTTGCATTGACTTTTGAGGCTATGAATCACATGACCAGACATTTTGCGTCATCCGAATGCAGAAGAAAATTAGTACAGGGCGTGCCGGTACGGGGCCGGTACTACCTTTGGTGCAGTTTATTTTCCATGACAGTGGTCAACAGCAAAGTTGTTTGGAATGTTGAAACGGAGTTTCCTATTGTTTGAGAGTTTGTTCAAAAGTTTAGAAAATATTGATGGAGAACCAGAAAAAAAGATCAATAGTATAGCGTATCCTGATATATCGCAAATCGTCTATTTGCAATGGGATATTTTTTTATAAATTATTAAACGCTGTTTGTTGGGTGACCATTTGAGTATTTTTTATTTGCTAGCTTATTTCAGCATTAAGCTTAACTGTATTGAATCGCGCCTAAACGTTCTCTGATTTTCATGTTCATAGAACTTGAATAATAATGGGTCATATTAATTGCTTGCAACAATTAGGAGAGAAGTGGGTAATGTGGACAGCTGGGTAATGTAGACAGGTAAATTATTAGCTAAAGTTTGCAACCAATTTTACTTGTCTCATATTATAAAACCTTCCCTTTTCCTGCTAGAAGAAGCCACATGCTAATTTAGTAGTCTCTATCCATAATATGTCAATCTGTAAGCATCTTAATATTTATCATACAAATAGTAATTTTTAATTTAATTTTGCCACCTGGGTTACGTAGTGTGAATGTTGTTTGAACTTTTGGGGCAATATGTACACAAACAAAACATATTGTGCTGTTTATCTCTATTGATTGTCAGAAGTCAACTGACTATGGCTGAGGTTTATCAAAATTTGTAATAATATATAAGATGGGGTAATGGGGACATGTTCACATTACCTTTCTGTCATGTCAAAATTACCCTGTGCTGCAAGGCATATGATATAAACTGCTTAATTTGCTAGTTTCAATGTTAAGTCTTAATTGGTGCTACTACTACTAGGCTTACTAGTAAATTTACTAATTGTTAAATGTACATGTAAATTTCTCAGTCCAACAATTATTTGCTAATAACTATGAATGCAAATGTGAATGTTGTTTTGCACCATCTATTGATTGTGATTAGTGGAGGCGAGTTTTTTAAAATGTTGTAATCAGAAAATAAATGTTAAAGTAATTGCCTTGATTTAATTAAAACTATTGCCTCTGAAGAGTTGGCAGTAGACTTTTACCGGCACAGGAGTGGGAAGTTATTTGAGCCAGACCTACCAGATTGTAAATATGTGAGCCGCAGCCAGCTTAAATTAGTTTTACCTAAGCCGCTGTCACTGGGAAATACAGAAAGAACCACAAGTGGACTCATATTTGGTTTTAAGCCATCAGCATTCAGTTTAAGATAGATATAATTTATTATACCAATGACACTAAAAGACAATCTGAGTTATTGCCATGACTTAGTAAAATTATTATCTTATATTGTCAGATTTGAATTATTCCTGGACAGTTTACGCTAAATTAAATATAACCAAATGCACATATTACTTGTAGTTATTTAAATGTCTGAGAAATTTTTACTTTTAATGACAAAAAATGACATGTTCACACTACCCAGTGCACCTGTCCACATTACCCACTGATGGTGGGTAATGTGGACAATCTTGTGGTTTACAATATGGTGGATTCTTGAAAAACTATTGCTTGTATTACAAAGCATGCAATTTAGACAAGAGAGCCAACAAACTTTGCAAGCTAAAAATATCATTTAGAGTATTCTAAAGTGAATAGAATAGAAGTAACTGTAACGAAAAGAAAAACTGTCCACATTACCCACTTCTCCCCTACATTTCTGCGCAAGAGCAATTACCTAATCAGTATAGTATAACGTGTACACATAACCCATTTGCAAATGGCTTGTCAGCAATAATTAACTGGATAGGCTAATATACCTCCACAACCATATATACTACCATAAAAGCGATGTTAGTCCGTTTTCTCAAGCGACTGCTAAAAGTTAGGATACAAAGCTTGATTTCAAGAAGAGTTCAATTTGTAACATTCAGATTTATAGGTTGACACTCTAAAACTTGCCCCAATCCACCATCTTCAAGTATCTCTGTATAAGTTTGCTCTGTATAAGTGCCTGCCCGGTACTTATTATCTTCGCTTTATTTACGTATCGAGTTAATGTGAAAAAGGAAAAGTCCAAATGATTGTTTAATGAATGCCGATATTTAAAAACTTTGTCATTATAAGTGTTTTTATTGTTGATGCAGATATGCATATCCACATTAATGTATATATCGATAATTAAAGTGAGAAAAGATGTTGTGTAGTAAAATTGAATAAAAAATTATGAAGGACACTTTTCAACATTAGGGCAAAAGACATCGTTTTATTACATGTTGATTGACCTGAAAAGGTCGAGTGGAGCTTAAACTACTAGAGAATGAAGTCTAGTCTTATGTGCACATTCAGCTAATTTAAATTATAGCATGCTAAAGGCTCCCGCAAGCTAAAATACTCTCTGGAATAAATATAGTTCAGCTTGTGTCGGTAGGAGACTCATAAGGCACCCACTGCGCTGTTTCAGAAAAATCATTGAAAGTAGACAAGGAATATTCATTTGTCTGTTATTAGCTTTTTTTTATTTGTTCTTTAAAACATAACTCATTTTGACTTTAAAGTTTTAAGTACTCGTTACCACCAACTATATGTCGAGCATTGCTAAGGACGTTGATTAGCCTACTGGTATATTATATTCCTTATGAATAATTAGTTTGCAAGCTCTGAGAACTTTCTTACAAAGCGTTGATTATTAATGTAGTACAAAGGCTGACAACTCTCTGATTGGAGTTGTGGTTTGAGAAGTGGTGTAGGCATTATTTTTTTCATAGATTGTTCAGAGACCACCAAGAGAAGACACTCTAAATAAATACAACTATAAAGTCACTCTATGTGTTATGTGCTAGCTCTATGCACTTGTTGGTTGTTTAACATCGCAGGTTTCAATACTTTCATGCCTGGGCCTGATATAATTCTGAGGAATCGTTTACTTATCTGTTCCTACGCCAGAGTAAACTTGGTTGCGTAGGTTTGCTTTGCTTTTTTTGCATTTTCGATTTAGGCAGGAATGCGAGATTTGTATCCCTTTGAGCGTAATACGTTTTTAGTATAATTTCGAAGTTTGAAGTTCAATGAATTATTAGTTATTGAGATATGACCGAAAAACTAAGAGCACTCCTAATTGAGAAGTAAAAACAACTGACAGAGCATTAGTTTCTAATGAAAAACTGATTCAAGGTTTTGGTAATAAAGAATCAAAAATAAACAAAGCTAGAAAGCTTCTCCTCAAAAACAAAAGCTTTACAATAAAACTATTTGCTCTTGTATTCATAACAAATATACACTCGAACTTTTTAATGCAATCATTGTCCTTTAGTTAAGCCTAAAACATCCTTTCTTTAATTGAGCGTGAAAAAGAACTATTTACTTTGTTTGGTTTTTGTTTTATTTCATAGTCACACAAGCTTGGAGCTTCCAAATGATACTTGGTTAAAAAAAAATTTGGGCTATTCTATGCATTTTATAGTCGATGGAAAGTTATTAATTAGGTCAGGGCTCAGTGGACCTGCTTGTATGTACAAGTCTAGGCTTTATAGCGCTAAAGAAGAGACTTTAAAGGCCTTCTTTGCGCTACCAGTCTTTAGATCAGTTGGCCATAGAGAAGTTCCTTCTGTTCTTGTCTACCCAACAGGTGCACACAAAAGTAATATAGATACAACATTGCTGAAGGACATACTGGAAGGATATGACAGCAGAGTTATCGCAAGGCTGGATGATAATCCTCTTGTGGTGAGGGTTGGTTTCACTTTGGTCCAACTGCATCACTTGGTGAGGGATTCTATCAAGTTAATCAAATCCTAGACATATAGCATGCAAATTTTATAAATAATGTTATAGAGCATGTTGATAAGTAGGCTTTTATGAACTGGTAAATAAATGTTTTAAAACTTGTAGAAGCCTCGTATTGGGCAGTTGTACTAAATTTCACATAAAGTTTGACTAATTTTTGATCTTCATTAATAGTTTTAACTTATAAATCACAGGCTTTAGCACAGTGTACAATGAAGTTGTTATATACACATGTACATCGAAAGGAGCGATTTAGCCAATCAATGAAAATTTTTATCTTAATGAGGAGACACAATGCAAGAACATAAACCAATGTTGGTAAACAACAACAAACAGCAAAGTTGGCAACGTGTTTACAAGTGTTGAGGGTCAAGTAAAGCCAAATATTGGTACAATCTATAGAAACTGACATCAATAAATGTAATTTGTCAGTGGGTGAATGAGTGGATGAATGAGTGCTGGATTGAGAGAGTAAATGAGTTAATGAATGAGTGAGTCAATGTGTGACTGAATGAGTGATTGAATGAGTGGGTGTGATATTGAGTAAGTAAAAGAGTGAGTGAACGAGTGAGTGAATGAGTAAGTGAATGAGCGAGTGAATAAGTGAATGAGCGAGTGAATAAGTGAATGAGTGAGAGACTGAAAGAGTGGATGAGTCAGTCAGTCTAGTTGTCTATCAAACGGCCACACTAGAAGACAAGACACATTGATATAGATGACGAAAAGGTAACCAAAGCTCAGTTCTTATGAAAAATGATTTTCAAATGAATTTACAATTATAGATAACCTTTTAGGAGGTTTCAAGGCATATTACAAATTTCAATTACCTTTTTTTGTGCTTTATGTTAATATTTTTATTTATCACTCTTTAAATTGTTCTATGCTCACTTAAATTATCTTTAATCACTCTATCCTCACTCATAGGAACAGATCCTTTTGCATTTGAAAATCAGTCGGAATTTAGTATTCGTGGTGAAACACTACCAAACTACAGTGCACCCTTAGGATACGATTTTGATCTGTTCTAGGGTTGGCATTGTACACTGAACAAACTATGTAAGAGTATAGTAATTATATAATACAAACATCCCCTGGAGAAAATTATCAAAATTTTATATATAAGTGCTGCTCATATTAAAAATTAGTAGCAAGATTATAGGTTAACCTTATCAACTATAGTTACCTACAGTAACTTTATTGTATTTGGTGGTTTATGTAACATGTAAACATGTAAAATGTAACATTACAATGTACTATGTCCAAACGTACTATAGGGAGTTCTTACCTTCAAGACAGACGTATGTGTAACAACCTTTCCATTATACCCAAACTTTGAATTCACCTAAAATAAGTTTAGCCTGCGAAACACACACTTGAAGCAAAGTTTTATGTCAACTTTTTATCTCTACAGTTTTATCACTTATCAGTTTCGGTCTTTGCTTTTACTATAACTTATAGCAGACCTGTTTGAAACCTTTTTCACACTAATTCAGCAAGAAAGCCCGAGCGATGCTGTTTTTGTAATGAAGTGGATTTTTTAGTGTGTTAAGAGAGGATGTTTGGCCACCTTTTTGAAGATACCACGATTCCAACTTTGCTACTCTTATTAAAGTGACAATCTTATTGTTTTACACAGGAAAGTTGCTGACCTGAGAAAAATTGATTATCGTGTTACTTTCATGGGTTGTGAAAATATTTTCGGTAAACAGCATTTTGGTCTCTTTATTACTTTGGCGAACATAATAAGCATTCCGACTCCCACATTTGAACTAAGACAAAAACTGTTGAATTCGTATGATGAAATAAGATCGTTTGGTGAGGAAAAAAGTCATCATGTTCCACTCTGTAAGGTGAAAAAATGGTATATTAGAGTGATCTTATCGTGAGGGTGCACTGTATAATTGTTTTATTCCAAAATAAGACATCTTTTTTATTAACTTGGATGGCTTGATCAATGGACTGGTATACATAGTGCTATCAGTTGTGATAATTGTTATAGTCTGCACTATTGGCTTTACTTGTGGTACACGGGTAAAGTCTGCTGTCAGGTGTGATAATTAATTTGTACTCGGCTCTTGCTGGAGTTGCACTGGTTGCGACATCACAGGTTCTCTACATCACAGTCCGTGTTGGGCTGTGATGTAGAGAATCTGAACTATTCGCTCTTGCTTGGGTTGCGCTGGTATATACACAGTCGGTGATCAGCTGTGATGTAGAGAGTCTGAAATATTGGCTCATGCTTTGGTTGCGCTGGTTTATACACAGTGCGTGGTTGGCTGTCATGTAGAGATTCTGAAACCATGTCTCTTGCTGGGTTTGCGCTGGTATATACACATGCGGTGATCAGCTGTGATGTAGATAGTCTGAAATATCGGCTCCTGCTTGGATTGTGCTGGTATACACAGCATGTGGTCAGCTGTGATGTAGATAGTCTGAAATATCGGCTTTTGCTGCAGCTGCGCTGGTATATACACAGTCCGTGTTGGGCTGTGATGTAGAGAATCTGAACTATTCGCTCTTGCTTGGGTTGCGCTGGTATATACACAGTCGGTGATCGGCTGTGATGTATAAAGTCTGAACTATTGGCGCTTGCTTGGGTTGTGCTGGTATATACACAGGCGGTGATCAGCTGTGATGCAGAGAGTCTGAAATATTGGCTCGTGCTTTGGTTGCGCTGGTTTATACACAGTACGTGGTTGGCTGTCATGTAGAGATTCTGAAATCATGTCTCTTGCTGGGTTTGCGCTGGTATATACACATGCGGTGATCAGCTGTGATGTAGATAGTCTGAAATATCGGCTCCTGCTTGGATTGTGCTGGTATACACAGCATGTGGTCGGCTGTGATGTAGATAGTCTGAAATATCGGCTTTTGCTGCAGCTGCGCTGGTATATACACAGTCCATGTTGGGCTGTGATGTAGAGAATCTGAACTATTCGCTCTTGCTTGGGTTGCGCTGGTATATACACAGGCGGTGATCGGCTGTGATGTAGAGAGTCTGAAATATTGGCTCGTGCTTTGGTTGCGCTAGTTTATACACAGTCCGTGATCAGCTGTGAAGTAAAGAGTCTGAAATATTGGTGCTTGCTTGGGTTGCGCTGGTATAAACACAGGTGGTGATCAGCTGTGATGTAGAGAGTCTGAAATATCGGCTCCTGCTCAGGTTGCGCTGGTATACACACAGCATGGGGTCGGCTGTGATGTAGAGAGTCTGAAATATTGGCTCTAATGTGGGTTGCGCTAGTAAATACACACTTTGTGATCAGCTGTAATGTAGAGTTTGAAATAGCGGCATTTGCCTGCGGTGCTGTATACACAGTCCGTAATTGGCTGCGATGCAGAAAGCCTGAAATATCGACTATTGCTTAAGTTGCGCTGATATATACACAGTATGTGATTGGCTGTGATGTTGAGTCAGAAATATTAGCTCGTGCTTTGGTTATGCTGGTTTACACACAGTGCATGGTCGGCTGTGATGGAGAGAATCTGAAATCATATCTCTTCCTCGGGTTCCGCTGGTGTATACACAGCATGTGGTAGGCTGTGATGTAGAGTCTGAAATATTGGCACTTGCCTGGGTTGCGTTAGTATATACACAATCGGTTATCAGCTGTGATGCAGAGAGTAAGAAGTATCGGCTCTTGATTGGGTCGCGCTGGTATACACACAGCATGTGGTGAGCTGTGATGTAAATAGTCTAAAATATTGACTCTTGCTTGGGTCGCGCTGATATATACGCAGTATCTGGTAGGCTGTGATGTAGCAAGTCTAAAATCATTGCTCTTGCTTGGGTTGCGCAGGAATATACACAGTATGTGATCAGCAGTGATGTAGAGAGTCTGAAATATCGGCTCTTGCTTCGATTGCGCATGTACATACACAGTATTTGGCCTGCTGTGGTGTAGAGAGTCTGTAAGCATAGCTCTTGCTTGGGTTACGCTGGTATATACACAGGCAATGATCAGCTGTGATGTAGAGAGTCTGAAATATTGGCTCGTGCTTTGGTTGCACTGGTTTATACACAGCACGTGGTCGGCTGTCATGTAGATATTCTCAAATCATGTCTCTTGCTGGGTTTGCGCTGGTATATACACAGGCTGTGATCAGCTGTGATGTAGGTAGTCTGAAATATCGGCTCCTGCTTGGGTTCCGCTGGTATACACAGCATGTGGTCGGCTGTGATGTAGAGAGTCTGAAATATTGGCTCTTGCTTGGGTTGCGTTGGTAAATAGATACTTTGTGATCAGCTGTGATGTAGAGCTTGAAGTAGCGGGGTTTGCCTGCGGTGCTATATACACAGTCCGTAATTGGCTGTGATGTAGAGAGCCTGAAGTATCGACTATTGCTCAGGTTGCACTTATATATACACAGTATGTGGTCGGCTGTGATGTTGAGAGTCTGAAATATTGGCTCTTGCTTGGGTTGCGTTGGTAAATAGATACTTTGTGATCAGCTGTGATGTAGAGCTTGAAGTAGCGAGGTTTGCCTGCGGCGCGGTGCTATATACACAGTCCGTAATTGGCTGTGATGTAGAGAGCCTGAAGTATCGACTATTGCTTAGGTTGCGCTGATATATACACAGTATGTGGTCGGCTGCGATGTTGAGAGTCTGAAATGTTAGCTCGTGATTTGGTTGCGCTGGTTTATACACAGTCCGTGATCAGCTACAATGTAAAGAGTCTGAAATATCGGCTCCTGCTTGGGTTGCGCTGGTATACACAGCATGTGGTCGGCTGTGATGTAGAGAGTCTTAAATATTGGCTCTTGCTTGGGTTGCGTTGATAAATAGACACTTTGTGTTCAGCTGTAATGTAGAGTTTAAAGTAGCGGCGTTTGCCTGCGGTGCGGTGCTATATACACAGTCCGTAATTCGGCTGTGATGTAGAGAGCCTGAAATATCGACTATTGCTTAGGTTGCGCTGATATATACACAGTATGTGATCGGCTGTGATGTTGAGAGTCTGAAATATTGGCTCTTGCTTGGGTCACACTGATATATACGCAGTATCTGGTAGGCTATTACGTAGCGAGTCTGAAATCATTGCTCTTGCTTGGGTTGCGCCAGAATATACACAGTTGTGATCAGCAGTGATGTAGAAAGCCTGAAATATCGACTATTGCTTTGGTTGCGCTGATATATACACAGTATGTGATCGGCTGTGATGTTGAGAGTCTGAAATATTGGCTCTTGCTTGGGTCACGCTGATATATATGCAGTATCTGGTAGGCTGTGATGTAGCAAGTCTGAAATCATTGCTCTTGCTTGGGTTGTGCTAGTATATACACGGTATGTGATCAGCTGTGATGTAGGGAGTCTGAAATGTCGGCTCTGGCTTGGGTTGCGCTGGTATACACGCAGTATGTGATTGGCTGGGATGTAAAGAGTCTGAAATAGCGGCGTTTGCGAGCGGCGCGGTGTTATATACACAGTCCGTAATTGGCTGTGATATAGAATGCCTGAAATATCGACTATTGCTTAGGTTGCGCTGATGTATACACAGTATGTAATCAGCTGTGATGTTGAGAGTCTGAAATATTGGCTTTTGCTGCGCTGGTTTATACACAGTATGCGGTTGGCTGTGACGTAGAGAGATTGAAATCATGTCCCTTGCTTGGGTTGCACTGGTATATACTCAGTCCGTGATCGGCTGGGGTGTAAAGAGTCTGAAATATTGGCGCTTGTTTGGGTTGCGCTGGTATATACACAGTCCGTGATTGGCTGTGACGTAAAGAGTCTGAACTATTGGCGCTTGCTTAGGTTGCGCTGGTATATACACAATAGGTTATCAGCTGTGATGCAGAGAGTATGAAGTATCGGCTCCTGCTTGGGTCGCGCTGGTATACACACAGCATGTGGTTGGCTGTGATGTAAATAGTCTGAAATATTGGCTCTTGCTTGGGCCGTACTGATATATACATAGTATAGTGTCGCCTGTGATGTAGAGAGCTTGAAAAATTGGCTCTTGCTTAGGTTGCGCTGGTACATACGCAATCGGTTATCAGCTGTGATGCAGAGAGTATGAAGTATCGGCTCCTGCTTAATTCTCGCTGGTATACACACAGCATGTGGTTGGCTGTGATGTAAATAGTCTGAAATATTGGCTCTTGCTTGGGCCGCGCTGATATATACGCAGTATTTGGTAGGCTGTGATGTAGCAAGTCTGAAATCATTGCTGTTGCTTGGGTTGTGCCAGTATATACACGGTATGTGATCAGCTGTGATGTAGGGAGTCTGAAATGTCGGCTCCCGCTTGGGTTGCGCTGGTATACTCTTTTCGCAGTATGTGATTGGCTGTGATGTAGAGGGTCTGAATTATTGGCTCTTGCATGGGTTGCGCTGGTATATATACAGTCTGTCACTGGCTGTCACATAGAGTCTGAATTGTAGGCTCATTTTTGGGTTGCGCTGGTATATACACACAAGATTCGATCTCAGAACCTCCCGTTCGTCTGCCCAAACGTCTTATTAACTAAACCACACAAGATGGCTAGCTTCGCTAGGTGATATATGTCACTATAGAACAGCAGATATGCTACACTTTCGGTCACCACGCAAAGTCATTGCATGGCGTAGCATTATGAGGTAACTGTTATTAGTAAGCTAACTCAATTAATCCATTGGCATTGTGCCAGGCTAATAACAAATGGCAGGCAACTTTCAATTCTTATCCTTGTTTATAACCTGTTTCTTAATACCCGGGCAACGCCGAGTAGCACATCGAGTTATCATGTACACCGTCTCAGGAAATGTTTATGAATCCACTATTTCAATCACATTGTTTTTTTTACAGAAATGTTAACTGTACAGAATCAGTTTCGACGTGCCATCTTTAACTAATATATGAGGTGGACTTGTTTTATCTCTTCAATTCAAGCCTCATATAGTTTTCTACTAGGATGCACTGCATATCTCAAAAACATTCTCACAATGCATTAGTTGTGATGTAGGAAGTCCACAATTCACTGTGATGTATAAGGTATGAATTATATTGGCTGTTGCTGGAATTAAGCTAATACATACTCAGTGCTTGATCGGCTGTGAAGTGGAGAGTTTTAAATGACAGCTCTGGCTTGGGTTGCGCTGGTAAATACAAAGTTTTTGATCCGCTATGATGTTAAGAGGGTGCAATGTCGGGAATTGCTTGGGTGAGCTAGCATATACACAGTCGATAATCAACTGTGATGTAGACAATGGAATATCAGCTCTTGCTTGATATGCGCTGGTGTATACAGAGTTGGTTAACGGCAGCAATGCAAAATTTAAAATATCGGTTAATGCCTGGGTTCCACTCGTATTCACACTGTTTGTAATCTGATTCGATGTAAAGAGTCTTACATGTCGGCTACTGCTTGGGTTGCGCTCGTATATACACAGTCTGTGATTGGCTGTGATGTAAAGAGTCTGATTTAGCGGCTCTTCCTTGGACCGTACTGATATATACACAGTATAGTGTCGCTGTGATGTAAAGACCCTGAACAATTGGCTCTTGCTTAGGTTGCGCATGTATATACACAGTCCGTGATCGGCTGTGATGTAAAGCGTTAGAAACATTGGCTCTTGCTTAGGTTGCACCTGTATATACCCAGGCGGTGATCAGCTGTGATGTAGAGTCTGAAATATCGGCTCCTGCTTGGGTTGCGCTGGTATATACAAAGTTTTTGATCGGCTATGATGTTAAGAGGGTGAATGGTCGCGACTTGCTTGGGTGAGCTGGTATATTCTCAGTCGATAATCAGCTGTGATGTAGACAATAGAATATCAGCTTTTGCTTGAGATGCGCTTGTGTATACACAGTCGGTTAACGGCTGCGATGCAGAATTTAAAATATCGGTTAATGCCCGGGTTCCACTCGTATTCACACTGTTTGTGATCTACTTCGATGTAAAAAGTCTGACATGTCAGCTACTGCTTGGGTTGCGCTAGTATATACACAGTATCTGGTAGGCTGTGATTTAGCAAGTCTGAAATCATTGCTCTTGCTTGGGTTGCGCCAGAATATACACAGTATGTGATCAGCAGTGATGTAGAGAGTCTGAAATATCGGCTCTTGCTTCGATTGCGCATGTACATACACAGTATTTGGCCTGCTGTGGTGTAGAGAGCCTGTAATCATGGCTCTTGCTTAGGTTGCGCTGGTATATACACAGGCGGCGATCGGCTATGATGTAGAGAGTCTGAAATATTGGCTCGTGCTTTGGTTGCACGGGTTTATACACAGTACGTGGTCGGCTGTCATGTAGATATTCTAAAATCATGTCTCTTGCTGGGTTTGCGCTGGTATATACACAGGCGTTGATCAGCTGTGATGTAGGTAGTCTGAAATATCGGCTCCTGCTTGGGTTGCGCTGGTACACACAGCATGTGGTCAGCTGTGATGTAGAGAGTCTGAAATATTGGCTCTTGCTTGGGTTGCGTTGGTAAATAGACACTTTGTGATCAGCTGTGATGTGGAGCTTGAAGTAGCGGGGTTTGCCTGCGGCGCGGTGCTATATACACAGTCTGTAATTGGCTTTGATATAGAATGCCTGAAATATCGACTATTGCTTAGGTTGCGCTGATGCATACACAGTATGTAATCAGCTGTGATGTTTAGAATCTGAAATATTGGTTTTCGCTGCGCTGGTTTATACACAGTATGCAGTTGGCCGTGACGTAGAGAGATTGAAATCATGTCCCTTGTTTGGGGTGCACTGGTATATACGCAGTCCGTGATCGCGTGGGGTGTAAAGAGTGAAATATTGGCGCTTGTTTGGGTTGTGCTGGTATATACACAGTCCGTGATTGGCTGTGATGTAAAGATTCTGAACTATTGGCGCTTGCTTGGGTTGTGCTGGTATATACACAGTCGGTTATCAGCTGTGATGCAGAGATTATCAAGTATCGGCTCTTGCTTGGGTCGCGCTGGTATACACACAGCATGTGGTGTGCTGTGATGTAAATAGTCTGAAATATTGGCTCTTGCTTAGGTTGCGTTGGTATATACACAGTCCGTGATCGACTGTGATGTAAAGCATCAGAAATATTGGATCTTGCTTAGGTTGCACTGGGATATACACAGGCGGTGATCAGCTGTGCTGTAGAGAGTCTTAAATATCAGCTCCTACTTTCGTTGCGCTGGTATACCCACAGCATGTAGTCGGCTGGGGTGTAAAGAGTCTGAAATAGCGGCGCTTGCAAGCGGCGCGGTGTTATATACACAGTCCGTAATTGGCTGTGATATAGAATGCCTGAAATATTGACTATTGCTTAGGTTGCGCTGATGTATACACAGTATGTAATCAGCTGTGATGTTGAGAGTCTGAAATATTGGCTCTTATTTGCGTTGCGCTAGTAAATACACACTTTGTGATCAGCTGTAATGTAGAGTTTGAAGTAGCGGCGTTTGCCTGTGGTGCTATATACACAGTCCGTAATTGGCTGTAATGTATAGAGCCTGAAATTTTGACTATATCTTAGGTTGCGCTGATATATACACAGTGTGTGGTCGGCTGTGATGTTGAGAGTCTGAAATATTGGCTCGTGCTTTAGTTGCGCTGGTTTATACACAGTCCGTGATCAGCTGTGATGTAAAGAGTCTGAAATATAGGCGCTTGCTTGGGTTGAGCTGGTATACACACAGCACGTGGTCGGCTGTGATGTAGCGAGTCTGAAATATTGGCTCTTATTTGCGTTGCGCTAGTAAATACACACTTTGTGATCAGCTGTAATGTAGAGTTTGAAGTAGCGGCGTTTGCCTGCGGTGCTATATACACAGTCCCTAATTGGCTGTGATGTTGAGAGTCTGAAATATTGGCTCGTGCTTTGGTTATGCTGATTTACACACAGTGCATGGTCGGCTGTGATATAGAGAATCTGAAATATCTCTTCCTCGGGTTCCGCTGGTGTATACACAGTCCGTGATCGGCTGTGATGTAAAGAGTCTGAAATATTGGCGCTTGCCTGGGTTGCTCTGGTGTATACACAATCGGTTATCAGCTGTGATGCAGGGAGTATAAAGTATTGGCTCCTGCTTGGGTTTCGCTCGTATACACACAGCATGTGGTAGGCTGTGATGTAAATAGTCTGAAATATTGGCTCTTGCTTGGGTCGCGCTGATATATACGCAGTATCTGGTAGGCTGTGATGTAGCAAGTCTGAAATCATTGCTCCTGCTTGGGTTGTGCTAGTATATACACGGTATGTGATCAGCTGTGATGTAGGGAGTCTGAAATGTCGGCTCCCGCTTGGGTTGCGCTGGTATACTCTTTTCGCAGCATGTGATTGGCTGTGATGTAGAGGGTCTGAATTATTGGCTCTTGCATGGGTTGCGCTGGTATATATACAGTCTGTCACTGGCTGTCACATAGAGTCTGACTTATAGGCTCATTTTTGGGTTGCGTTGGTATATACACACAAGATTCGATCTCGGAACCTCCCGTTCGTCTGCCCAAACGTCTTATTTACTAAACCACACAAGATGGCTAGCTTCGCTAGGTGATATATGTCACTATAGAGCAGCAGATATGCTACACTTTTGGTCACCACGCAAAGTCATTGCATGGCGTAGCATCATGAGGTAGCTGTTATTAGTAAGCTAACTCAATTAATCCATTGGCATTGTGCCAGGCTAATAACAAATGGCAGGCAACTTTCAATTCTTATCCTTGTTTATAACCTGATTCTTAATACCCGGGCAACGCCGGGTAGCACATCGAGTTATCATGTATACCGTCTCAGGAAATATTTATGAATCCACTATTTCAATCACATTGCTTTTTTTACAGAAATGTTAACTGTACAGAATCAGTATCGACGTGCCATCTTTAACTAATATATGAGGTGGACTTGTTTTATCTCTTCAATTTAAGCCTCATATAATTTTCTACTAGGATGCAATGCATATCTCAAAAACATTCTCACAATGCATTAGTTGTGATGTAGGAAGTCCACAATTCACTGTGATGTATAAGGTATGAATTATATTGGCTGTTGCTGGAATTAGGCTAATACATACCCAGTGCTTGATCGGCTGTGAAGTGGAGAGTTTTAAATGACAGCTCTGGCTTGGGTTGCGCTGGTATATACAAAGTTTTTGATCCGCTATGATGTTAAGAGGGTGCAATGTCGTAAATTGCTTGGGTGAGCTAGCATATACACAGTCGATAATCAACTGTGATGTAGACAATGGAATATCAGCTCTTGCTTAATATGTGCTGGTGTATACAGAGTCAGTTAACGGCAGCAATGCAGAATTTAAAATATCGGTTAATGCCTGGGTTCCACTCGTATTCACACTGTTTGTAATCTGATTCGATGTAAAGAGTCTTACATGTCGGCTACTGCTTGGGTTGCGCTCGTATATACACAGTCTGTGATTGGCTGTGATGTAAAGAGTCTGAAATAGCGGCTCTTCCTTGGACCGTACTGATATATACACAGTATAGTGTCGCTGTGATGTAAAGACCCTGAACAATTGGCTCTTGCTTAGGTTGCGCATGTATATACACAGTCCGTGATCGGCTGTGATGTAAAGCGTTAGAAACATTGGCTCTTGCTTAGGTTGCACCTGTATATACCCAGGCGGTGATCAGCTGTGATGTAGAGTCTGAAATATCGGCTCCTGCTTGGGTTGCGCTGGTATATACAAAGTTTTTGATCGGCTATGATGTTAAGAGGGTGAATGGTCGCGACTTGCTTGGGTGAGCTGGTATATTCTCAGTCGATAATCAGCTGTGATGTAGACAATAGAATATCAGCTTTTGCTTGAGATGCGCTTGTGTATACACAGTCGGTTAACGGCTGCGATGCAGAATTTAAAATATCGGTTAATGCCCGGGTTCCACTCGTATTCACACTGTTTGTGATCTGCTTCGATGTAAAAAGTCTGACATGTCAGCTACTGCTTGGGTTGCGCTAGTATATACACAGTATCTGGTAGGCTGTGATTTAGCAAGTCTGAAATCATTGCTCTTGCTTGGGTTGCGCCAGAATATACACAGTATGTGATCAGCAGTGATGTAGAGAGTCTGAAATATCGGCTCTTGCTTCGATTGCGCATGTACATACACAGTACTTGGCCTGCTGTGGTGTAGAGAGTCTGTAATCATGGCTCTTGCTTGGTTTGCGCTGGTATATATACAGGCGGTGATCAGCTGTGATGTAGAGAGTCTGAAATATTGGCTCGTGCTTTGGTTGCGCTTGTTTATACACAGTACGTGGTCGGCTGTCATGTAGATATTCTAAAATCCTGTCTCTTGCTGGGTTTACGCGGGTATATACACAGGCGGTGATCAGCTGTGATGTAGGTAGTCTGAAATATCGGCTCCTGCTTGGGTTGCGCTGGTATACACAGCATGTGGTCGGCTGTGATGTAGAGAGTCTGAAATATTGGCTCTTGCTTGTGTTGCGTTGGTAAATAGACACTTTGTGATCAGCTGTGATGTAGAGCTTGAAGTAGCGGGGTTTTCCTGCGGCGCGGTGCTATATACACAGTCCGTAATTGGCTGTGATGTAGAGAGCCTAAAATATCGACAATTGGTTAGGTTGCACTGATATATACACAGTGTGCTCGAGCACCTCAACAAAGCATGGGAAAAAGAATACAATCTAGGGTTCACTTTAAAGGCAGGCATGATTTGGTGAATTACATTAGAACAAAAAACATCATCAATAGGGCCCAAAGTGTTCTTAGACTGTATACCACGTCAGGGGAATGCCGAAAAGTGCACACAGCCAACCGTATGAAGTTTGTGCTACGCTAATGTCACCGCAGCCGGGTAAACACCATCACCTAGTCTTTGACAACTACTATACAAGTGTACTACTTTGTGAAAACTTTTTACTGCAAAGCACATATGTTACAGGTACTGTCAGGCCAAACAGGGTTCAACTCCCTCTCGATATGACAAAAAAAAAGGTGATCTAATTGCAAACAGGAAACAAAATCTGCTCATTGTCAACTGGCATGACAGAAAACAAGTCAGACTCCTCTCAAGCTATTCAACGGTCAAACTGCTAGAAAAAGTTTTGTATGATGGGTCATTGAGAAAGATACCAGCGATAGTAGATGACTACAACAATGGAATGGGAGGAGTTTACATTAGTGTTCAAATGACCGATCAATATTCTGAAAATTTCAAGACCGTAAAATTGTGGAAAGAAGTGGTTTTTTACTTGATCGATAGAACTGTTACAAACAAATTCATTAGCTATAAAAACAATCCATAACATCAAAGTAAAAAACTGGACCACTACAAATTTACTATTCATTTAGTGGAAGGACTGATTGGTGATTACCGTGAACCAAGGAATTGAGTAGGACGTCCTAGCGTCTCATCTCCTCTAGCAAAGAAAACACAGAGACACTTTATTCACACAATTCCCAATGGGAAGAGACGAAAGTGTGCTGTGTGCGCAAAGCCAAGACACCACGGTGATGGCTTCAAAAAGACACCAATAAGTACAGGGTGCAAAGACTGATGTGGACTTTTGTAAAGGAGAATGCTTTCGAAAATATCATTCGTAAACAGACAATTATTATAAAAAGCATTAGTTTGTGCAATTTTTACATGCGCTTAGCTGAATTATACAAATATGACTGTGCTTATTTGAATGTACAGTGGAACCTCGGATCTCGAACAACTCGGTTTTCGACCAACCTTCCGGAACGGATTGTGTTCGAGAACCGAGGTTGCACTGTACGTACATTTGTATCATAAAACGATATATAATATACATTTATCTTGATAGATCTACATATATGAATATTTTTATGTTATACATTTTTATTCGTTTATAATATATATATATATATATATATATATATATATGTAGCTCAAGCACAACCATATACAAACAAAACAATGCAAACTATGTTTACTAGAAAAATACTTCATAATATGCAAACCACACTTAGGCACATTAAATAAAAGAAATGAATTGACTTCTAATTGCAGACATGCTAGGAGTTATCTTCTCGGTTACACTTAGCACTAAATTACATGACTAACACAGCGAGCCCATTTCTGATATTTCGGCACATTCGGTAAATCTTTTCATTTTAGTACAATCGCGTCTGATGAGTGCTTCGCACGAAACAAATTTGTAGCGCAAATACTAAAAGTTTACTTTCTTCGTAATAATTTTTCAAATATTTCATACTCCACTAATTATCTTTTAGGTTTTTAGTGTAGAGTTCTCTTTTTATATGCTTTTGCACTTGCTTTTAGTTAATACATATATGTATATATATATATATATATACATATGGACATATACATGTATACATATGCACCTTTAAACATAGATATATCCACATAATAACACACAGAAGAGTGTACGAACCTTTTAAAAGAAATTGATTTTTCGGAAAATTAATTCGCTCAGGGGGTCTAATATAATCCGGAAAATTCGCCCGCGAAAGGGTTAATAAGCAATAGGCTTCTAATGACGGTTACGCTATTACGTTGCGCGTCAGCATTGTTCAGGTACACGATTCTAATAATAGGTATAGCTGGAGGGGCACATACATATTTTGAGAAATATGTATATAGATATAGTACTTTATTGGCAACAATTTCAGTTCACAAATAGAAATGTGTTTTTTTTCAAATTAGGCCATACAACAATAGTAAAACAATAAGAGGGCAACAGTTAGCCATTAAATTCAAATAAATAGTTTGACAAACAGTGTTTACAATGCCTTTCTCTGCTAGGAGAACAGATATTAGGTGGAAGATTTTTAAAGCAGCTGGCAATAATGTTTTCAAAATAATTTTTAGTGATTGTATGCAATTTGTTCATATCACGTAAGTTGAAATGAGGCGAGAAATTGTAACTGTCATGTGAAAAACGAGGACACAAACCATGAGAAATCGCTAAACCTTGAATTGAAGTAAAATAAACATTTAGCATTAGCAGAGTAAGAAGATGCAAAGATTTGGAAAGATCATTCATTGAAATAATATATGCAGGAATATGATGTAGAGTTGCAATTAGTCGAGATGCTTTTTTTTGCAACAAAAATAATTCCTTTGTGACATATTTTGGAACTAGATTATAATAAATGTGGATACTATAAATAATATGGCAAAATATAAACTGATAATAAAATTATTTGGTTTTTCGTATTTTTTATGTTACATACTCATGATTTCTATTTTGTTTTCCAAATTCTTATCAACTGTATCAACACTAAATCATTTTTCATTGTAATCATAGCTTGACAGACTTCATGTAGCCATTACTCAATAATTATTTCACATTTAAACACCTTTACAGTTGTATTCTTTTGCCTAATTTATTTGAATTCTACTTTCATATTATAAAGTTTGAAAGTTAGAATGGTGGCTTGTGTTATATGTTAAATGAAAATAAATTTTGTGTACTAAGACTTTTTATTACTTGGGCAACACCGGGAATTCAGTAGTTAACACATAATTGTGCGTTTTTGGAAGAGGTTGAGCAACAATACAATATGGAAGAACAATATTGTAATAGGCATGTTTGTTTGATAAGAAATTTTCCAATTGGGCAAATTTTAAGATAGCATGCATGATAGAATATAGAACATTATTTTCCATACATTTATGTTGTTTCTTTTTGTTTAAAGTAGTATAAGTCATTTGTAGGATGAGTGATAATAGCAGAGGATTTAAAACTGCATCAAATCTATTTGTTCTCTGTAATGAGGTCCAAAACAAAGTTGTTCAAGTTGTGTCGAGTGCTGAAAAGAAAGTTAATACAGTTGTGTATGTAGTATTTTTCCAAGATAGTCCTACTTTATTTATTTATGTTCTACTCCTGTTCAGTCACTAGTCTCTTAAAATTCCTTGTTATGTTAAAGGTTGACTTGCAACAAAATTCACATTACAGTTATTTGGTATCAAAAGGTTCACCATGTCTTACTCTGCTGTGTTGTAGGTGCCAAATATGCAAAAATGTGATTACAAGCTCGTAAAAGCTAAAAGCGAATGGTTAATCGCAGCCATCACGAAAACGCTGTAGTTAGAAATCTCTGGTTTGTTCATAGTAGCAATAAATCAGTTGAAGAGTTTTTGCTAATACATTGCACAATCACTATACAAGTTAAAGTCGTTTGAGGGTTGCCATCGCATAGCGAAAATGCGAAATAGGGGTGTATAGAAGCTATAGTAGTTATCTAATGCAGACATCCTCTAGTAAAAATTGTCAAAATGTTATATACGTGACGTACATATTAAAAATTTGTAACAAGAGACTATGTTAACCTTAGTAACTATAGTTACTTACAGTAACTTTAGTATATTCAGTGCTGGCGATCTGCAATAAAATGTAACATTATAATGTATTGTAGGCAGTTCTTACCTTCAAGACAGACGTATGTATAACATAAACCTCGAATTCACCTCAAATTAGTTTAGCTTACTAAACACGCACACTTGAAGCTAAAATTTATTATGTATTTTTCACTATTCTCAATTTTAATGTTTTATCGTTAAGATTTAATCACCTATTAGTTTGTTTGCTCTTGCATTGTAACTTGCTGGGAGCTTGTTTAAAAACTTTCAACCTAATTTTGCAAGAAAACCCAAACGATGCTGTTTTCGTAATGAAGTGGGTTTTTGTGAGCAGGTTAATGGAAGATTTTTGACCAGTAGACGTTCGATATCAATGGATTGGAACTCCAACTTTGCTACTGTATTTATAGGGAAAATATTACCGTTTTACACAAGAGAATTGCTAAACTCAGAGAAATCGGTCATCGTGTCTCTTGCAGACGTTGTGAAAATATTTTCGGCGAACAGAATTTTGGTGTCTTTGTTATTTTGACTAACGTAATAAGCATACCTACGGCCAAATTTGAACTCTGGCGAAAATTTTGTTGATTACATATGGTGAAATAAGATCGCATGGTGAGCTGAAAAAATCATCATGTTCCACTTCGTAAAGTGAAAATAATCATATATCCAGGTTATCATATTCTGAGGGTGCACTTTATGTAGAAAGTTTACACCATTTGTCAATTTCGATCGTTATTGCAAGGTCTGTATCTTTAAAGGTATTGCATAGGTCTGTATCTTTAAAGGTATTGCATAGGCCTGTACCTTTAAAGGTGTTGCATAGGTCTGTACCTTTAAAGGTGTTGCATAGGTCTGTATCTTTAAAGGTATTGCATAGGTCTGTACCTTTAAAGGTATTGCATAGGCCTGTACCTTTAAAGGTGTTGCATAGGTCTGTACCTTTAAAGGTGTTGCATAGGTCTGTATCTTTAAAGGTGTTGCATAGGTCTGTATCTTTAAAGGTATTGCATAGGTCTGTATCTTTAAAGGTGTTGCATAGGTCTGTATCTTTAAAGGTATTGCATAGGTCTGTATCTTTAAAGGTATTGCATAGGTCTGTATCTTTAAAGGTGTTGCATAGGCCTGTACCTTTAAAGGTGTTGCATAGGTCTGTACCTTTAAAGGTGTTGCATAGGTCTGTATCTTTAAAGGTATTGCATAGGCCTGTACCTTTAAAGGTGTTGCATAGGTCTGTACCTTTAAAGGTGTTGCATAGGTCTGTATCTTTAAAGGTGTTGCATAGGTCTGTATCTTTAAAGGTATTGCATAGGTCTGTATCTTTAAAGGTGTTGCATAGGTCTGTATCTTTAAAGGTGTTGCATAGGTCTGTATCTTTAAAGGTGTTGCATAGGTCTGTATCTTTAAAGGTGTTGCATCCTTTTTGATGTTTTCCACATTTTATGGACAGATATTAAGAGTAAGATTTTTTACTATCGGAATCTTGCACAAAATTTGGTGATTTTTGATATGTGATATGTTGACAGTATTGTGGCGTCTCAGGATGCAAATGCATGCAATAAAAGGACAACATGATAGTCATAAGACACTAATCAACTCGATAGCACAGCATGATGTGACACCCTATGTTTACTGACTTGCAGGAGTATATTCGTATGTAAAGAGATAGAAACCATTGTAATTATTCAATGCAAACATCCTCTGGTAAAAATCGTCAAAATTTTGTAAAAATGTTGTAATAATTAAAAATTAGTAACAAACTAGTATGGTAACTCTAATAACTACAGCGCACCTGCAGGATACGATGTTGAAACGTTCCAAAGTTGACATCGTATAGTGAAAAATTCGTATGTAGGGGTATAGAGACCGTTGTTATTATACATTGCAAACATCCCCTGGTGAAAATCGTCCAAATTTTTTACAAATATGTACATATTGAAATTTAGTAATAAAGTATTATGTTTACTTTAGCTACTATAGTTACTTAAATTAACTGTATTGTTTTCAGTGTATTTTAATGGCTATGATCTTCAATGAAATTCAACATTAAAACGTGTGTACCAAATGCAGTACGTATGGTATAAAGTTTTTACCTTCAAGACGTACGTATAACATAAACGTTACGTTCACTTCAAATAAGTTTAGCTTTCTAAACTCACACTTGAAACTAAGTTTTAGTATGTCTTTCAACTATTTTTATAAGAAAGGCCGAGCGATGCAGTTCTCGAAAATCTCCTCTCGCACACTTGACCATTTAACTATCGAAAAGAAAAATGAAATTTTATTTACTTTAAAAAGTAGGAACATACCATTAGAATAATGGGTCTTGAGATGGTACATGTAGCGAGTAGAGCAGAGAGGAGACACAATCGTATCAATGCTAATTGTGTTACTGCCACTTGAAAATAAATTTAATATGTAATGAAATGGAATTTTTTAGTAGGCTAAGAGAAGTTGTCTATTTCTGTCAAAGGGATTGCAACTCCAATTTTTAGTGGTTTCAAAAGAAAAGATTTACCACAGTTGCTTCCTGAAAAACAGGAATGGCCAGAAAGACACAGCTTCACTGCTAACTACCGCTTTGTGTCCGGAAAAACAGAATTGGCTAGGAAGACACGGCTTCCCTGCTAATGCAAAGAGTGCTCGAATAAAAAAAGCTAACTTGGTGCTATGTAGAAGATAACCTACTTGATCACTTATTGAGGATGATGCTTGCTGGTGCACTGTAAATGTTGGTGCAATACAGACAATTGCTAGTTAGCTAACGCTTATAAAAGGGTCCAGAGAAGGTTGTAGTTTGTTTTGTATGAAATGTGCACAAGAATCAATGTAACCATACATACAGAAGTTTATACATATCTATACCCTAGCGGCCAGGGCTTTAGCAAGTTCTGGAAAGTAATGTGGATGTGTCAACTATCTTGAGTAGCTAGTTATATGTATATAGTAACATGTATAATTATATGAGTTACATACATACAATGATTTGTTTATATGTAGTAAAAAACAGGCCTGCCTTCAAAAACATGATTTAACAAGAAATAAAATAAAACATGAGATAAAATAGATAAAACATTAAACATGAAATAAAATGAAACGTAAACTAAATAAAACATTATTAAACATGAAATAAAACATGAAATAAATCATGAAAAACATGGCGCATAAAGAGGATAAATAATGATATATATTATACATGCATTTTACGGTATTTTTTTATGTATCAGTAAATGAAACACTTTAAATTAAAAATTTGTTTTAAAAATCTTAATTTAATAGCGCTTTTGCAGGTGCGCTTTCATCTTTAGCTTTTTCTGTTAGATTCACTTTTATCATCTGTGCTCTTTGACACTCTTTTTTAAAAAATAATTTATCAAATGAGGTCTGTTTCTGACGCCTTCTCAAATTTTCTCTATAGTAGCTCATGCAACTTCCATTAACATTGTCCATAACATGACCTGTAAGAACCTTTTCCGGATGTTTATTTTCAATGAACTTAGTACGGTTTTCATACCAACTTATAACTTCTTTGGTTTCTGCCTGTATAGGTTTTTCTGTCTCTTCTACATCTTCGCCACTCAATTGTTGCTTCTCTTGAATGCTGATCCTGTGCATGGCCTCCAATTCCTTCAAGTCCTTCCCTGTGCTTGCTTTAATGGATTTATTGTTTAAAAATAGTCGCAATTGTTAATAGGTTCTGAGCAATATTAACACTATTTATGATCTCCGACTCTGTTGTCATGGAAATCATTTCCTTCATCCGTCATGGAAATCAGATTCCTTAGCTAATGACCATAACTGTCACGAACAACTTTTATCGTATTTACTAGGTAAATTAGACACGCTGATTCCGATTTTGTACTCAAAATAAAGATTAGTCTACTAACCTTCAAAGTCATTTAGGCTTTTTTAAAGCGTTTCAATGTCCGTTTCGAAAACAACACAATCGGCATTACAAGCTCCGCCCATAAATATGTGACGAAACCTAGCTTTTTCAGAAACGGAAGTTCGGAATGTTTAGTCCGATTTAAAATTATAGAGATGGGTGTCTTAAAACCCATTATTATCTAAATCCAGCCTGTAAAATAATTTCAGTTTTTTATGAAAGGGATATAAACTATTTAAAATTGGTCGAAGCTTGCTACATGACGTTTAAATGGGCTGGACGCCGAGAAAAATTAGCTCAAAAAGCGCGGTTTTATCACAAGCTAGCGTTGTTGTCGCGCTTTTTAAATATGCAATGCTAAATAGCTTATCTACCTTTTTGAAAAGACTGATATTATTTTTAACGCTGAATTTAGATATTAATGGATTTTAAAACACCCATCTCTATTATTCTAAATCGGTCTAAACATACCTACGTAACTTCTGTTCCTAAAAAGCTAGGTTACGTCACGTATTTATGGGCGGAGCTTGTTATGCCGATTGTGTTGTTTTCGAGACCGATATTAAAATGCTATAAAAAATCCTTCATTACTCTGAAAGTTAGTGGCCTAATCTTTATTTTGATTACAAAATCGGAATCAGCATTTCTGATTTACATAGTAAATACGATAAAAGTTGTTCGTGACAGTTATGGTTTAAGTATAGATACTTGTAGTTACATATGTATACTGAATAAAGGTTTATGGTAAATATGACTACATTGCTAAAAATGAATATTTTGCTTAGGTACTTTATACAAAATTTTCTACATGCAATGTTGACCTGAGATAAATTGGTCATCGTGTCTCTTCCAAACGTTGCGAAAATGTTTTCGGCGAATCGCATTTCTATGTCTTTGTTATTTCGACATACGTAATAAGCACACTGACTGCCAAATTTGAACTCGGGCGAACAGTTTTTTGAATTCGTATGGTGAGGTGAAAAAATCATCATGTTCCACTTCGTAAGGTGAAAATAATCATATATCCGGGTTATCATATTTTGAGGGTGCACTTTACAGTGAACCTTAAGATAGATTTGTATCCCCACTACAGATTGATATACAGTGAACCTTGATAGATATACATACATGCTACCGATAAATATACAGTGGACCATGACATAAATATACATATACATTACAGATAGATGTATAGTGGACCTTGACATGGATGGGCATACATGCTACAGATATATATACAGTGAACTCGGAGGTATATACATACATGCTACAGATAGATCTACAGTGAACTCGTAGGTATATACTAGCATGCTACAGATAGATATGTAATGAACTTGGAGATAGATATACATGCATGTCACAGATACATATTCAGTGTACACAGAACTTGGAGATAGATATACATACATGCTACAAATAGATATATAGTGAACTCGAAGGTATATACATGCATGCTACAGATAGATATACAGTGAACTCGTAGGTATATACTTGCATGCTACAGATAGATATGTAATGAACTTGGAGATAGATATACATACATGCTACAAATAGATATACAGTGAACTCGGAGATGTATACATACATGCTACAGATAGATATGCTGTGAACCGGAGGAGCTAAAGATACAAACAGTCGTAACTCGACATACAAGCTTAATGTATTGCGAGACTGAGCACATTTGTCCATTTTCTCGTGTCTCAAAGCAATATTTCCTATGTTAGATACTAAATACAAATTAGTAAAGGTTTAGTTGAAGTTTAGTAAAATACATTCTAAACCTCAGCTTTAAGTATGTATTTAGTAAGCTAAAGCTAAATGAATGCCAGACATTCACCTACAGTAGTAGGTGAATGTCTGGCATTGAACTAACATGAACTTTAAATTTAACCTTAATGAATTTAGCTTACTAAACACGCATGCACGCACATAAAGATAAGTTTCATTCTTACACTAAACTCAATTCTAATTTTATTTCCGTTTTCTATTATCTTCGGGTCTGCGCTTTTCGCTTTGCTTTTACTATCATTTTTAGTCGGCCTTTTTAAAGGTTTTTCAAATTGATCCAACAAGAAAGACTGAGCAATGTGCTTCTCAAAAGCGGCCTTTCGCATACTTGATTTTAATCAAGTATGCAAAAGGCATACTTGATTAAAATCAAGTATCATAAGTAATTTTTTTGTCTATCAGTTGATATGTTGTTTGTTGTGCCAGGCGATCTCATTGTCAAGATATTTGAAGATTGAAATCGGAAAAAATTGATTGCGGTAACAACGCTCAGGCCAAAAAAACATGCCCAGACTTGTCCAAAATGATGTAACGCGTGATACAACCTGTCTCTATCTCTCGTATTCACATCGGCTAATTCGATAAAAGTCCAGTCCTACGCGGCTCTATTGGCATATATTTTATTTTGTATTTGCTCATGTTGGCTGGAATAAAATTTTAAATCCAGCTGCAGATACATAATTATTAATGTTTCAAACGCCTCAAATAAGGGAAATTGAAAACTTGTCATACTAACTTCCTCTAAATGCTGAGTAAATATTTCAGTACCGACTACCAATTCTACTAATCTACGGTAACTAGGTCGTCGAGTTAGCTTATATTATCACGGCCTTTGTATCAGCTAAGTTCTCAGTTGCTACACACACACACCGGAAACTAGCTACTAAAAAACTAGACATGCCGGCCTCGTTGGAAATAATATGTACGAATATATGGCGAAACAAACTGCATCCCAAAAAGTCATGTATAGTCTACGTTATCTAGTCATTATTAGTATCGATTTGTAAAAAAGTTTACTGGTCCATTCCATTAGTTAATTCAAATACAAAACAAATGGTTTTAGGAGTTGACCAAATTAGTGAACGCAAAACACCGTCAAGTTCGTTGAAATCAATTAACCCACCGATTCTGGTAAAGGATTAATAAAACTATTCTTGCACCTGGTTGGCGATTTGTGGGCTCAGCTGTTCTCACTTAGTAGGGTGGAGCATAAAACTTTTTAACTTAATATATGATCCGTTGGAATTGAGTCGAGCTATTCAAAACCATTTGTCAATACAGCTCTGAGTACACTTCATAAATCCATCTATCAGAGAAGATTTCAGCACAGATGATAACAGGGCTATAACGTATTCAATATGTTCTGCAAATCATATTTTGCATTATCTTCAATAATTTTTTTTTATAGGGGCCTATAATTTTTACAAGCAAAAAGAATTTCATCTCAGCATAAAGCTTTTATTAAAAATACTCATACAAGTCGTGGCCAATCACATCATTTCAGCTCCTATAATAGGACAAGTTAATCCACTGCAGCAAACTCACACAAAACATTATAGTTTATGTAGCACACATTCAAGTCTCTTTTTCGCATTTATGGCAGTTTCTACACTGACAAAGCTGCTTCGGCTGTAGGACCACATAAACATCCTGTAATCAATAAAACGAATGCAATAAATACATGTCATTCATAGATATGTCATTCTAACACGTATCTACTGAAGTTTTCAGTTTGAGAGTTAGATAAATTGCGAGTGTAATTTTCAAAATGAATAAATGTTTAAGAAAAGCATGAATACGCAAAGCCAACAATTCAAAGCTCTGTTTCTGATAGTTAAAGATTAGCATTGATCAATCGATGTTCCTTTCTTAAATTTACCTCCATTTTCCTATCTTTCTCTGCAGCATAACGCTGTTGATGCCTCTCAGCTCTAACCATAACCTGTCTGCCCCAATCTTTAATCACCTGACGCTCAGAAAACTTTGAGTCACTTTTGCTGAACTGGGCGCTGTTACAATTCTGTTGTTTGTCAATAAAACGTGTCGGTGTGGTAATTCAGTAAATTAATGATGTCAATTAAGTCAGTAAAGTAAATATCAGTGTCGATGGATGCACGTAGCTACTCGAATCTAATCTACTGCATGTGCGTAACTAACTAGTAATAGAGTGAAATCCCTAACAATGAGAATTTTCGAAATATGACCTAATTTAATATGACCTATATAAAAATTTTGTGCTTATGATTGGCTAATGAAGAGATCTTATATTTATCGCTTGTGGACTCTTTTCACATGTATCTCTTGTTACGGCACGAATAAAGCACCGGCTCGAATCTGAGCTTTTTAAAAGATGGCCTCATTCAAACGACTTGGAAAGGGTTAGTCTATAAAGACAAAAATGACATCAAATCGTAGCTGATGTTTTAGCCTTTTATTGGTCCTAATTTCATTAAATCGACCTTTTTGACACAACCACATCTTTAAGGGCTAAATTCCTAAAATTACTTTGTTTTCATTTTAGCTGGGAAACATGATATTGTTAACCCTCCCACTCCTGTCGCTCCTGAACTCAGCCAAGTGCATAAGCCAGACTTCAAAAAATTCCAAAGCCAGATTTTAGTTGAAGGTAAACATGTCATATGTGGTGAAAGATTAGGCAACGCAGCAGCTAGAGGCTGTTGTACCTGGCGGCATCATACATCTGGCAGCATCTTGCACATGACAGTATTTTGTACCAGGCAGCCATGTACACTTGGCAGTCATAGCATTAACAAATGTACTAAACCCATGTTTTCATTATGGTTTTGCATTTTGCATCGTGCTTCAATTTTATTCAGTTTTATTAAGATCTTGAAAGTTGTTTAGATCTTTGCCTAATGAGTGTGTCTAAAACATGTTGGTTTTATAAACATAGTGAGAAACATTCTACAACGTTTGGGAGGATGGCAAGATCTCAACAAACCTCACCATATGCAGTTAATCATAGTATAACATACATGTATATATATATTGTGTAACATACATGTATATATATATTGTATAACATACATGTATATATATATTGTGTAACATACATGTATATATATTGTATAACATACATGTATATATATATTGTGTAACATACATGTATATATATTGTATAACATACGTGTACATGTGTATATATATATATATTGTATAACATACATGTATATATATTGTATAACATTATACAACATCTCCTACCCACTCGCAACATCTCTGACTATTCTCACCAGCTCATGTTACCACTGATTGGGAAGAAGCAAGCCTTTATATTAAAACATAGTTTTTATGGTATTATTTATTAACAAATCAGGAGTAGGCTTAACCTATAACATGATTCAGTGTGTTAACATCAGTGTCACTTACTAGGAAGTTATCCTCGAGACTGAGTTTAATCAAGGTCAGCTGTCAGAAGTTATAATGGATTCAAGAACATAAATTGGCAACATAGAAATATTTCACAATTAGCTTACAAGTCAGATGTTTGAGGACAAAACGTTTGATGCCTATAAATTTAGCCTGTGTCCTAGTATTGCATCTAACCTCTAATAACCTGAGGTAGTCAGCTGATATGTTAGCCGACTTATAGGTATGAAACTGCTCCAAGTGGTTGGTTGTTTAGTCATATTCTCTTATAGATATTTCTTATAGGTATTGTAGGTATAAACATTTCTGTTTGTGGGCATAAAACCTGCCTTGTGTTCACAAAACTTGCCTTGTGCTCACAAAACTTGCCTTG
The DNA here is from genome assembly GCF_963576615.1 of Watersipora subatra. Taxonomy (NCBI): domain Eukaryota; kingdom Metazoa; phylum Bryozoa; class Gymnolaemata; order Cheilostomatida; family Watersiporidae; genus Watersipora; species Watersipora subatra. The sequence continues at coordinate 206,083 of NC_088718.1, forward strand.
TGCTCACAAAACTTGCCTTGTGCTCACAAACTTATTTGAAAACAAGTTTACAAGTAAATTAACGTTTTCCATAAATTAAAGTGTAACCATACATGACCATGTCTACATGTTTAATGTCCCTTGTTTGCAACCACTACCCATTGCGTACTTATTTCGAGGCAGAGTTTTGTCATGGTGTCAAGCTGTGCCCTTTTTTCTTATCTCTACTTTTGTTATTTCCTGGTCTGTCGCTATTACCAGATCTATGGTGCTATTTCTTGATTTATGCCACCTATGCCTTGGCTATGCTGCAGTTTCCTTGAACTATCATTCATGCAGTTTGGGCAGAAGTGCTAAACTTCTCTCATTTGCAGGATAGCAATGATAGATGTAGAGGAGTACCACTCACAGATTGATGGGTACATAAAGCAGATTATCTCTTTGGAGTTGCTCAACAAGGTCGTGCACAAGGTTGATCTCATGTTCAACGCGACCCCAGGGAAGCCTGGTTAGTATTTAATGCTAGCTCAGCAGATTTCATTAGGATTAACAGATAACACTATCAGATCTGTCATGGCTTCCTCAGTCACTATAGCTGGTTATAAGAAGGCTATCAGATCTGTCATGGCTTCCTCAGTCACTATAGCCGGTTATAAGAAGGCTATCAGATCTGTCATGGCTTCCTCAGTCACTATAGCCGGTTATAAGAAGGCTATCAGATCTGTCATGGCTTCCTCAGTCACTATAGCTGGTTATAAGAAGGCTATCAGATCTGTCATGGCTTCCTCAGTCACTATAGCTGGTTATAAGAAGGCTATCAGATCTGTCATGGCTTCCTCAGTCACTATAGCTGGTTATAAGAAGGCTATCAGATCTGCCATGGCTTCCTCAGTAACTATAGCTGGTTATAAGAAGGCTATCAGATCTGTCATGGCTTCCTCAGTCACTATAGCTGGTTATAAGAAGGCTATCAGATCTGTCATGGCTTCCTCAGTCACTATAGCTGGTTATAAGAAGGCTATCAGATCTGTCATGGCTTCCTCAGTCACTATAGCTGGTTATAAGAAGGCTATCAGATCTGTCATGGCTTCCTCAGTCACTATAGCTGGTTATAAGAAGGCTATCAGATCTGTCATGGCTTCCTCAGTCACTATAGCTGGTTATAAGAAGGCTATCAGATCTGCCATGGCTTCCTCAGTAACTATAGCTGGTTATAAGAAGGCTATCAGATCTGTCATGGCTTCCTCAGTCACTATAGCTGGTTATAAGAAGGCTATCAGATCTGTCATGGCTTCCTCAGTCACTATAGCTGGTTATAAGAAGGCTATCAGATCTGTCATGGCTTCCTCAGTCACTATAGCTGGTTATAAGAAGGCTATCAGATCTGTCATGGCTTCCTCAGTCACTATAGCTGGTTATAAGAAGGCTATCAGATCTGTCATGGCTTCCTCAGTCACTAAAGCTGGTTATAAGAAGGCTATCAGATCTGTCATGGCTTCCTCAGTCACTATAGCTGGTTATAAGAAGGCTATCAGATCTGTCATGGCTTCCTCAGTCACTATAGCTGGTTATAAGAAGGCTATCAGATCTGTCATGGCTTCCTCAGTCACTATAGCTGGTTATAAGAAGGCTATCAGATCTGTCATGGCTACCTTAGTCACTATAGCTGGTTATAAGAAGGCCATTAGTCAAGGAAATTAAAGTTTTTGCACGGTGCTTCACTTTTTTTTCAAAGTTAAAACTCATTATGTAACCAAAACAATTCTGAATTATGTACATTGGAGGGAATGGTTCTTGTTGGAAAAACTCTTACGTGTCATATGAACTTTGAGTTTGACAAAAAGGCAAAATTATTTGTTACCCAGAATGACCAATTTGTGATATGAGTTGCTAAACGCATTTTGTTGGTGATTTAAGCAAGGAAAGTTTTGTTCCAAGAAGGCTATCAGAAGTTGTGTTCCAATTCAACCACAATTCTTGCTTTTACATGTACAGTCCACCCTCTGGATACGATGTTGATCCGTTCCAGGGTTGGCGTCGTATGGTGAAAAATTTGTATGTAGGAGTATAGAAACAATTGTAATTATACAATGCAAACATCCACTAGTAAAAATCGTCAAAATTTTATAAAAAGATTTTTGCATATTGAAAATAAATAGCATTATAATATGTTAACTTTAGTAACTATAGTTACCAACAGTAACTGTATTTATTGTATTTAGTGGTTATGATCAGCAATAAGATGCAACATTATAATGTAATCAAATGCATCATGTATGGTAAAAAGTTCTTATCTTCTAGATGTACGTATAACATAAAATTTGAATTCACTTCAAATAAATTTGGCTTACTAAACACACATAAAACTAAGTTTTAGTATGTATTTTCAATTATTTCCCTGAATTTTAACTTTTTATCACTAATCAGTTTCGGTCTTCCCGTTCACTATAATATTGTGAACAAGCTTGTCTTGTTAAAACCTTTTTCAACTTAATTTGACAAGAAGGGCCAAGCGATGCAGTTCTCGAAAGCGGCTCCTCGCACACTTGGCCATTGAAAAAATAATTTTACGGTACGTACATACCTTTGGAGTAACGTGACTTGGGCTGGTACATGTAGCGAGTAGAGTAGAGGAGGCAAAAACGTATTGATGCTAATTATGTTACTGTAAACTTGCAAATAAATTTAATACATAACGAAATGGAATGTTTAGCAGGCTAAAAGAAGTTGTTTAATGATGTCGAAGGGATCGCAACTCCAATTTTTTTATAGGTTTAAAAAAGATTTTTACCATTTCCAAGTCCTGAAAAACAGAAATGGCCAGGAAGACACAGTTTTCTTGCTGGTGCAGAGAGTGCTCAAAGAAAACAAGCTAACTTGGTGCAATGTAGAATATAGCGTATTTGATCACTTATTGAGGAGGCTTGCTGGTGCACTGTAAATGCTGGTGCAAAGCAGACAATTGCTAGCTAACGCTTATAAAAGGATCCAGAGAAGGTTGTAGTTTGTACATATTTATACCCTAGAGGGCAGGGCTTTAGCAAGTTCTAGAAGGTAATGTGAATGTGTCAACTATCTTGAGTAGCTAGTTATAAATGAGTTACATACATCAATGGTTTGTATTTACGTAGTAGAAAACAGGCCCGCCTGCCAAAACATGATTAAACAACTAATAAAACATATAAGATAAATAAAACGTGATTAAACATGAAATAAAACATAAAATAAATAAAACGTGATTAAACATGAAATAAAGTAAAACAAAATTAAATGAATAAAACATAAAAAACATGACACACATAGAGGATAAATAATGATATATATTATACATGCCTTGCACAGCATTGTTTTTATATACCAGTTCACTTCAGTAAATTAAACACTTGAAATAAAAATTCTTCAAAAATACTTAATCTAATAGCACTTCTTCAGGTGTGCTTTCATCTTTAGCTTTTGTGTTAGATTTGCTGTTATCATCTGTGCTTTTCAAAACTTTTCTTTTGAAAAAGAATCTATCCAATGAAGTCTGTTTCTGACGACTCCTGAAAATTTCTCTAACAGAGATCCTGCACCTTTCATTAACATTATTTATAATACAGCATGTGAGAACCTTTTCCGGATGTTTATTTTCAATGAACTTAGTAAGGCTTTTATACCAACTTATAGCTTCTTTGATTTCTGCCTGTATAGGTTTTTCTGTCTCTTCTACATCTTCGCCACTCAATTGTTGCTTCTCTTGAATGCTGATCCTGTGCATTGCCTCCAATTCCTTCAAGTCGGCAGTTGTAACTTTTTCCTTGCTTTAATGGATTTCTTGTTTTTCATAATAGTTGCAATTGTTGATAGGTTGCGACCATATTCCTTAGCGGTATTAACAATGCGGGCGCCTTCTTCCTATTTATTTATGATCTCCAACTTTGTTGTCATGGAAATTGTTTTTCTTTCGTCCTGTAACGTTTGTATCGGTCTCAAATTCCATAGCTAACGAATTAAATATAGATACTTGTAGTTATATACGTATGCTGAATAAAGGTTTATAATAAAAGTGAGTATAACGTTAAAAATGAATATTTGTTCTCGCTTATGTACTTTTCACAAAATTTCCCACTTGGAATGCCGACCTGAAAGAAATCGGTCATCATTGTGAAAATGTTTTCAGCCAACTGCATTTCGGCGTCTTTTTCATTTCGACTCACGTAATAAGCACACTGACTGCCAAATTTGAACTCGAGCGAAAGTTTTCATGAACTCATATATAGTGAAATAAAATTTGTATGATGAGGTGAAAACCTCACCATGTTCAACTTCGTAGTGAAAAAATAGTATATCAGGGTAATCGTATCCTGAGGGTGCACTGTACATACAATTTGCATTTAACATAGAACTGTTGTCACCTTGGCTATAATGTTAGTGCAATCTTTCTCATTTATCAGTTGTGTTAGAATTGCCAGGGTCTGTGATCCTCCAGAAAATTCTGGTATCGCAAGAATTGCTGTCTCATTGTACTGTTTGTTATCAACTAATCCTTAAATTTTCTACTAGTTATGTTCGCTTTAGCATGTATACATACGCCACTCTCTCAGTGTTGTATGTAATATGTACACTCTCCAAATGCTATTCACCATCGATGTACAGTTCGGATGAAAGACTTATTTTTGTGGATTTATATGCATGCATCTACCTTCAATAATTTGGTCCTAATGACTTTGTATTGTTACCAATTGCCAGTGTGGGTTAATAGTCATGAGTTATTTGGTTTGATTCTTACAGTCAAAAAGCAACACTTGATCGAGCTGATAAGCCCAATTGCCAGTGCCAAAGCAAAGCTCTGCATCTCCATCATGGTTAAACTAAACCGACTGACACCTGGCAACGGCGGATGTGACTCGATGCTGGCCGTGCTTGGCAATCACGACTAAACCGGTCTCACGAGCTGATAACTGTTTAATCATACTATTCTTCTATAGAGTTTTTACATTTTTGTTAAGTCATATCTATTAGTGCATTGGATTAAAACAATATGAATTAATAAGCCATTGTAGTGTTTAGTATAACAATAGATAATGGTTGATGATGGTTGTAACCATCTTGTATTACCAACTCCACAGTTTAAATAAATAACTATAACTAAATAAAAAGTTTATAAATTTAGTCTCGAGGGTTGTAAACAGTTTTGTTTGTCTTGCTAGTAACGGTTGTAGTTTTCTATGCCAGTCCAAAAGCTTGTGGGTAGTTGACTCGTGATGTTCTTGATCCAATGTAAAGCCCCTTTTGCTATGTTGGATTGGGAATTTTCTTCAAGGACCATTTCAAAGTGGTGTTTGGCCTTTTCATACTCTCTAATCGACAGGTAATAGCATCCATGTTGCTCCTTTGCCTTTGTTTTTCGATAGCTGCCTTCGGCTGCCGCTTCTGCTTATATTGTATAACATACATGTATATATATTGCATTACATAGATGTATATATATATTGTATTACATACAAGTATATATATTGTGTAACATATATGTATATATATTGTATTACATACATGTATATATATTGTATTACATACATGTATATATATTGTGTAACATAATGTATATATATTGTATTACATACATGTGTATATATTGTATTACATACATGTATATATATTGTATTACATACATGTATATATATTGTGTAACATACATGTATATGTATTGTATAACATACATGTATATATATTGTATAACATACATGTATATATATTGTATAACATACATGTATATATATTGTATTACATACATGTATAAATATTATATAACATATATGTATATATATTGTATTACATACATGTATATATATTGTATTGCATACATGTATATATATTGTATAGCATACATGTATATACGTATATTGTATTACATACATGTATATTAATTGTATAACATACATGTATATATATTGTATTACATACATGTGTATATATTGTATTACATACATGTACATATATTGTATTACATACATGTATATATATTGTATTACATACATGTATATATATTGTATAACATACATGTATATATATTGTATTACATACATGTATATATATTGTATAACATACATGTTTGTTTGTTTGTTTGTTTATTTTCATCTATAATATAACCACAAAAAATAACATGAAGAGTGTTTCTAACAGTATAAAAGACAAGAGAAATAGAAAAAAATGTCACTCCAGGGAAGGTGATGATGAGGTCCCTGTGCGCAATAGCAAGGCTAATCAAGGCGCGGAACCTGAAAGTAGAGTCAGCAGAAGTATGTCTAGTTGGTTTAGTCGTCTGGTTGTCTGAGGTAGCGCTTCAGTTCATTTTTGAAAGAATTAGCATTTACAATTTTACGCAGTGTAACCGGTAGTCGATTCCATAGCAATGACTCCTGATAATCCAAACAACATTGACCAGCTTTTGTTTTAAACAATGGTATTTTTAGGTTTATGTATTTATATTGTATTACATACATGTATATATATTGTATAACATACATGTATATATACTGTATAACATATAGACATGTATGTTAGTCATCTCATTTTTAGTCATCTCTTACTTCTTTTATATTGTATAACTTACATGTATATATATATATATATAGTATTACATGTATATATATTGTATTACATGTATATATATATTGTATTACATACATGTAATACGTAAAGCTCTGCATAAAGCTTTTATTAAAAAGATTCATGCAAGTCGCGGCTACTCACATAGTTTCAGCTCATATAATAGGACAAGTTAATCTACTGCAGCAAACTCACACAAAACATCTTATAGTTTATGTAGCGCACATTCAAGTCTCTCTTTCCCATTTATGGCAGTTACCACACTGACAAAGCTGCTTTGGCTGGAAGGGCCACATAAACATCTTGTAAACTGTAATCAATAAAACAATGGCAATAAATAAATGTCATTCATAGATATGTCATTCTAACGTGTATCAACTGAAAGCTTTCAAATCGGGAGTTAGCTAAATTGCGAGTGTAATTTTAAAAATGAATAAATGTTTAACAAAAGCACAAGTACGCCAAGCCAACGGTTTGCAGCGTTGATTCTGGAAGTTAAAGATGTGCATTGATCAATCGATTTTCTTCACTTTTTACAAGTGAGACGTGTACATCTTAAGTATAATCATAAATCTAATTTACTAGCTATAACTGCCATAGAAAATTTGAAGCAAATGTTGCTAGGTGAAACTATAAAAAAAGTTATAAAACGACGATTGTTGATAGCAAAAAGTTATAGTTCTATTAATTAGTAAATGTGTCCATGAGTACTAAATTTATTATCTTTAGTACATTTATCAATCTAAGCCATTGTATTGCTAGATGCTATGGATGCTAAAAGGAAGCCGTCAAAAACTCACTGTGCATCCACATCTCGCATGCGCACACAGGAAATTACATTATAGCCTCAAACAGGAAAATATTACTTGAATGTAAACAACAGTATATCTATAGGAGACTCATAGTAAAAGATAAATTTACCTCCATTCTCTTAGCATACCTCCATTCCTCTGTAGCATAAAGCTGCTGACGTCTGTCAGCTCTAACTATAAGCTGTCTGCCACAAACATTGACCACTTTAACTATGCCGCAAGCTCCAGAGAACGTGACTCAGAGTTTTCTGAACATCATTACATGGTTAAAAATTGGGGTTGCAGAGGAAGATAGAATGGATGAAAATCTATCATTAACCTTGAGTCTCCTATATCTACAAAATGGATCCTCAGGATACAATTATACAGTTATACGATTTTTTCACCTTACAAAGTGGAACATGATGATATTTTCACCTCACCATACGAATCTTTTTTTGCACCACACGAATCTCTTTTCACCACACGAATTTAATTAAATTTTCACAAGAAATTTGGCAGTCAGTTTCTCTGATGCTTTTCTGATGCTCAGAAAACTTTGAGTCACCTTCGCAGTAACTGGAAGCATTTTCAAAATTCTGTTGTTGTCCATAAAGTGTGTTGATCGAGTAATTTATTAAAGTAACGATGTTAGCTTATTTAGTAAATATCAATGTCGATGTGATCTAATAATAGAGTAAAATCCCTAAATTTGAGATCACAGACAACGTGTTTTACGAGTGGTAACATTTATTATGACTTATGTAAAAGTTCTGTGCTGATGATTGGCTAATAAAGCGATCTTATATTTATCGCTCGTGGACTCTTTTTAGATGTATCACTCGTTACGTCACGAATGAAGCACCCTCTGGAATGTGAGCTTTCTAAAAGATGGCCTCATTCAAACGAATATATTTCTGGACAGGGTTAGTCTACAAAGACAAAAATGATGTCAACTTATAGCTGATGTTCTGGCCTTTTATTGGTCTTAATTTCATTAAATCAACATTTTTGACGCAACCACATCTTTAAGCAGATTGTTTATGTAATCACTTAGATATGTGATATGTTTCTCAGCAACTTGTATCTCAACATGACTTTAATAAGTAGCCATGCAGTTACAAACAAAACATAAATTTTTTCACGTTTATTTTGCGTCATACCAGATTTCCATGCCTACAAATAAAACAGTACTCAACTTACCATAAAACCTTTATTTGAACTCCAAGACGCTCTATTTTTTAGTATGTATTGTGAACTTTTTTACTGATTTTAGATTTTTTATCGCTAAAACTTTATCACTTGCCAGTTTATTTCCATCTTCGCTTTTACTGTTACTTTTAGCGGACATGTTTAGAGCATTTTTCAACCTAATTCGACCCAAAAGGAGACCCGAATGTTGCTGTTTTTGTAATGAAGTGGATTTCCGTTAACAGATTAATGGAAGTTGTCTGACCACTAGACCTTCGGTATAAAGGGATTGCAATTCCAACATTGCTTCTAATTTTTAAGGGAACATTCTATGGTTTTACACATGAAATATGCTGAAGTCAAAGAAATCAGTCATCGTGTCTCTTTTAGGCTGTGAAAATAATTTTGGCTAACAGCATTTTGGCGTCTCTGTTATTGTAGCGTATGTAATAAGTAAACTGGCTGCCAAATTTCTTGTGAAAATTTAATTAAATTCGTACGGTGAAAAGAGATTCGTGTGGTGCAAAAAAAGATTCGTATGGTGAGGTGAAAATATCATCATGTTCCACTTTGTAAGGTGAAAAGATCGTATAACTGTATAATTGTATCCTGAGGGTCCACTTTGTAAATATAGGAGACTCAAGGTTAATGATAGATTTTCATCCATTCTATCTTCCTCTGCAGCCCCAATTTTTAACCATGTAATGATGTTCAGAAAACTCTGAGTCCTCTTCTCTGGAACTTGCGGCATAGTTAAAGTTTTGTTGCACAATTTATTTAGTTTTTACGTTTGTTTTTATATAACGCATTTGTTTTAATGCAGCATTGTAATCAGACAATAACTAACAAGGTTATAGTAGCTAATTACTGCTCACAATACTAAGCAGTAATTTGTATGTATCAACTGTTACAGGCATTAAATTAATAATAATAAATACGGTACCTATAACAACATATACTATGATTTTTATGATAATATGTTGCATTATGCAACATATATTTTTTGTGTATTACAATATGCACACTCTATTATAATGAACCTAGAAAAAGCAATAATGAAATGAAAAATAATGTGTAGTAAATAGTAATCTTATCACTTGTTGGCGAAAATTATAGCAAATTTTAGTAATAGTTTGTCAGAAGTCTTATTTCTGTGCCTTCTCCTGGTGGGTATTCATGGAACACCATTTCATGCTTAGAGCTGTCCTTGTCTTTGCAATTACTAGCTCAAGCCTTTATTACTTATTTGTATATTTTAGTTTTTTGTAGTCTTTATGCCTGATCTCTCGTGCACCTGCTGGGCTTGTCTATATGCCTGATCTCTCATGCACCTGCTGGGCTTGTCTATATGCCTGATCTCTCGTGCACCTGCTGGGCTTGTCTATATGCCTGATCTCTCGTGCACCAACGAGAGATCAGGCATATACGATCAGGCAACGAGTACATTCAACGCAACCAACTTTCAAAGTAGACAGTAGTACAACCAAACCAAGTACACAGTAGCTTGCCATTTTACTTCTAATTTTGCATTTCAGAGTTATAATAAACATATTTCTTTATTGTTGTTGAATTACATACATTACAGTAAATTAGGCCTACAGCTTTATAACACTTTTATAACAGCTTTTATTTTGCTGCAGTTTGCAGAAATCTTTGAGATGCATGAACGCTCATAGGTTTTCTATTATTGCTGTATTACTATATTAACAATATTGGTTATTTTAATAATATCAGTGCATTTTACTTATAATATTGGCCAACATTGCATTTCTCCTATTGCAAGGGAGAGATATAAACGTGTAATATTTTCCTTTCATTGTTGTTGTTTGTCATGACCAAACACTTTTTAAATAAATTTTCTAAAAACCTATATAGATACCACAACTTCTCGATATTGCTTCCTATGACGTTTTGAAATGTAAACAAAATTGTGTATTGTTTTTCTATTATTACTATATTAATAAAATTGATTATTCTAAGAATATCAGTGCATTTTACTTCTAATATTGGCCAATATTGCATTTCTCCTATTGCAGGGGGAAATATAAACATCTTTTCCATTCATTATTGCTGTTTGTTGTATATAATAACACCCACACCCAGTACATTACAGCTACCATTGCAGTTATCCTATTGCACTGCAGAGCCATTTGATTGCTAATATTGCATTTCTCAACCATCAGTACCCTTTATTTTTTTGCCAATATCTCTGGCCATCTCTTTGGTCGTGGGCTGTATGACAGTGGAATTTCTAGTATTCTATATGCTATGAATATTATGTGGATAGTACTAATTATATGCTATATGCTATGTTTATTATGTGGATAGTACTAATTATATGCTATATGCTATGTATATTATGTGGATAGTACTAATTATATGCTATATGCTATGTATATTATGTGGATAGTACTAATTATATGCTATATGCTATGTATATTATGTGGATAGTACTAATTATATGCTATATGCTATGTATATTATGTGGATAGTACTAATTATATGCTATATGCTATGTATATTATGTGGATAGTACTAATTATATGCTATATGCTATGTATATTATGTGGATAGTACTAATTATATGCTATATGCTATGTATATTATGCGGATAGTACTAATTATATGCTATATGCTATGTATATTATGCGGATAGTACTAATTGTATGCTATATGCTATGTATATTATGTGGATAGTAATCATTAACCGATGGATTAGCAAGTTGTTTTTCAAATTCTTAAATTGTATCTTTTTTAAGCTATTGAACCGCTACCATCACTACCAAGAAATGTGAAATCACAGTTTACGATCGCAAGTGAATGCAGGGAGCCGTTGTTAATGTTGTCATCAAGAACCTCTCTCCCCAGTGATATTGCTGCCCTAAAAGATCTTGCTCCAGGACTGAAGGTAGACTTGAGAAAGCTTGATGACTCTGTGGAAAAGGGAAAGGATAGCGTAACTCTAGAGGTGAGAGAGTGCGACTACAAGTCTTGGAATGGTAGGAATAAATGTCTACAGAGAAAATGTAGACCCAACTTTGGGTCTTTACAACTTGAAAACGGCGAATCTCAAAACCCAATCACCACCAAGAAAGCTAGCTTTAAAAAACTAATAACTTCATACCATTCTGATCTTATCTGCATATCCAGTATGTTGCCATTTTTCCATTGAAAGCTTGAAAATTCATGAAAGTTTAGGGAAAGTATTGCTTCAGTGACCAGGATAGACCAAGATCTGTAAGTTTAGGGAAAGCATTGCTTCTCTGGCCAAGATCTGTTGGTTTAGTATTATTTTTTTCATATTTTATTTAATGGAAGTCATCCAACAAGGATGATAAAGTGTAAATCTCTTAGCCAGCTGCCAATGATACCCAAGTGGATTGGTCGTGTTGGAATTGCTGCATCACAGAAGTGACCAGTTAACATGGTCGCATGCATAATACTTGCTGCTGCACGCAAGACAGCCAATCAGCTGAGAGGCCCTACAGCTTGATATGGTGTGCTTAATATAATAATCAATCATCTGTTAGCGTTATTGTTTAAAGAAATATTTGACTTTCTGCGGAACTACATTTATTATCATATCTCCTAAAGAAAGTGTGCAGCAAACTTGCAGACAACCAGTTTTATCCTACAGATTTCTCCTATACTAGTTGAGCACATTTGTAAATGTTCAGAGACATTCTCAAACAGTTTGAGAGAGAATTTCGTTGTGAGGTATAAGATAATGCAGCCTTCTCTTAAGGATATAATTTATAGTCATCCGTTTAGAATTTGCTTTCAGGGGTTCATAGGCCAAAAGTCTGGCAGACTAGAGCCCACACTATCAGTGACAAGGTAAGACGGCATTGTATAAATAATAGTATATAATCATAACATGCTTTTGCTGACATGAGCACAGCCCTCGGTCAAGATGGCACATTTCCTAAAACACATCTGGAGACTGAAAGGACTATTTATTTTGCAAAATTTTTCCTTACTACTTCTTCAGTGTAAGAAGCTAGATTTCTGTTAACAAGTTTGCCTTTGCTCAGCATGCCTCATGACATCCATTTGGAAACACCTGGATGAAGAGACTATTTGTTGTGGTTCAAAGATTTGATGCCTGGTTTGTTGTAGGTTTACTGTGTGTTATTGGCCATACAACAAGCATCAGCTTGAGAATGAATATTATAGAATAGCATGCATATCTATGGCTCAGTGCAGTACTTGCGAGAAGTGGTACCGCTGGAGATGTTTAATTCACCTTTTCACTAACAAATTAACTGATGATTATTTCTGTAACCTCATATTGACAAGGACAGCTGCTTGAAGTAGATGTTTTCATTTCACTTGGTTTTATCGTTATTTCTAATCTATATTTTTATCACTAACATATTCATAATATCATTCTTATATACCCACTAATAATAAGTATCCATTGTGTTTCATGTCTACTGTAAATGGTGATGACTTACTCTATGTTGTACATGCATACCACTTGTGAACAGGTATAACATATTCTGTGTTGTAGATCTACTATCAACTGTTACAAGTATCACCTACTTTACGTTGTACACGATTACATGCAACGCTCTGAAAAACCTTAATTTAATATTTATAAGCTGTTCTATAATTAACCTTAGCACACATAAATTATTGGAAAGGGGTGACTAAAAACCTCTTTCACAAATTCTGAAAACAGGTTAGCGGTAGGCAGGCTACACAGCATATCCTTAAAGGCTGGCTTGCAATAAAATTCACATTACAGTTATTTGGTATCAAAAGAGTCACCATGTCTTACTCTGTTGTGTTGTAGGTGCCAAATATGTGGAAATGTGATTACAAGCTCTTAAAAGCTCAAAAACAAAACGCTGCCGAAGATTGGAATCTCTTTATGTCGATGACGTAGCCATGAAATTTGGTTATTTTATTGTCACGTGATGTTCTCACGTGAACTGAAAGGCCAATAAAAAGCTCAATATAAAACTTATCGTAACACTAGTTTATGACAAACACTTGGGTTTTACCGAAGACCCCGGTATCAAATATAGATGCTCACTACTTTACAGTTTTTTTTCGGTTTGGTCTAATCGGCAAGTCGTAATCTGATCATGTAACCCAATAATTCGCAAATAATTTCTGCAGCACATTTCGATTATCACAAGTGACCAACAGGCTCGTCATGATTATCAGACAATGATGTGTACTCCTTCAAGCTAAGGCTAAAAAATTAAACAAATTTTTACCGTAAGTTATAAGATATCACTGCTAAAAGTGACAGCATTACAATGACAATAACACAGACGCGTGAGAACAAGAGACATAGTTTTATTGAATGCGTGAAGTATATTTGTGAAAATATTTCGACGAGTAAGGTTGCATGAAAGTGTAAACAGAAACCATCCCTCACAACTACTTCACATTTGAGCCGTTTTGGAAAGAGAATCCAAACTACGGCGTTCTCGTGTGGCTGCAATTTTCTGTTCGTTTTTGAGCTTTTAAGAGCTTGTAATCACCTTTCCACATATTTTGCACTTACAACACAACTGAGTAAAACATGGTGAATCTTTTCATATCAAATAACTGTAATGTGAATTTTGTTGCAAGTCAACCTTTAAAGAGGCAGTTCTAATCCAAAATACAATGTAAAAAGTAGAAATGCTAGCAAACGGTTTGTCAATAACTAACACAGGCAACAGTCGCAATTCAGAGTTGAACTGATACATACATACATAAAGATCATCTTTTGGCAGCTTCATAAATATTATCTATATGTAGAGTGTATTTGAATTCCATAATATAAAATTAGCAAGACAAAACTATTCAATTAATTTATGTACAATATGTGATAAAATTGAAACTGTTTTTATATTGTAAAATTACTAGTGCATTTAACAATAAACCGATACAATGTACTTTTGGAAGATTATAATAATTCTTTTAAACAAGGCATTATAAAAGTTAATATAGTTTATTTTTCTGTTAATTATTAGTCGAAGTTTCTAACCTTGCAAAAGTTTGGTTATGACCATGTATTGCTTTGGCAGTTCCACTAGAATGGTGCATACAAATTTCAAAATGATGTTCCTTGATACACATTTAGCATAAACCATAATATGTAAGATGAAGGTCTTCATTTTTTTGTATATCCATCTGCTTGTGTTAGGGTAGCTGGTGAAGAACCTACTATACGTGTCAGTGCATTTATGTAAGCTTTGAAATTTACATCAAATGGTCTCATCTTTCCTGATGGCACTTCTGATACACACTTTCTTGATTCTACATCATCAGCAATCCCACGATTTCTACGGTTAGTCGCTTCACTGTCGCATCGTCGTTTGTCATTTATTTGAGGAAGGCTCTCTCGTTTTCGATAGTTGTGTTTGCAGCTGTGATCTGCGTCTAGGGGACTATTAATACATTGTTTAATAAACTTTTTAGCCTTCTTCACTTCTCCTTCTCGCTTTTTTTCATGAAGTTCTTCAGAATTCCTCAGAAACCGTCGCACTCGATCTACTTCATTTTCATCGCTACTTTCTTCGCTGAAGCCTTTCCGTTCCGCTAGTGTTGGGAGATCTTGAAGTGTTAGGGACTCAATGCCGCCATAGTTTTTAGGCTTTGGGCGCCTCTGTTTTTTTAAGGTAGTGTCATTTTGTCGAGTATCGGTTTGAGCATCTGCAGGGGAAATGCTTGGTAAGAAGGATGATTTGTCCAATGTTCTACTAACTCGCTGAGGTTCACTCCTTTTTATTTGTTTCAATTTAGCTTTTGCCAAGTCTTTTATCTTTGCTAGGTCCATGTTGGTAAGGCGAGGAGACTGGCAAGTATCTGATTCTTGTCCAGAGTCTTTTTCTTCTTCTTTCCAGGCAGGAAGTGAAGAGTTTATGGCTCGAGCTTGAGGTGTCTCTATAATTGGAATAGAACTAACTCGTGTTTGAGAAGGATGCCGTTTGTGAACTATATGTTTGTTGCAGTCAATACATGTGCTTCTCTCACTACCATGGCGACACATCTGTTCTAGGTTAAAAGAAATTGGAAGATGCTTAGGGTCAGGTTCAGTTTTTGCATTCGTTCTCAAATTTTCATTTTGGGTTGCGGTTAAACCTTCTTGCTGAGATTTTAAGCTAAAGGAAACCTTTTTGGATAATGAGGGCTTTTCATCGGTTTTTGGTAGACTTAATTCTGCAGAGTCGGTTTGGACATATGCTGTGGGCCTCATATGAGTTATGAGCTTAGTCTTTAGCCTATCTTCTTCATTAGTCTGCGTATAACTGTCTAGCATTAGAACATCTGGAAGAGTAAACTGTGGCTTTGAGGTGTAGGCTTGATGCTCTTCTGTCTGCATTCCAGAAGTGCTCTTGCTAACCATCAAAGTTTGCTTAATTTTAACAGGCTCTTTACCAGGCTAGAACATAAGAATATGTTATGATAAATATAGCGTTGTTTAGTAGCAGTGAGACTATTCATGATTCTCCTATAATTAAAGAAGCAGATATAGACTCGGTGTATTAATTTTTAATAAATTATCTTCAAGGTTTTAGAGCAGCTAACACATTTGAACAAGTTTTATAGAATCGAGAAGTTTGTTGTAATTTGACATAATTCTTCACATAAAACATTAGCGTCCTATCCTACAGATAAAGAATAATTTTGCAATGGTAATCGATATACATTTAAGTTGGCTAAACGTTGACCAAAAACGCACCTTTTACCACTAATATATTGTGAGTGCTTAATTATTAAACCAATCCATTTTTTAACGTCTGTTCTTACTAGCATTTATCATTATTATACATTTATAGCAATGTTTAAAAAGTTGTCACTGTTCAGTGAAGATGTCTGATTACTCTAATTTATTTACTTATTTGGACAAAAGGATCGCTAAATTTTTTTTTTGAAGTTTCAGCTGAAATATGAAAAAGTCCAGTTTATTTAGCTTTTTCACCGTTGAAATGAACTATTGCATAACCCATCTGTAAAATGCTGTTGTTTACAGCATTCTGGGCCATTAGGCAATTGAATAAAAACAACAAGCAAAAAGCTAATAAACAGGGACAATTCAATTTTTTTTGCACAAATTCAAGTATGAACAAGTTTTGACTTCTACTCATCACATTTACTCAAACTTTACAGTTGTTCTCATGACAACCGTGAAGAGCATTGGGAACATTCTAAAGAGTTGCAGTCATTAGTTACTCACCAGATTTGTAGGAAGCCTTGATGAGTTTTGGCTTGTAGTAGCCGTGTTAAATCCAGAGTCTTTATGTTTGGGTTTCTGATCAGAGCTGATCAACTCTTTGTGATTTGTACTTGCTTTTGATTGGTCATGCTCTTCAATGTCAGGCTTGGTCACACCAGCTTCTCTTTAAAAAATTAAGTAAGGTAAGCTTTTTTTGGAGTAAGAATGGTCAGTGTACGTGACCACTGATGAAAATACAGTATGGCTTATATTCCATAGCCACATGTGAGCCACATAATGGCCACTTTGAGATTATCAATAAACATCCTTATGGGTGCACTACTTGGTTTAAACACAAAGTTGAAAATTAGACGTCTGATAATCGTATTTCTTATCAACACCCAGATTATTGTCTGATGATGTCATCCCTTATCAACATTCCAGTTGGTTTTTGATGATGTCATCACTTACCAACACCCAGATTAGCATCTGATGATGCCATCACTTACCAATACCCAGATTATTGTGGGATGATATCATCACCGACCAATACCCAGATTAGCATGTGATGACGCCATCACATACCAATACCCAAACTAGTGTCTGATGATGTCATCACATACCAATACCCAGATTAGCGTCTGATGATGTCATCACTCATCAACATTCCGGTTAGTCTTTGATGATATCATTAGACACCAACCTTGCAGCTAGTGTCTGGCAATGTAATCATTTACCAACAACCAGATTGACACTATTGAATATCAATATTTCATGCAAATTTATTTGCTGCTCACAAATAATAACTTCTTTTACATTTTTGAAAGTATTGTTGTTTTGAGAATACATGCATTATACAAACATTAAACATTTCTTCTCACAATTCTTAACTGAATCCACAAAACCCTAAAAAAATTTCAAATGCTCTAAATTGTGTCAGTAACTAGAATGCATGCAATTGACACCCACCAATAGATTGCCTTAACACATAAAGCAGAAGCAACTAGTAGTAAACTGTCTTTACTAATAACTGAGTAGCAAAGTGATGGGAGATTTTAAAAGAGCTAAATGCTATTTCATTGCAAGTTCTATTACTTCACCTCTACATAATCATAAGTAATAGCTGAAGTACCATTCACAAAAGGACTACATTAGAAGAAAAATACACAACAAAACACGTGGAGTCATGATCCTTTACCTCTTGAAATACACTACTCAAACCAAAAACAATTTTTATTTAAATTTGGAGTTGTGCTCCTATTGTGCCATTTAAACATAACACAAAAGGCCCAACGACAATTAATTGGTTTCTGAGGTTTCTAAGGAAAACACACATCCACGGTTTTTGTTCTATCACATCGAGCACGTTTCAAACAGCTATAGAACAAGCAAACACCAAATGTGTGATCAACAATAAAATAGTGTCAAGTCTATTGCACTTGAGGCAAAAACTTCTAGGTTAGGGTGCAACTATCGAACATTCAAGAATCCTGTTACCTTTCTCTTATTTCCCAATAGCTGCAAATATTAGTTTAATGTTAGATTAAATAGAATGTGAACAATCTAGTAAGGAAAGTTTGTAAGTAATGAGGAGACCAAAACTCAGCTAAACATGGCAGTTAATATTTTTTGAATTTTTCACAGAATTGAAGCTTCAGCTTTACCTTGAGGACTAGAAATTTTCAGCAACTTTCCAACTGATTTTTGAGTCTGTTCTAATCGAAAGAAGAATTATTTCATGTTCTATATGACCAGTTTTACCCTATACGTAAGGGTCCCGTTCGGGATTGGAAGGCAAAGAGTAACTAAGTTCCCACATGGCTAACGCATATTAATCAACGATATTTATGTTATGCAGGTAGCTGACCTCCACCACCTCAGCAAAATTAATTTCTGCATAACATTGGCGTAATTCATAGGAAAAGCTATGGCAAAATAAGGTTCTCAATACACACTACGCTTGCGTAAATTCTAAGCGGAAACCAAATAAAACCCCATACTAAATAAAAAAACTACCTATATCATTATACTATGAGGTCTTTTCAAGGCACTTCTAAATGCATATGCAAATCACGAATCCCTTTTGATGATTAGGGATGTTGTTACAAAACTCACCCATTATTTTTGCGCCACTTGGAAAATTGTTCATCATATTCTTTAGAATTCTCTTCTCTCACTTTCTTAGCACCAATCACTGCAAGAGCTTCAAACTTTTTCTGAAGATCATCAGACTTTAAAGGCGGATATTTTATGTCTTTCCGGGCTAGATATAAAATTAGGTTATGAGAGTATACTTTAATAAAGATATACACATGCTAACAATAATAATACTACACTAGAAATTCCGCTGTCATACAGCCCACGACCAAAGTGAGAATGGAAAAAAGAAAGGGTACTGTTGGTTGTTGAAAAAGTAGTTCTCAGCAGGAATTGACAGAGTATAGTGTAAATGAGACTTGTTTGAAATAGAAATGTTCTAGAAATAGCTTGAAAGGCTTGGTTTAATACAATAATAAATCACACCTAATCACACAAACAATCACACCTAATCTACTACTATCTCAAACTTGTTTTACAACGATAAAAAAATATTAATTTAAACTGTAGGCCTAACCTACTGAAATGTATGTATTTTACCAACAACGATAAGGAAATATGTTTATTACAATTATTATAACTCTGAAATGCAAAATTAGAAGTAAAATGGCAAGCTACTGTGTACTATACACAGTTTGAAAGTTGGTTGCGTTGAATGTAGAATGGTTTTGATAGCGATCTTTAACAGAAAGCAAGTATGAGCATTCACGCGTCTGAAAGTTTTCTGAAAACTGCAGCAACTAAAATAAAAAATCTTCTCGGCATGAAGGGGCGTTGTAGTTCGGCCCTAGCTTGTACATAGTTGTAAATATTTTTGGCTAACGTTTTAAATAATGAAACCTTCGGTGATTGGACAAAAAACATAGGCTGATAAACTGTGTACCACAATTTCGTACCTGTAATTCGGCCTATGCCTCAAACGGTCTACGTTTATTACAGAAACCTTCGAATAAATTCAATTACAAGTAAACAATGCCATAGACTGGTGAAATGAGCACGGGTTTCTCGTGAAATGCGCACTGATAAATAGTTCTACTATCTGTGGCACGGCTTTATTGGCGTATCATAGGCCGGTCTTAACTTTTATTAAACCAAGCTTTTCAAGCCTTTTGTGGCAATTTTTCTGTCGTCCAAATTAATCTGTCTATTTGTGTATAATCCGATCAGATGGGTAAGTTTTAAGATAATGCCGACGGTTTACAAAGACTTGATAACATATTTAAATAGGTTTAAATGTGTTTTGTATCGTTATTATACTTTAACGACTTTACAAAACGATGGTTAAATTTGTTGGTGAGATTTCAAAACAAGAGTTCGTCTCATTGTTGATGAATAATTTTCGTAAGTCGTGTGCACATGCATTCATCATAAAAACTCCCACACTTCGCATCCGCTCGTTTGGTCGTGGGATAACATAAATAATATACAAATACTAGTATTTACCACTTATTTATTATTTTGAAGAACAAATTGGTTTTTAGTAACCTACCATTTATTTGAGATTATTTTTCAAGTATTTTAGAAGATTGTATTTTCATGTAAAATAGTGTGTAAGTATGCTTCTATAAACTTTTTGATCACAAGTATTTCACTTTCCCGAATATACAAATACTCAAATTATGGTACATGTAACAACCAGTTCTCAATCGTTTCTAAACACTCACCGCATTGCTCTTCATTTCGCATTTTGTTCCGAAGGAGCTTTATTTCCTGACCATGTTCGGAAATTGTTTCAGTATACATGTCTGTGTCAGCAAACTCCCCTCTTTTCTTGCTTTTTTTCTTTTTCTTCTCATCACTATGATGCTTTTTCCTTTTTTCTTTATCTGCTTTAAGAGTCATTCTTGTTAAACAAACTAAAAAAACTGTATTGGAATAGTCCGCATTGTAGGGGCAAGTAACTTCAAGTTAGGTATATCTGCTGGGATATGAGTATTTCAGCTTGCAGGCAATAAGTCATCTGTTGAATCTTCTCCAAGACTTTAATTAGTAAGACGGTATAGCTACATCTAGTACAAACAGCAAAACAAAGATAGTCCTTGTGGATCCAAGGCATTGTCAGCATTATATAAGCTCAGTTCAAATTGAATGATTTCTGTAGAAATGGTGCAATAGCGAATAAATGCCAGTTTAGTCAAAAATAAAAGTTCTCTTAATTCAATGATAGTTGAACTCTTTCGTATCACAATTGAAAATGCAATTTTTTTGCCTGACAACTCCAAAAATGGGCTTTTATTACAAAATTGAATGGTGAATTTCTTGCTATAGCTCTAAAGATGACATTGCATAATTTTCAATTAATTTCAACTGATTTTCAATAACAATTTTAATAAAATTCAACCACAACAGAATATATTTTCTAACCTAATTGCCACCAGTATTCCAATCAAAAAAAGTTACCACATACTAGTATTACAAACTGATTTGAATGACAAACACAAATCATATTTATCTTATTAGGTTAAAAAAAAGCAAATGTATGTTGTATACATGTATGACATTTATGTTTTTTTGTTATTGTTATTTAATACTCACTGCTGATGAGGCAAGCAAATACCTCTTCAAATCAATAGTCTTTCAATTTATTTTCACTCCAAAAAATACAGTCAAAATACAATTACACATTTACCTTGTTCAAAGGCATATAACCTGAGTATGGTAATGATATGAATTAAAAGTATTAAAAAAGTGTTAAAATATGTAATACGATCTGATCACTTGTATATACTGTATATCTCTGACTGACAAAATAGTGAATAAATGTTTCCTACACAAACATCTGAAACACAATGTGTAATCATTAATTTTCATTGTTAAACTCCCACTAGGTGATTTCAGCCATTAATAAATCTGTTAAACTAATTCATACCATAAACTAAGCAATAAATTACATAGTTATATTAAAGTCTGGCCTAATTAGATATGAATATATGCAACAGTCAACTTTTGTGCTAAAGTACAATAATGATGTTTAGCCGCATAAGATTAATTATGTTTCCAATACAGGAATTTTAATAAAAAAAGAGATAGAGCAAAGCGATGCACCTGTGACCTCTGTTAAGTCATCAATGAGAAGGTAGCTTTAAATACAGATGCATACCAATGACCTCTTCAGGAAGAGGTGTAGGAATGGCCACAATTTCAGGGATATCCGCTAAAGAGTACTGGGCGTCTACAGCTCCAATCGTGTGGAGAAAGGTTTCAACTGTGTCCTCTTTATCGACAGCGTGACTCTCTGTCTCTGTGTGATTGACTACATTTTCTAGGAGCAATGGAAGCACCTAAAATGAATCCACTGCTGTGCTGACTTTAGCTAATATAGGCAAGATCAGTGTGTAGAGATTAATCATGTCACTCACAAACCAAGGGGTTGCTACCAATAGCAAATTTGCAAATCAAGCACTGGTGACACAAAAAGATCAATTTAGTGTCTTTCTTTGGCCGGTTGTACGGTTAACTTTGGCTTACATATTAGCTTCAGAACTTTGCGTAATCTGCTGTTCAATCTACAATCTATTAAGGCACTTTATTCGTAATTATACAAAACATTTTTATGTTAATATAGATAGGGTTGCTGAAGTGCTACCTGGTTTCTTCACCATAACTTACTTTTTTAATCGATTCATCTTTGGAGAATTCCCTATCTCGAGAATGTTGCTGTCGGTGCTGCCTATGCTATTTATAGACCCATTACACACCTTCCATATGTAATGACCACTACACAGATTTTTCATATAAATATTTCAGTCGATATTTCAGCAGAATAGACCTGAAACTAGTAGGGAGGTTGGTTGATATTGGTTCAAATTGTTATCTGAAGTATTGATCTGGTCATTCATGGTGCCGCCAACATCTAGGATTAGCTAAACAATAGAGATCGTTTCTTGTAAAAAAAATCCATGAAAAACTTGTGTTGTCCGATTACATGTATAATATTTTATATGAAACTCTCCTGATATCAGTGTGAGACATCCAAGTATTTTATTATGAAACTAAGGCAATAAATTAGTAATAAAACAAGTCATTAACTCAATAACGTTAATAAATCTTTAGTTCAATTTATTAATTAGCAAGACCACCATATAACCCTCAGATTTTAGAGATCACACACATAGTTTCTTGGATAGCGCAGGGAATGCATGCTCTTAACAAGATAATAGAACCTTAGAAACGGTTGCTGATATTGAAAACTCTGACCCCATATTATGCAGATGCTGTTCAAATGAAACAAGAGCAAAGATACAGGGTCTATGTGCACCAATGATATTTTCATATACTATCTTTGATAACACAATTACGCTTGTAATTATTCTTACTCATGTTTTATCAATAGTTGATCATTCTATTCCTTTTCCTACCTACTAGCCACTAACTTTTCCATTTCCTACCTACTAGCCCCAAGCTTTTCAATTTCCTACCTACTAGCCCCAAGATTTTCAATTTCCTACCTACTAGCCCCAAGCTTTTCAATTTCCTACCTACTAGCCCCTAGCTTTTCAATTTCCTACCTACTAGCCCTTAGCTTTTCTCACCTACTAGCCCCTAGCTTTTCCATATTCTACCTACTAGTCCCTAGCTTTTCCACTTCCTACCCACTAGCCTCTAGCTTTTCCTACCTACTAGCCCCAAGATTTTATTTTTCCTACCTACTAGCCCCTAACTTTTCCATTTCCTACCTACTAGCCCCTAGCTCTTCCATTTCCTACCTACTAGCCCCTAGCTTTTCCTACCTACTAGCCCCTAGCTTTTCTTACCTACTAGCCCCTAGCTTTTCCAATATCCTACCTAATAGCCCCTAACTTTTCTATCTACGAGTTCCTAACTTTCGGCTCATAAAAACTATAGCTAATAAGCTTTACAAATCAAACTAGAAGCCTCTATGAAATCCTAAAAAACAACAAGTTATTGACTTTATAAAGTCATAAAAAAGGTCAAGCATTTTGAGTATGTGCTTGAATTCGATACTGCTGAGCTGAGTGGCTGCGTTTTTGTCCTAACAGACTAAACCTGAAGAAGTCTACATGCGTAAAACAATTTTTCTTGATGGTAATATGAATCTATAAATGATGCCAAAACAAGCAGTTTGTGCCACCAGAAAAAAGACAAAAGTCATTTGCAAATACTGTGTAGTTATTGACGTAGACCAAATAATGGGTGACAAATCTCAAAGATGACCAAAGGCAAAAACGACAAACGTCAAGAATGACAAATGTCAAAAAGCGACGATCATCAAGAGCGACGAATGTCAAATGTGGCGACGGTCAAGAATAACGAACTGTCTTTATCAAAACAG
Organism: Watersipora subatra; assembly: GCF_963576615.1. Taxonomy (NCBI): domain Eukaryota; kingdom Metazoa; phylum Bryozoa; class Gymnolaemata; order Cheilostomatida; family Watersiporidae; genus Watersipora; species Watersipora subatra. The sequence continues at coordinate 230,183 of NC_088718.1, forward strand.
ACTGCACTAAGTGCAAGCTTTTTCAATTGTTTTTTCTCAAGTTATTCACAGTTATCTTACATGAGGAAAGCGTATGACTGAGTTTGTATACCTTAGTTTATAGCCAAAGCTACATCTGAAAACCCTAAAATGGGACCTCCTTGAGATGCCCCTCAAGTTATGAGACTATCGATTAAAACTTACTGTAGCTTATGGTAACAAAACTATCTTACATTTTTGACAGATTTTTTCTTCTTCACAGTTGATGCATTCTTTTTTTGGGCTTTTCTGTTTTTAGGATGGCTGACAGATGGTGACACCGGAGTGACAGTACGAGCAGGTGCCTTCTTTCGTTTTTTTCTCTGTTTTCTCTTTTCAGCGCTACTGGAACTAGATGAAGACCTGTGACCGCTGCTACTACTGCTGCTACTACTGCTGCTACTACTGCTACTACTACTGCTGCTACTACTGCTGCTGCTTCGTTTCCTTCGTGGCATTCTGTGAGCTCCCTCAGCTGGCTAACCCTAAAATATACAAGAAAACTGATGATTTTACTGAATAGTCAACAGCAATCCTTTCTCTCCTTTGGTGATAGCAAAGGTTGTAAAAAATGTGAGTGCTGTGGCCTCTGAATATAAACCATCTAATAGTTATATCAATCTATTAGTGATATAAATCAACTACTGTAATTAAATTGCTTTATACTAACAGAACAGTCACTAATATTCACATCAGGTCACTTGAAGTGGACTACATTTGTCCTAAGTAGTACATAGAATACAAACTATTCACATGTTTGTAGCAAGACAAGATTTTATACGAAGTATTTTGTAGTTTGGTACAGAGTGGCACAGGTTTATACAAGTAGCATCTACTATATAAACGGCAATCGTTGTCTGTCTGTCTATCTGTCTATCTATCTGTCTGTCCGCCTTATAGAGCGGTCTTTTCTTTTATCGTCGTACGAATTTCGGTCGTACGAAGCGAACTGAATTAATATGTGTAGTAACAGTAAATAAATTATAGAGCGGTCTTTCTTTTTCCATTCGGTCGAACGAAGCCAACCGAATTAATATGAGTACTAATTATCGTAATTTCGTAATATCGTAATTTCGTAATATGGACTATTAGCCGCTACTTTTCTCTGACGATTTGAGCCAAGCGGCTTATATAAAGGTGTGGTGATTCTGTTGTTTTTCTTTCACCGCTCGAGCGCATTAACCGAAATCCCCTGTTAGCACGCTTTTTAAACGGCAAATTTTCTGCCGTGTTAAAAAGCACCTTTCCTGAGTTCTGCGGCCTATACAAAGGTGTCTATACAGCTATACAAATGTACTATTCATTAAATAAAATAAATTAATGAGTAGTTATTTACATGCAATTAATATTTACTGCCAACGTGTACCGAAAAGGTCACGTAAACGTTTGTTTTTTGGAGCCACTGGAAAAACGCATTTCTCACCTACTAAATTTCCACATCAAAAAGGTAAGTGTTTCTTATACGACGTTGTATTGTCTATGAATGGCCACATCTCCACTACTTAATAACGTTGGATTTGCCGCTGTTCGTGATAGTGGGTCATGTTCATTTCCTTCAGCAGCCGAGTTACTAAATTTTTTCCAGCTCTGAGTAGGCCTACTGTAACTTACTATTACAGAACTTTCACGAGTACTCCGAGGGTTGCGATACGCTATTGTGAAAAGAAAGAGAGCAGCTGCTATCGACTTACTGTCACCCTGCATCAGCCATGACCAGCTATACGTCGCCTGCTCAAAAGTAGGCACACGCCGAAAACTGTTTCTTCATACGCCCGACAGAAAAACCAAAAATGTTGTCTATCCGCATGTGTTGCGTTGAACTAAGGGAGAGAGAGAGAGAAAGGGAGAGAGGGAGAGCGAGGAAGAGAGGGGGGGAGAGAGGGAGAGAAGGGGAAAGAGAGGGAGAGCGAGGAGGAGAGGGGGGAGAGAGAGAGGGGGAAGAGGGAGGGAGAGAGAGAGGGGAGAGACGGAGAGAGGGAGAGAGGGGAAAGAGGGAGAGAAGGAGAGAGAGAGGGAGAGCGAGGAGGAGAGGGGGGGGGGGGGGAGAGAGAGAGAGGGAGAGAAAGAGGGAGGGAGAGAGAGGGGAGAGAGGGAGAGGGGAGAGACGGAGAGAGGGAGATGTAACTGCATAGTTGGCGTTGTTTTACAGTATGAAAGACAACTCTCAATAAACCTCTTGCTGTACAAGATTCTGATCCCGTTGACGGGTAATGCAGCTAGTAAAAATATAAAACATGCTATTGAGTTGAACAAAGCATTATAAAGTTGCAAAGAGCATCATAGACTCGTGTAGAATTTGCTAGACTCTTAGAGAGCACCATAGATTTATACAATTTACATTATAAAGTGTCACAAAGATTATCACACACAGCTATGCTATACATTCTAATATGGTGCCTAACAGTGTGCATAAACTATGAGAATCATAGAATTATTTTTTTAGTGATTGGCTACTTCCTTTTTAAAGCTATTATAACCATTATTATTACTATCATTTATATCATATAGTATCAATATATAGTAATAATATATATATATATTATTAATATATATATTAATGCTATATATATATTATTACTATATATATTAATGCTATATGATATAAATTATAGACTACCATGTATACTTTCGCAGATTACCTGATATACTATTATAATAGCCATAATAATAGTATAATACTATTATTATGGTTATTATTATTGAAGGCTATTATAACTTAAAAAGTAGGCTAGGCTGAACACATTTCCAAACGTAAAATAGGCAACTTACTAAATTATGTCTAGATATTTTCCTTTTCGTACTAGACATGGCAATAAATAACGTTGAATAAGCAAGCTTTCGTCGAGGCCAGATATTATATGTATGGCCACAATAGAACTCGGACTTGTTACTGTTAAACAGCAGCTTGTTAATTATTGAGCGAATGAAAAGAGCGCAGCAATGATCAATTGCATAGTCATTGTAGCCTCTACGGATGTTTGCGCTAACTCCATCTATGCTTCCACGTTTTTAAACAGACAAAAAGCAGGTTTGACTTGCGTAATTGAAAGAGAGTAGTAATTTCCGACAAACTGCCTGACGAGAATGTGGTTCCATCATTTGGTTGTGAAGAAAATTTAGCTATAGTTAGAAAAGTAATCAATACGAGATCGCATTATGCATACAGACTGCCACTCATTGAAATATCACACCCAACTAGTCTTACTTGTGAACTGATGGCTTCAAATTATCAAATTGTTTACAGAAAAATTTGAAGAAATGTTCCCAACCTATGGCAATTTTTCATATTGCCTTGCAATGGTATGAACATAGATAGCTTACAGGAAAAAACTGGCTCTCTTTCTTGTCAATAAATACTTTAAACTCTACTTTAGCTGTACTGTAAACTCTATACTGTGCATCCTTTTGTAACCAAACAGTTGCGTGAATTCGAGAGTGTTGTCTAATAGCATTTCTTAGTATTAGTTTGGTTACCATTCCTACTCAAGTACATTAAACAATTAAAGAACATAGTCATTGCTACAATGGCTCCATTAAATGTCAAATTGTATGGTTGTAAGATCGCACCTTTGTCAGCCTTTTGAAAATTAATAGTTCAAATAAAACATAAAAGATATCAATCTATGCTTACTTCAAGCAATAATACAATGTAATACTACATAATAATCGCATTGTAGAAGGGTGTTTAAAAAAGAGAGACACTACCAGCTATTATATACAGTCTGTCATACTTTATACGAAGCAGTGTAGTGTATATATCGAATGTTACCTCAATGCTCTGGAAAGTATGTAAGAGTGAATCAAACTTGGGGAGTTTAGTCAGCTGAGAATACCTGTCTGCGTTAGTCACTCAGAGAGAGTCGTCTGCATCTCTTTGTCAAGCGATTGATTTCCAATATGACAATGAAGCGGCGAGTAAGGATAAAGCATTGATGGGGTGAAGAGAATTGACTGCTGACTAAAAATCAATAACAGCCTGAGTGACCTAGGAGAGATCGATATAACAGTGTTCTTCTTCTTGATACAATACGTTCTATTATATTATATACAAACCACTGAACAGTCTTTCCAATGGCTCCTGCATTGTAACACCTCATTCGCCTTTTTCCTAGTTCATGGAATCTTTTGCTGATTATTTATGAATATGTAATGTATATATGTAATATATGTATATATGTAACTATGTATATATTATTTATAGCCACATAACTATGAGGAAAGTTATTTGTCGGCTATATATCAGGTTTTAGACCTCCGGTTTTCACAGGAAAAGGTATACATGGTTCTTGTCTCTAGACGCAGGCAATAACATAATGCACATCTTTGCGGTAACCTTGTGTGTGAGCTTCTGTTATTTGATGTTAACCGACCGTATAACTTTGAACAATGGCTTTGAAAGCTCTCACAGCCCAATATAGAACTTGACCAACTCTGGAAATCTATTGCATGTTGTAAACTTATCGTTATCTATAGAGTTGCGATACATGCTAACTTGGTATGTAATAAAGGGTGTTAGACGCCTCCCTAGCGTTTTATTGTTAAAAACATCAATTTGGAAATGTATACAGCCAAATGTCCTATTTGTTGTTGAAATCTCAATTATGAATTAAATAATTAAACACAATATGGATTTGAAACAGATTTAGAAAGACTTCCACCAGAGCAAACAGAGCTGGCAAGTAAACACAAATGGACCAACATGAAAAACCTTCACGCACAGACCAGCTGATTGTGAAAACATGAAAGGCACTACCTGTCGCATACAAAACACAGAAGCATGTGAGTCTTGCTCTTTTGACCATGTTTGGCTTTACATATGCATGCGAGCACACATTCTCACTCATGAGGAAAACCTGCGGTCAGGTTTAACAGATGGAAGCCTAAATGCCTGCATGAAGCTGAACCTCACCCTGTATCAACCCGACTACAGAGCTATCAGCAATAGCATGCAGCATCAGAAGTCACTAATAGTAAGAATAAAAGTCACGATGTAATAAAATAAGTCACAAAATAGTAAGAAGTACTTTTCATAATATCTTAGTTATAACGCTGTTGTTCAAAATAAATTCAGTGTTCTTATACTCTAAAATTGCTCAAAAATACTAAGTTTGTTGGTCTTCCTTTTCCGGTTTATGTTTTCAAGATTGAAAATATATATAGGCCTCTCTTAGAATTAAATTTCGAAACATGCGGTTTTTTGGCTCTCTCAGTCAAAAAAGTTCCTGACACCTGTTATAAGGTAACAGCCATTAGATTATTGTATACGACATTACGTATTAATTACAGTTTCGTTTAGAAAACTTGAAAACGTATTTATTGTAAATAGCATGAATCAATCTTATTTAAAACAGAACAGAATGATAAAGCATATAGACATAACATGAGATGCGTAGCCGGCTTACAGACACAAAGAACGGTCATAGTTGTGAACGGAGAGCGAGATACTCATTCTTCAAGCAAACAATAACAGCTTGTGTTGAACATATTTTTGTGATAACTGGTATTGAGCGCTCAAAACAAGACTTGCTCATTCGCAAAGCCTGTGGCACCAAAACACCAAACATTAGCAAGGGGTCTTTAGCCTTCTTTTCTGCAATTGATTTACCGTCAGCAGGCTCAGATTCAACAAAGTCAGGACCAACAGTTTCTATAACTTCAGAACATTTGGTTGAACGCTTCCTTAAACTGGTTCCATCTAGGGTGGAGTCAAGGTCAGCCTGCAGAGCATCCTTTGAGATATTAAAAGAATGTGGGCCAGCACCTTCTTTATTAACTTCAACAAAAATGGAAGGCTCGATCTGCCTTTCATCATATTGTAGGGAACTGATACTTTTTTGACCCATGTTACTGCGGGCTTTAGCCATCTGGAGATAACCGTCCCTCAACTCCTGTGTAATGAGAAAAATGTAGTCAAATCCGATATTTCACTCACCCATGACCTTGAACTTGCACAACTAACAACACAATAGCTATTCTTCAAATGCTATAACAAAATTCTTCATAGGAATGAAATGGCATTATGAATTATCATACAACAGTGCGCAAGCAGAGATGATATGTTACATGTTACATTAACATATGTCATAAAACCCCAAAACAATCAAAAATGCTCAAAAAATTGATATGAATAAACAAATAGCTAGTGACAGCTAATTACCAGGCAGCATACTTGTGTATTGTCATTTATTTTTATGGGACAAAAAATCTGTAATTCACGCAGTGTGCGTAGTTTATCTAGCAGAAATTACAGCTATGCACGCCGCTTTATGTGGTTACATTCGATTAGCTGGTAGCAAACAACTTGTGGAAAGATTGGTAGCAGTTGATAAGTGAAGGGTGAAAAACGCACTGTAAGAATGCCATTCAATGGCAGAAAAATGCACTTACAGAACATTATTTTTCAACTAACTGCTCAGGGAGTAAAATAATGATAAAGATATATTTAAACGCAAACTTTAAATTGTTCTTCGCAGCCGACATCATTCGATTAGCAAGTCAAGGGCAAACATCCAACGTGCTAGTTCACCTTAGAGTTAGCAGCAAACAGTAGGCAGTATAAAGTAGACTAAAATTACTTTAAAGGTTGACTTGCAACAAAATTCACATTACAGTTATTTGATATCAAAAGATTCACCATGTCTTACTCTGTTGTGTTGCAGGTGCAAAATATGTGAAAAGGTGATTACAAGCTCTTAAAAGCTAAAAAACGAACAGAAAATCGCAGCCCCACGAGACCGCCGTAGTTTGGATTCCCTTTCCAAAACGGCTCAAATGTGATGTAGTTGTGAGAGATGGTTTCTGTTTACACTTTCATGCAAACTTATTCGTCGAAATATTTTCACAAATATACTTCACGCATTCAATAAAACTATGTCTATTATTCTTATGCGTCAGTTTTATCGTCATTGTAATGCTGTCACTTATAGCAATGATATCTTGTAACTTACCGTAAAAATTCATTAAACATTTTAACCTTACCTCGAAGGCGTACATATCATTGTCTGATAATCATGACGAGCCTGTTGGTCACCTGTGATAATCGAAAAGTGCTGCAAAAATTATTTGCAAAGGATTGGGTCACATGATCAGATTACGACTTGACGATTGAATAATGCCGATACAAAACTGTAAACATCTATATTTGATACGGGGTCTTCAGTAAAACCCGAAGTGTTTGTCATAAACTAGTGCTACGATAAGTTTTATATTGAGCTTTGTATTGGCCTTTGAATTCACTTGAGAACATACGTGACAAGACGATAACCAAATTTCGTGGTTACTTCATCGAAATAAAGAGATTCTAATCTACGGTGGCTTTTCGTTTTTGAGCTTTTAAGAGCTTGTAATCACATTTCCACATATTTGGCACTTACAACACAGCGGAGTAAGACATGGTAAATCTTTTGATACCAAATAACTGTAATGTGAATTTTGTTGCAAGTCAACCTTTAACAGTCGTGAGCTAACAGATAGTTATTTAAATATTTAGGCATGTAAAGCAGTAAAGCTGCATGAAGATATTTTATGAATTATCTTCCCATGACATATAGAAAGGATAACACCAAACATCATATATATATATATATATATATATATATATATATATATATATATATATATGTATATATCTACTATATAAACGGCAATCGTTGTCTATCTGTCTATCTATCTGTCTGTCCGCTTTATAGAGTACCGTACTTTTCGGACTATTAGCCGCTACTGTTATATAAGGGCGTGTCTATTCTGTGGTTTTTTTCACCGCTAGGGCGCATTAACGAGAATCTCCGGTTAGTACACGCCTCTATTATAATACGTAACCCGCTATTCATCGTAGGGATGGACGATAAATACTGATATGCTAATAGTACGAGTTGTCTTCTCGATATATTGAGTCACCGATGACTCCCAAATATGAGCAGTATAAATAAATTATATGGCGGTCTTTTTTTCGATTCGATTGTACGAAGCAAACTTAATTAATATGTGTAAGTAGTAAAATTAAATTAGTAGTAAATATTAGTAGTGAATTAAATAAAATTTACTACTCTTTAAATAAATTAATGAGTAGTAAATTACATCTAATTAATATTTACTGCCAACGTGTACCGGGAAGGTCATGTGAAGGTTGTTTCTTGCAACCACTAGAAAAACGCTGTTCTCTATCTACTATATAAACGGCAATCGTTGTCTATCTATCTGTGTATCTGTCTGTCCGCCTTATAGAGCGGTCTTTTCTTTTATCGTCGTACGAATTTCGGTCGTACGAAGCGAACTGAATTAATATGTGTAGTAACGGTAAATAAATTATAGAGCGGTCTTTCTTTTTCCATTCGGTCGAACGAAGCCAACCGAAAAATATATGAGTACTAATTATCGTAATATGGACTATTAACCGCTACTTTTCTCTGACGATTTGAGCCAAGCGGCTTATATAAAGGTGTGGCGATTCTGTTGTTTTTCTTTCACCGCTCGAGCGCATTAACCGAAATATCCGGTTAGCACGCTTTTTAAACGGCAAATTTTCTGTCGTGTTAAAAACATCTTTCCTGAGTTCTGCGGCCTATACAAAGGTGTCTATACAGCTATACAAATGTACTATTCATTAAATAAAATAAATTAACGAGTAGTTATTTACATGCAATTAATATTTACTGCCAACGTGTACCGAGAAGGTCACGTAAACGTTTGTTTTTTGGAGCCACTGGAAAAACGCATTTCTCACCTACTAAATTTCCACATCAAAAAGGTAAGTGTTTCTTATACGACGTTGTATTGTCTATGAATTGCCACATCTCCACTACTAAATAACGTTGGATTTGCCGCTGTTCGTGATAGTGGGTCATGTTCATTTCCTTCAGCAGCCGAGTTACTAATTTTTTTCCAGCTACGAGTAGGCCTACTGTAACTTACTATTACAGAACTTTCACGAGTACTCCGAGGGTTGCGATACGCTATTGTGAAAAGAAAGAGAGCAGCTGCTATCGACTTACTGTCACCCTGCATCAGCCATGACCAGCTATACGTCGCCTGCTCAAAAGTAGGCACACGCCAAAAACTGTTTCTTCATACGCCCGACAGAAAAACCAAAAATGTTGTCTATCCGCATGTGTTGCGTTGAACTAAGGGAGAGAGAGAGGGAGAGAGAGAGAAAGGGATAGAGAGAGAGCGAGGAGGAGAGGGGGGGAGAGAGAGGGAGAGCGAGGAGGAAAGGGGGGAGAGAGAGAGGGAGAGAAAGAGGGAGAGAGAGGGAGAGGGGGAAGAGGGAGGGAGAGGGGAGAGAAGGAGAGAGAGAGCAAGGAGGAGAGGGGGAGAGAAAGAGAGAGAAAGAGGGAGAGAGAGAGGGGGAAGAGGGAGGGAGAGAGACGGAGAGGGAGCAAGGAGGAGAGGGGGGAGAGAGAGAGGGAGAGAGAGGGAGGGAGAGAAAGAGGGAGGGAGAGAGGGAAGAGAGGGAGAGAGACGGAGAGAGGGAGAGAAGAAGAGAGAGAGGGAGAGCGAGGAGGAGAGGGGGGAGAGAGAGGGGAGAAAGAGAGAGGGAGAGAGAGGGGAGAGACGGCGAGAGGGAGAGGGGGAAGAGGGAGGGAGAGGGGAGAGACGGAGAGAGGGGAAAGAGGGAGAGCGAGGAGGAGAGGGGGGGGGGGGGGAGAGAGAGGGAGAGAAAGAGGGAGGGAGAGAGAGGGAGAGAGGGGAAAGAGGGAGATGTAACTGCATATTTGGAGTTGTTTTACAGTATGAAAGACAACTCTCAATAAACCTTATGCTGCGCGTGAATCTATTCCTGTAGACGGGTAATGCAGCTAGTATATATATATATATACAGTGGTGTGAAAAATAAACGGACCGCCCTAGAATTTTGAGCACTTTCAAAAAATATGTTGTAGTAGCTGCCAGCCAATGTGTTCAAATTTAACTTTTTATATATCAAAATGAAGCTAAGAGTCTCCTCTATTCGGATATGCTATAAAAAACTTATTTGAGGTAGTTTAACACTTAAAATTCAGGCTTGGGCAGCTTAGTAGCACAAATACTGAAAATCAGAATAGTTTTGTCAACTAGCGTACTAACATTGCTACAGTTTTAACTTATTCATTTTGATATAAATTGCTGTGAACAAACTCTGCATAAGTTGGTGGCCCTGAAAAGGGCCATTGGGGTTGGTTTGGGATGATGTTAGTACTTGGTAGGCATGCCTTTAGCTTTGATAACTTCCTTACACTTTTTTGGCATGCTCTCCACCAATCGCGCCAAGCGGTCGTGAGTGATTACTCAATGCCAAGCGTTGATTACCTCTTCAATCAGTTTTACTTTAGTAGTTGGCTTGTTCCTTGCTATAATGCTGCCAATTTGGTGCCAAAGGTTATACATATATGTATATATATACAGTCAAACATGGATAACTCGAACTTCAAGGGACCGAGCAAAAGTGTTCGAATTATCAGAGCGTTCAAGTTATCAGAGCACTGTCACAAGTCCATATATTTACTTATTTATTAGTAGATACATGTACATATACAAACTATAATATAAATCAAAAGCACAAATGGCTTGTTTCAAATTAAATGCTTCTAATGTAAAGTTTAAAACGTTTTCACGAAAAAGTATAGAGATTTTTCTATCACTTGAGATTGGTTTGTTGTTTGAGGTGATGTTATTGCCAGGACGTTTTTCAGATTGACTTTGGCAAAACTTGATCGTTGTTGAAATGCTCAAAAGAAAAGACATCTTTTTCTTTTGGGGTTTTACCCACGATCAATTTTGCCGTTTTTTCTTGAAGTTTATGCAGATTACCTTACTTTACCTGGGGTTCGTTAAGAGCAACACTCCGAGGCAGTTCAATTAGAAGTTTTACGAGGTTTTACGGTACATTCTATATCACTCACGCTTTTTTAATAGATACTTATTGAATGTACACACGTATTCTGTGTTTAGGTCAAACGATGAATAGTTTTTTGTAGCTCAGACAACGTATACGTTTAATTACAACATTTTTTAAAACGTTTTAAACATTCAACATTCCGACGTTGATTCAACACGGAATCAACGTCGGAAAACTATTCATCACGGGCTAGCCGGGTCACGCACTCAAGGATTTTCGCCACGCACATACAAAACAACATGCGATTTTTGTTTTGTATGTGCATGGCGAAAATCCTTGCGTGCGTGACCCGGCTAGCCCGTGCTATTCATCGTATCGCAGTATAAATCAAATTTCACCAAACTTTTAGAAAAGTCGTTGACAAAAATATTTTGCCGATGGTGGTAATAACGACGCTTATGAATTAGGAAAAGATGAAGTTTACCTCTATGGCTTTGAATAAAGTGATTTTCTAAAGCGATAACAACCGTTTCGGTAGCCGTTGGGCAAAAAACAGTTCGAATTAACAGTGTTGAGTTCGAGTTATCTATAGCAATTTATCATTACGTGGGAACGGACCAAAGGAAATGTTCGAATTAACCATGTATTCGAGCTATCCGTGGACGAGTTATCTATGTTTGACTGTATATATATATACAGTCGTGGCCAAAAGTACATGTATTAACATCCCTCATCATTTTGTAATTAATTAGGTTTTTGCTCTTTTACCACCACTTTGCGCTACCCAGACCAGACAGTATACATATCATATAATTCTTCAGGAGATTTACTATCGTTTAATAACATTTACCTAATACAATAACTATCCCAGCATTTTCTGGGGTCATATTAAACCGGGGTCTTTATGGAGCAAAATTTGAAGTTGACCTTTGAGGCCAACTGCTCATTGAAAATGATTTTATTTTCAGACGTTTTAATCTCATCAGAATGATTTGATTCTCAGCTTTTTAATAATGTGCAATATGCATGGCTTAAATAGATCATGCAGTAAGTATAGTCTATTCAGAGTTAGTCCCAATTTTATTATTATTTCGTAAATTTTTATAATTGCATCAGTCTACACATCTATCTTCTATCTATATTTTTCAACGTTTGTCCGTTTGTAGGATTGATAGGCCTATAGCAATTATCAGAATAGTTGTAGCTGGACAACAATGCAGACACAAAGTCATGGCTTACCGCCATTAGAATCCTATCTTATTAAGCAGCTTACTAGAATTTTTCATTGACAACGTGCCTGGCTAACAGCTTGAAAGTTACAGTTGTTTGACAAAGTTTTAAAACCTTTACAGTTGTTTTTATTTTTCCCTTAGTTTATTTCAACTACACAAAACACTTCTCTCATGCGTAGTAATTTAAAAGTTAGAATGGGACATGTTGTTATATATATGTTAAATACAAATCAATTTTCTGTCCAAAGACTTTTTTATTACCCGGACAACGCCGGGAAGCACAGCTAGTCTGTATATATATTTCTCAAAGTATATGCGAACGCATTCCGGCTGTAAATCTTAAAATCTTGGGATAAAGATTCCATACCGAAGAAAATTCGATCTTGAACGCTGCCATTCGCCAGACCGACGCGCTATCCACTAGACCACAGAAATCGAATTGCTACCTTGCCAATCTCTAAGTCAGTACATGTATATGAGAGCAAATACTCAACAGATTTGTGTACGATGCGAGTCAGAGCATAACATCACGAGAAGCTGCTCACTCACATTATTAAACGTACTGGCTGATAGCGCGTAGGCTGATAGCGAGCAACTCTCACTACTTCTCATTGTTTATAAGACAAAAAACTTTTACCGTGATATGTAGTTTGAAAGTTAGAATGGCAAGTGTTGTTATATGTTGAATACAAATCAATTTTCTGTTTAAAGACTTTTCTACTCTCCAGGCAACGCCGGGTAGCACAGCTATTATTACTATATATATATATATATATATATATATGAGACACACGAGACATTCGGTTAGTATTATAAAGAGCCTGTGAGAAATTGTAATGATTCTGCTTTGTCTCGTGACCTTGGTCAAAAAACTGTTGGCATAAATAGTTAGCACAAACCTTGTCAAGCTGCCGACGGAGAGAGGAAAGATCACTCAGGTGAGCAAATATCTCATCAATGATAGAATCAAGCTTTTTTTTGCAAACCTCTGGAGCCATTTGAATAAATCTAAAAATGATATTCATACTTCATAGCGACTCAGTTTAGACATAGTGACCTCAAGTACAAACATAGTGACCTTGATTATAGACAGCGACCTTGAGTACAGGCAGCGACCTTGAGTATAGACATTGCGACCTTGAGTATAGACATAGCGACCTTGAGTATGGACATAGCGACCTTGAGTATTAGCATCCGAACAATTTTTAGCAGAGCAAAACTGTTACGCGTTGCTATTTAGAATACTTTACCGCAAATAATGACTAACTTTTAGCCACGTGTGTTGTAAGCAAATCGTTAACAAATTGCAACGCAGGCTACCGCATCATCGTAGGTTAATTGCAAGAATATACGGTGTATATATCTACTGGTAAAAATATTTCTCAGCTTCCCAATGCATATATTATTTAGAGACTATTATAAGTTAGAGGTAAACTTTAGCAGATCTCTAGCATGCAAAGGAGTTGATATTGCTTTGCTTCAAGAAAAGTGCAAAATATTGGCGACATTCGCTTCGCCCGCAAAAGGGTTAAATTTATCTTTCCAAAACTTCAATAACCTACTCGAAAATTACAACACTTCCCTCTATTCGAATGTCACCTCTATTAAAGTCCCACTATAGGGAAAGGGTTGAAAAATAGAGCGGTATGGCATTCAAATAGAGGTTTTGCGGTACTTCTGTTGTATTTGTGGTGTGAACAATTCAAAACAGATATTAAATAGCATTTTTCTCTCTCTTGGCCTTGAACTATTTTATATTGTTGGAAAAAGGTTATAAAATTTAAAGAATCTTCATCTGCCATTAAAACGGGCAACTAGTCTTTAAAATATGTAGAATTACATCTGTTTGTTAAAGTTAATTGTTTAATCAGTGTTACAAATAGTTCTTTTTAGAAACAATAAAAAAATAACAGTTGATTTTTTGTTTGAATTTCTGTGAATCTAGTCAGCGAAAATGCACATGCAGTTCAACAGACATCTAGATAATAAAAACACCAAATCGCAGGCTGAGCTACCATTACCTGGATTAGAGGTTATGCCATAGAAATCTATGAAATCCATGACAGCTATAAAGAACAGATGCGCATAAAGCTGCCAAAAATGCTTCTGTTGATTGTTGATATTGTTAGCGTAAAATGGTGCCTCCTTATTCATCTTCATGCCCCGAATACTAGAATGAGATTATTACTTACAAACCCGGTTTCCTTTTGTTATGTTTGATTCATCAAATTATTTTGTTATGCTCAATTGATCAAATCCTTTGTTATATTTAACTCTTCAAATACTTTTGTAGTTTAAAACATCAAATCCGATTGTTATGTTTAACTCGTCACATGCTTTTATTATGGTCAACTCATCAAATGCTTATTTACCCAGCAAATCTTTTTGTTATGTTTAACTCGTCAAATCCTTTCCTTATGTGTAATTATAACCCATCGAATCCTTTTGTTGTTTAATCACCTTTAAGTCGCAACAAGTAGTTTTTTTTCTTTATCCAGATTGTCTGGAGGTCACTCAAAAACGAACCAGTATTTGCTTTAAGGACACAGAGCTGAGCTTACATGAGCTTAGCAAGGTCATTGTCCAAATCACATTTTATTGTTATGTTCAACTCATCAAATCCTTTTGTTGTTTAACCCATAAAATATTTTTGTTATGTTTAGCCCATCCAATCTTTTTGTTGGTTAACTTATCAAATCATTTTGTTATATTCAACTCATCAAGTACTTTTGTTATGTTTAATTCATCAAATCCTTCTGTTATGTTCAACTCATCAAATAATTTGGTTGCTCAACTTATCAAATCATTTGGTTGCTCTCACAAATGCTTTTGTTAGGCTTAACTCATAAAGTCCTGTTCAAGAGTTCAGGTCAAGATAATAAATTGTAATTTTCTGCAATGCTTTTAAGTGATGAAAAAAATTTTGTGAAAAGAAAGTCTACCTATGGGATATAGGGAATCACGAAAATATTAGAAGTTCCACCATTAAAGTATGACATAACGGTAAAATAGCAAAATTTATATTTAACAAGAATTGCCTCACTAACCTCTTTGATGCAAACAATACAATTGTATGGGATAAAATACACATCGAAAACCAAACCAAAATCTCATAACTTAAAAAACGAGTGTTATTAAACTTAATTGACGTTTACCTTCCCGTGTCAAAGCCCATGGTCTATAGGAACATGAAATATATGGCATGCAGTTGCAAAAGGATTGAATATAGGTGATATGAGTAGAATAATTCATATTCATTTAGCCATTACTATTTCCAGCGGTGCCGGGTTGCTTGTCACATTATTGAGATTCGGAGTTGCTGCTCCATGATTATATAGTTAGCTTAGTGACAGACAACTCACACTTGACAAGGCAGTATAACAGCAAATGCATTTCTTTTTCTTTGTCAGTCTGAACCGAAATTCTGAGCAGACTACACCTCAGATAACATTATACATCTACTTACTGTTAACGACAACTAGGAACATGTAATTCTATTGTATACTAATCTAATATTAGCACTTACCCTAGTTATATAAAGGGAAGTATTAAGGAGTGGAGAGTGAGATAGCTAGTGGTGAGCTAGGAGAAGATAGCTTCTAAGAAAGACAGCCACTTAGCCACATAAAACCACTAATATTGTAGAAAAGGGCATTAACTATATGCAGTAGTGGTCCTCCAAGCAAAATGGCAACAAGACCCCTGAAGGCATCAAAAGTCCAATAATTCAAATGTAGCGACAAGCTAATTAAGAACTCTAAACTGAGAAGAATCAAACACCAAGAGAAGCTGAAATCCATTCTCCTGCCAGCTAATACCGGACATTGATAAAATAATTTGAATATACCATCTCATTAATCTGGTGAATTTTCATTGACGTACTAGAAGACAGTGCTCCCTCAATGACCAACCACAGTAACCTAAAGACACAACCCTGAACACTTATTCATCCACTCTCAGGCTAATGAAATGCCTATAAAAGTGAACACTTATAGTAGTTCATCCTCTTTTGACAGTGACGCCTTGTGGACGTACAAGACAATTCATCTCTGTGCAGCTTTAGCTTGTGTAATAAAGAGCCATACTCATCATTCACCAGACGTCTTGCTTGCAACAATTACAGTTGTGCATGAGAGCTAATACTTATTCAGTATAAGACAATTTGTAACCAGAACCCACTTAGTAGTGATTGCAAGTGTCGTAATTCGCTATATTAGCGAGAGGCAAGCGCAAAAATTCACTACATGATTACCTTTATTGGTTGGACAGATAAATGTTTTCAATTAAACGATACGATGACTTATCACGAGTTAATTTCAAGGACAGAGATCGAATTGTGTGCAACCCAGTTACCTATTACGGATATAGGTAATACGATACAGCGTCTCCAACTTTCGTAAAACTGCCACTATACTGGCGAGCCGCAAATGAAAATGTCAAGACAAGCTAAACATCGCGTTTAGATAAACTTAGCCTACAGAGTAATATACACGTGCGTACACGTATCTTATCTTGTGTAGGTGAAATTTATAAACAATATATTTCGGCATCCAATCGCAGGGCGTTGTCAATTTCAATGTCATTTGTCATCCGAACAACAAACGACCCGATCTTATGGGCTGTAAGGCCAAAAGTCTGACATCGCTGTTACTACTGATAATCAATAGTATAATAGCATAATACATGTATATAATTATAATATGTGGATTAATCAGTAAACATATATCTCATGGGCTGTAGGGCAAAAAGTCTGACATCACTGTTACTACTTAGTAACAGTAGTAACAGTATTTATAAACAATAGTAAGTCTATTGTTTATAATTTTCACCTCTTGTGTATATAGGTAGGTAATAAGCGCTACGATAATTCAAAATCTTGGTTATGGAGCCACAATTTAGGCACATTGCTGTGCGGGGTCGTACCGTACAGGATGCGTTCAATAGTCGGAGCGGCCGTGAAGCGAAGTTTTTTCCCAAACATGTTTGCATACGGCAGTAAAATTTTGGCTCATGATTGGCTTTAGTAATTAAGTTTTAGTAACCAAAACCTACATCATTACATTAAAAGTCAATAGTTATAATTAGAGAGGAACACAAAATTACAAAATTTCATTCAAAATGGCTTAAATTAATGAGTTTTAAGTGAGCGCCTCTTACGTTTTAACAGCACTTTTTGAACGATAACATCAGTTTTACTACGTTATTTAGAAATTTGTGTTTCTTTCTAATTATAACTATTGATTTCTAATGTAATGATGTAGGTTTTGGTTACTAAAACTCAATTACTAAAACCAATCAGGAGCCAATATTTTACTGCCGTATGTAAACCTGTTTGGGAAAAAAAAAACCGCTTCCCGGCTGCGAAATCTTTTTCCCAAACAGGTTTACATACGGCAGTAAATCGGCCGGGAACGCATGGAAAATTAATAGTAGAGAGGTTCCGAAGAGCAGAATAGTGGCGAAGGAACGGGGTTGGTGCAGATGTGATGTGGTGTAGTGAAGTAGTACCCTATAATGTAGCAGAGAGAGGGGAATGGTTCTTAGGATACTATGTACGGCAGAAATACAGAGAACAACAGATGTTTAATTTATCCACGCTCTACTTTTGGGAAAATAAAAACCAACACCTTAAAAGTTAACCACAACAACGGGGCGATTTAATATTTACCTTTTGACAGCATAGCAGACATAAATCATCATCTCATCAACAATTACCTATACATATCCTCAATGATTCCTTTTTGTGTGTGTAGTCATTATGTGTATAATATGTTGTGGAAGTCAGCGCTGACTAACCACTTGCAAGTGGGTTCTGCGTACAAGTTGTCTTATACCGAATGAGTAATAGTTCTCATACACAACTGTAATTGTTGCAAGTACGGTGCCTGGTGAATAATGGCTCTTTATTTACATAAACTCTATAAGCATGAAAAGATAGAACAATTAGATGCCGTAATGCTGAAATGAGTTACAAATAATAAACACTCAAACAGTTACACTCATACCTGCCAACTCTCACGCATTGGGCGTGAGACTCGCGCAATCCCCCCAGAGAAAAAATGAAAATGCGTTAGATTTTTGCCCCAGTTTCCACAACTTTATATATACTATCATTGAAACATCAACTGCCCCAAAACCAAATCTCACTCAACTTGCCCCACTCTTGGGTTGGCAGGTCTGGTTACACTTGTAAGTGTAAGACTATATGTATACACAAAGCTGCACAAAGGTAGGTTAATGTTATCACATTGTTCTTAATAAAGATTAAGAACGTAATTCTCAGTCCTTAGTTTTGTCATTCGTAGTCTGTACCACTTGCTCTGTGCTATTTCTTCTCTATCACTAGGGTATCTTTTTTGTTGCATATCCTTACCCCTCCTGCTTAACATTGGAGAACCTTTGCTTATATAGCATAGGCTGGGTGTTAATCCATGGGCTTTCTGCAGAAACTGGCCATTGGGCTAATCCGAGAATAGTTCAACACTCATGATAATTAGAAAAAGCTCAGCTCAGTAAATCCATCACAAATAGGAGTAGCCGATATATAATAGTGTGTTGAGGGTGGGTCCTGCTTTCATTATGTATCTAGCCATCTTCTTTACCCTCTTGGTGAACTTGGTACGGCCGGCCCTCTAGGATATAAATACCTTTGCATGTATGGTATATTCATTCTTGTGTACAGTACAAGACATACTACAATCTTCGCTGGGTCTTTCTACAAGCGTCAACTTGCTGGAAATCGCCAGCATTGCTCAATCTTAGCATTGCAACGCACCAGCAAACATCATCGTCAATAAGCAAGTAGGCTGGCAATTTTGTAGGTTGCACCAGCGTCACAGTGCTCCAGCAGAAAAGTCGTATCTTCCTGGCCATTTTCACTTGTCAGGACCATGAAGAGGTGGTATTTTTCCGTCAAAAAGCAGCAGCAAGTTTGAAGTTGCATTCCCTGCAAATGGAGGTTCAGGGATCAAACAACTTCTCTCAGAATGCTAACCGAAATCCACTTCGATATTATTGGACTATTCCAGTAAATGTTTTCAAGAAAGATGAATGGTTTTTAATATATTTAGTTCAAACTCGAAACGTGCTAGTAATCATGAAGCAAAAACACATAACTGGAAACGCTAACACTAGAGTTGTCGTTATCTCTATAAAAATATGATAGCTTTAAATTCTAATCTATTTATGCAACATCTCCCTTCTGAAACACTATTAAGATAATGAGATGGTCTTTCGTCTAAGGCAATTGTCCTTAGGTTCCTTAAAAAAACAATTGCATTGTATGTCGTTCGGACAATGACCTTGCTAAGCTCATGTAAGCTCGGCTCTGTACAAATACTGGTTGGGTGACCTCCAGACAATCTGAATAAAGAAAGGAGACCAATTGTTTCGACTAAAAGGTGTGTACGTATCGTATTGAAGGTCCAAACACCACTGCCCTCTATTAAATTTGGGCTCCTTATATATACATTCTACACATAAACTGATGATATAATGATGGACAATGAAAATAAAACATGGATAAAACTAACAAGAGGCTGTGCCGACCATGTTTCGGGTAAACAACAATACTATTGTTAATACAGTATAAAAAAATTCTAGTCAATATAGTTTTATGCACGATATTGCAGGAAATAGTGTCAATTTAGTTTCAATATCGTGGCAATTCAGTCAATACACTATTTTCAATACAAAAAGCCAGGGTTGGCAAAAATATCATATCACTGGTATGTATCATGATATTTATTGATATCTTTGATATTTATGATTTTTGAAACAAATGATATTTTTGAAAAAATTTGAAGCTAGGTTGAACTTGTATGGTGTTTACATTGTAATTGATGTATTTTATAGGTTGTATGGGACCAGTCAGCCAGGTTTAATACCAAAAACTTGATTTATTGAAGGCCTAGTATAATAATATTTGTAAATATGAAAATGTTCGTCAAACATTGGATTGGAAATCATGACTTGAATGCAAAGTTTAAACAAAATAGTGCAAATAAATAATAAATACGCACTATAATTATAGTCCAAGCATGTTCTAATGACCTACTCTTGTCTAGTTTAGGTATCTGTAAACAAACACCAGATTGCCAGCCTTCACCACACTGAGACGATTTTTCAACTTGCTGTGAACCAGTCCACATGATGAAAACACACACTTAACACTAACAGTCAGAGTTATATCGTCATATAAAATTTATACTGAGCCAGAATCCTTTGAAGCTATTAATTGAAAGATTTTTACAGAAAATGATGAGATGAGTTACTCCATCATCTCAGTGTCATGTGCTTACAATTCTGTCTCTGAGTGTCAGATTGTTCAATTCAAAATCGTGGATGATGAAGTTCAAAGGGTTTTCAGCGGGATGTTCTTTCAATAAGGCAATAAATTATGACAGTTTAACATGATATGAGATAATCAGGTTAGGGAGATAGTACTGGGATGAAGGAATACAATTTAGATCTGAAAAACTCTTCTCAACTCAAACACTAATTGATTGGTCTAGCCAATGCCACCTCCTTGGTCTGGCTGTCTTTGTTCTTCTGTGTTGGGTAAGCCTGATATTTCCCTATGCAAGTACATGTATTTGATGATTTTAGGTGGTATTTAGCATTTTTAGACTATTAGCAATAGTTGTAAGGTGATAACGGAATGATAAATGGATATTTTTCAAAAAGACCAAAAATATCAATTTTTTGACCCAAAAATATATCTATTGGTGATATATATCAAGCGATATATGTCAAACCAACCCTGCAAAAAATGCAGCATAGATGAAACAATAAAAACAAAACTGTTGCCAGGCTGTGGTCCTTCTTCCTGATTAGGCGGCTTTTGGATACCACTAGGTTCTCGGTTTACCTAGAATTCTAGGTTCTCAGGTGTAGCCCTTTTTGAGGGCAATAAAAGGTTTAGGCTTTGGAGTGGTGGTCGCGACAGGGGTACTGGTCACTAGCTTCTGGTGGTCCACTTTTCGGAACAGCGATGTGGATACAAGCTGTTATATTGCATCTTAGTTGCTTGCCTTTTTTGATGGATGTTGTTGCTTCGAGTTTCTAGAAGTTCTATATTTATGTTTGTTGTGTACACTAACAAACCTAAATGAGGGTCTGTAGACTTATCCAATATGTTCTTCACTGTTTGCACCATATGTTCTGTGACTCCATTTGCTCTGGGGTACATAAGAAAGAACCTAACTTCCTTAAATTGATATGGCCACACCAATTCCAGAAAGTGCTTGGAAGAATATTGTCCTCTATTGTCTAAGATAGACATCGCGGGTATTCCATGCCTTGCAAAAATACTCTGTAGGTGATTTATAATCTTTTGAGAATTGACTGTTCAACAAGACTACAACAGATAACATCGGAACTTCACTGCTATTGGTAATGATAAAAGCATACCATATCAAGGGTGGCCCACCAGGATATTGCCAAGATTTCAGCTGAATAGCATGTCTACCGGTAAACAGTTACAATTTTACGCATAACCTGGTGTAAAAAGTGATCTGCTGAGGTTGTAGTTTGAGTCTATCAACCATCAAGACTTTAGTTTGAGAGTTGTGCCCTGTTTCATACTTTCACATGAAACGGCTGGGATGCCTGTGTTAACACAATGGATGTTTTTGATGTCTAAGCAACTACAAGAACTTGGTAGCTTATCTGAGGACTGGAAGAAAGTTAAAAAAGAGTTTCCTGTTTCTTGCTGTCTTAGCAGACCGAAGCTGATTCTAAAGTGAAGACTTGTATTTTGTTAAATACCAGTTAGTTTTATAGTTTGTGAGCATGCGAGATCTACTTAAAATGGCTGGCTTGCCTTAAATGAACTATAAGGTCTACACAAACGTTCTTTAACAGTCATTTTCACGCACTTTTTCTTGCATGATCATTATTGCGCATGTTCCAATTGTCTTGGATTATAATTGACAAGTAACTTTGGTTTTCTAACCACTTGATTTCATGTTAGTTTTTAACTAACAATATACAACAAAAGCAACCATTTTTGAAGACTAGGACTTTGGAGTACAACCATCTATAAAAACTTTAGATCTGTTGCAGAAGATCATGGACTGGACTTTAATAAGGTGGTAGAAAGGTTTGTTGAGTATTTGCAAAACCAAAGAATTTTCTGATTATTGAGCATCTTAAGCTACTGAAATGAAGCAGGATGATATGTCACCTGAACTGTGTGAAACCAGTTGCACATACGATTGTGCGCGCATAGGGTAAAAGCGATTGTAAAGAGCTCACAGAAATGCCATGAATTTTTAAAAGGAGAAGATAGCAAGTTGCTGATAGACAAGTTGCTTATGAAAGCTTGTAGAGGATAGCCAAAAATGGATACTGCAGTAAGCTTAGCAAAATACTTAGAAATAGCCAGGGTACCTTTGAAGGAGGTATAGGGGTAAACAGGTAACTCTATTAAAAAACTAGAAAATGTGTCAATGAATGTGTCAGCTATTTGAAGATGAATGGTAGCTTTGGTTATCTAAAAGATTGTGGCGTTTGTGGGGGAAATCACTGCAAGGGCAGATGTCTCGCCTTTAGGAAGAAGTGTATGAGCTGTGGAAGTAGAAGATTTTTCACTTAGGGGGGCAAAATCAAGAATGTTGACAAATGAACACAGCAAGTCAAGGTTTTACATGTCGATGATTATTTTCTTATGCTGCAATCGATTAAGAGTCATTGAGTTGAATATAGTTGATGGGTCTATGCTGGAATGCCAGCTTGTTACCGTCTGTGGCTTAAATTGTTCCATATGTGGCTGATTAGAGAAAGGCACTCAGAGGTGAACTGCCAATAGAAGCACGCTCTGTGGTGATGTCTACATACTTTGGAGAAGAATTACCGTCACTAGGAAAAATAAACGTAAGATTCAGTGACTGGCCAACCCATTGTATTTGAAGTGGTTAAGAGCTGCAAGACTCAATGCTCATTCATTGGTCTGGAGAGCTGTATGAACTTGGGTTCGATCGACGTCAGAGATAATCAGGTTAATGTTATCGTCTTTCAAATATCAGTAGACTCTTTTGGTGAGGAATACGTAAGGTGTTAGATGGCTTGTGTGTGATTTCTGGTGAATATAAGATTGATTTGGATAAGGCAGTTGCTTCTACTACAGAATATCAAAAAATTTCGTCTTACTAATGATAATACAGTTTTGTTGTTTGGTAGGGAAGAACGCAAAACTGAGGATACCATTAAACATCTGGTTGCAACTGATACCATACTTGTATACTCTGATAGAGAATGGCTGGTTGTGGTGCTAAGCTGTGCTTGTAGCAGTGTTGCTGCAGGATTGGAGACCAGTGGTCTTTGTCTCCTGTTCACCATCCTAAACAGAATCAGCTGTTGTTTACAGGTTGTTCAACCTAACCATCATTTAATAGAAACTGTAGTGTTCAAAAGCTCAGCCTCTGAGCTTTTGTCAAGCTCTGATCATGTATCAAAAGTGTTGCGCATTACACAAGTGTTTAATCTATATACCGTAAAACCTGTAATTTTCAACCTTTCTCTCATAGTGGCGTTCAGATAGAGGTGATGTTCAAATAGAGGTGGCGTTCAATTAGAGGTTTTGCTGTATGAATAAATCTCAAAGTTTGTCGTCTGTGATTTGGTTTGTCCAGCTGTAGCTACTGAAATCTTAAAATGAGAAGCTCAGTTCTTACTGGAATTGAACTCACGAAGATTGCTACCACAAGTTTCTAAACTCGCATCTAACCACATTGATACGGAGCTCTTAGAAGTCAATCGCTGTTACCATATGCTGTATACCTTTCTCCCGATTGCGCACGCTAAATCATGTATTAATAAGTACATTGCGCTCACGGGTTATGATGCCCCAGTTATAAAAAATTTTGCGCCCAACTCTATGAAACACTATGATTTTTTCATAAGAGCGAATTTGTTTTCCACCATATGATATCAACAAAAGTTTATCACAAAGGTGCCATTAGACAGTCGCTGTACTGATTATTGACGAAATTGCTGATGTTCTACTTGCCAAAATCTCTCCCACAATGCTTGAAAAAGATGTTCAGCGGTAAGCGGTGTAAGTTATAGTGAAAATGAATTCGAAAACGTGTACAATACATGTAGTTGATAAAATTTTAGCCGATGACAAATTTAAAACATAGTTACGTAAAATATGCTTACAAAACTAACTTGAGCTTACAAAACACATGCTAAAATCTAAGCTAAGTCCATTTCAGTGAAATCTACCTTTCATGTTAAACGTCTGTCTCAAAGGTTAGAGCTCCCTACGGCGCATACCGCACATAGTAAATTGTAATGTTACATTTTCTTGCAAATCGTAACTAGAAAAAACACTAAAGTTACTGTATAGTGACCTTTTTATACAGACACTTCTATGCACTTATTGTTATTATTAATTCAACATATTCATGATTTTTATTTTGTTTTTTCAGTTTGTATTAATTGTATCCGTAGTATATCATTTTTCATTGTAGCAAAGCAGATTTTATCTAGCCACTACTTGTCAATTATTTCACATTTAAACACCTTTGGAGTTGTTTTATTTTTCTTCTCATTTATTTGAACTGCACAAAACACTTTTCTCATGATATGAAGGTTAATAGTTAGAATGGTAAATGTTGTATATGTTAAATAGAAATAAAAAAAAATTCGCAAGGACGTTTTTGTTACTCGGGCAATGCCGGTCATGAAGCTAGTGTTTTTATAGATCGAACATTGCCTTAGCGAAAGTGTGTGGTTAATATATGGAAGGGCAACTCTTAATTTTGTCCCTAGATTCAAAATTTTGGGTAAAGCTCTGATGTATGTTGTTCTGAATTTTTTCTTTTGTTAGTTTTTTTTAATAGTCATATGTACCGCTTGTTATATAATTACTCACCATTTCGTCACTAGATGGAAGAACACAGTTTTTCCATGCGCTCTGGTGTATATGTTTAAGCGTTCATAAGAAAGCTGCATAATCCTATAAGCTTGTTCAAGAGGCTTTGCCTCCCATTGCCAATCTGGTATCCTTAGCCCAAGTTCCTAAACATAGACGCGTGAGAGACGCCTGCATATGCAACACCAGTGATAGCATGGAAGGTTAAAGTATTGATAAACTGCCTTCCTTGTTTATCGTTATGTATGCAACATCGAATGAGGAGAAACTAAACACATAAGTTCTACTACTTTTTGACATCAGAATCAACAGAAACATTGCATTTGACACACCCATCTCTCTGAGTTAAAAAGTGAAGTTGCTGCAAAAGTTGTAGTACCGCCTAGGAACTGACCTGGCGGGTATTGAGCATGGATGTGAAGCAAACTGTGAATGTCAAACTGTAGCGGCACGTGTTGATGATGTTTTAAGTATTTTTGCTTGCTACAATTATTAATAGAAGCTCTATTTTATCTCAACTTCTGGTCCCAGCTTGTTTTTATCAGACCTACATATATGTATGCCCTTTGTCATACTAGCCAAAATTCACCTATTCTGGCATTCACTTTTAAAGGTTGCATATGAAATGTGAAGATAGGAATATAGATCAATAATAAATACTACTACTGATTTTGAAATTTTTTCGGATGCAGCCTGTAGTGATTTTAGTCAATGTAAGGCAAAACCACAAGTTCTACATATACAGTAGAACTTTACTTACGACCGGTTCTACATACAAAATTTCAAACTCGCGAAACTCCTTTCCATGGAAATATTGTTCGACATACGAAAACTGTTTATAAATACCACACAGCAAGGCCTTTTGTATTTTGGCCCATTTGTTAGCAATCTATTTGATCTTAAGTCTATTTTGTGCAATATTTTCCACCCCCCCCCCCCCCCCCGTGTAGTAAATGTCCCTATCTGCTCTTAAGTAGTTTTATTAGGGGTATGTAGATATAGTTTTAATACTTTAATATTACATATGTGTTACAGTTTGATTCTTCTCATGGCTACCAAAGATCCAGAGAAAGTTAAAATGCATGAAAAGACGAAAAAAGATTATCAAAAATCCGTAAAGGTATGAATCCAAAATACATTGGCTCAGAAACAAAGAATTGTATATACTGAAGCATACATATGTCAATTGCAAGCCTTGGAAAATAATAGTTGTGGATAGGTAGTAGTGTCATTATATATATATACTTTAGTATTATATTACATGTAACTATACATTACGAGATAGTTATTTGCAAGAAACAACTGGTTGAAACTTCTTGGAAAAACTTTATTATATTGTCTTAAAGCTGAATCAGACAGTTACCTCAGTAATTCACTGAATTACCAATTTTGTAATACTGAATTACATTCAGTATTACAAAATTGGTAATTCAGTGAATTACCAATTTTGGAATATACAGACGGTTCCTTACTTACGGACATTCGAGTTACGAACAATGGTACATACGAATGTATGTACCGTTGTTCGTAACTCGAATAACTTTCGAGTTATTTGTTTGAACTTTGTTTGAACTTTACATTCATATTGTAAAGGAATTTGCCGGCCTTTACTTGGCACGACCTATACTAATAAATAAAGAGAAGAGAGTGCGTGTAGTTTCATTCAGCTTTTAATTAGCGAAGGAAATTTCACTAGCCGAGGAGCGTACGGCTATCTGCTCTGCTCAACTAAATGAACCCACTCATTTATATTCAATGATATCAACTGTTCCGGCTAACGGCAAACGGTAAGAACATCGGCTAACAAGGTGAATAAATAGGACCGCTAGTGCGTTGGTATGACAACAATATAAGTGACGATAAGTGATTGTGTTATGACAGTATATCAGATATAACAATAGCATAACGAGTGAAACAACGATATAATAAACGTACAACACATACAAAAAATAAGACAACAACGATAAGTGATAGCATAACGATTAAAACAACAATATAATACAAACGACAAGACATACAATAAATAAGAAATGCAGTCCGGCACGGCATCCACCAAAGTATTATCTCCATTTTGTTAAAAAAGAATTTCAGTACAAACCAATACAGGTTACTTATACAAGCCTTAAACATACTTATATAAACCTTCAATATACTTATATAGGCCTTGAACATAAATTATAATACAAAATATAGCACTGAAGTAACTTACGAACAAATTCACCTTACGAACAATCGTTCGGAACGTAACTCGTTCGTAGGTTGGGAACCGTCTGTACAATTAAGTGAGATGGTAACCTTGACAGTTTGGTATTGCATACGACACTAACTGAAATGATTTCTTTGGTCTTTCGATATTAGATATAAGGTTAACTGAAACGGTTACCATGGTGACTCAGTATTACATATAACATTAATCTCAGCGGTTCCCTTAATAGTTTAGTATATTGCATTACAATATGTGGGACTGTTTTTTTGTTAATTCAATATTACATTACATTTTGTAGTACTTCAAGTCGTTTCCCAAGGTTGATGTTTGTATGCCAGAAGGTAATGACGAAATCCACATAGCGGCGAAAAATGGGAATCTTAACAAAGTGGAGGTCAGAACATGGTACTTTACATACTACCATATAAATGGTAGTATGTAAATTGTACCATATATATGGTACACTTTACATACTACCATATATATGGTAGTATGTAAAGTGTACCATATATATGGTACACTTTACATAGTTACCATATATATGGTAACTATGTAAAGTGTACCATATATATGGTAGTATTTAAAGTGTACCATATATATGGTACACTTTACATACTACCATATATATGGTAGTATGTAAAGTGTACCATATATATGGTACACTTTACATACTAACATATATATGGTACACTTTACATAGTTACCATATATATAGTACACTTTACATACTACCATATATATGGTACACTTTACATAGGTACCATATATATGGTAGACTTTACCTAGTTACCATACATACTAGATATATTTCATACCACAATATTACTATATATATGGTACACTTTACATAGCTACCATACATAATACATGTATTTCATACCACGATATTACTATATATGTGGTACAATTTACATAGTTACCATACATACTACATGTATTTCATACCACAATATTACTGTATATGTGGTACACTTCAAATTGCTACCATACATACTACATGTATTTCATACCACAATATTACTATATAAATGGTACACTTTACATAGCTACCATACATACTAAATGTATTTCATACCACAATATTACTGTATATATGGTACACTTTACATAGCTACCATACATACTACATGTATTTCATACCACAATATCACTATATATTTGGTAAACTTCAGTACCAGGGCTGAGGAAGAGGGCCCAGAGTTTATTATTATTTGCTTTTTTGTAGTTCATCGCTGACATAGCTACAAATCCAATTTTACTTTTATTATATGCAGACATGTACTATACATGTATATTGAATTCCCAATTGCCCTGTCAAAGCTTCTGTTTAACCAATAAAAAACCAGTTTTACACTTCTGCTCCTTGCTGGCACACGTGTCTAAATAACTTGGTAATACAATTGCAAAGTTTAAATTGTTTCAATTGCTAAGGCCAAGGTTTTGCTAAAAAAGCTTAATCATAGCCAAGCTTAAACAAAGTTCAATTGAAAGCAATATTATCATTGATTGAACTGTATCTAAACCACAATTGATTTAACCAAGTTTTTAGTAGGTGCCTGTTGGGTGCGAGATAAGGTAGTTGGCATGTTTCTCGCTAAGTTCTACAGGGTCATTTTAACTAAGAAGTTATAGTAATTCCATTTCAAAAACATTATATTTTAGTCATGCCATTTTTAGTCACTTTTTTCTTTTATTCCTACTGTGTACAATGTACGTTCCATAAATAATTTATGTTGTTTTGCATCAAATTTTGTTCACTCTGTTTCAAGGCTACGTATACAGTACATATGGGTAATATGGCAAACTTGCGATTGACATCTGTTTAGTTACTAGCAGAGCTGTGTCCAAATCAGCCTTTACTTGACATTGAATCACTTAGAAACTGATTTAACTAGAATCAAATTACCTTTGAATGTGAAAGATCTATGAAATGACCACTCAATAATTGTTCAATAACGATTTGAAAATTTTTTTACAAGTCAGCAAGTACAAAAATACAAGTCAGCGAGTACAAAATTATGATCAGTCAGCGAGTACAAAATTATGTCAAGTCACCGATGACAAAAGTATCACAAGTCAGCGAGTACAAATGTATGACAAGTCAGCAAGTACAAAAATATCTAAGAAGCAAAGCAGATAATTAAGATAGTCTTTCTCTGGATTTCTTTAGAGAAATGTTTACTGAAATCATTTCTAGTAGACTTTATTTCTTTTTTTCTCTTTGATGATGACATTTTCATAGGATTGGTATAGCTGTTAGGTATAACAGTATTACTGGAACAATTATACCTGTGACACCTATACCTGTGACAAGTATAAAGGGGACATTTACAAAATTATTTGGTGGATTAATTTGAACAATTTTTAAGGTAAATAGTAAAAAATTAAATATAAGAGTTGGGCACTTTTCTATTAGCATGGAGTGAGATAGAAAACATTCGTTTGACGGAAAGCATGTTTTTAATGTAAATGATTAAATTATCTATTGTCATTGGGAGCTTGAGGCGTTTATACAATGAGACTTCTACTGCGTGATGTTGCTATTGTATTGATGTTTTATTCATGTTTTGCAACGGCACTCTTGATAGGCTGTAAGAGTTTCTATTAGAAAATCTGAGGCCTTGCTTTTTTAAGCTACCTGTTCTAAAACTGAAAATGTCGTTCTTTGAATGGGCTCTACAATCTAAAGGTTTTTTGTCTCATCAAAATCATGAACCCCTATGCTATAGGAAAATATAACGGTATGGCAACAGAAAATTGAATGTAGCCAACTCAATTGTTCGATCAGTTTTCTGCTAATACCTTTTGATGCACCAGTACTTGTGGGCACATAATAAATCTGGTGTGGGTATATGGCAACTCATTCTGTGGTCACATGATCACTCATAGTGTGGTCACATGATCACTCATAGTGTGGTCACATGATCACTCATAGTGTGGTTGCTTGACAACAAACGTTATGGCTGAGCTATACATCATTTACGATAATCCTAAAAGTTATGAAACCTAAAAACAAACCCGATTTCCTTCTGTCACGGTTGCACAATAATATCTTTCAGAATACTTTTTTATATTACAGGAAATCATGAAAAAAGGTACTAATAGTTTGCAAAAGCAGAACGCGCAAGGGTGGACTGGACTACATTTTGCCTGCGAAAACGGGTATCTGCCAATTGTGAAGTGTATTATAGGAAGAATCGTTTCATCAGAGGTAAAGCATATGGATAAGATCTAAAACAGCTAATAGTGCTAGTTACTTACATGCATATATCTAGTAATAGTATATATATGTATATATATACATCTATGTATACTACTAGTAGTTGTATGTACCTCTAATTATTATTACTACTAGGAGTTATTTATACTTCTTGATTTCTGTAGTGGGAGATTTATCAACGTGTCACAGACTGTGGCTGAATATCTAAAGTGATTTGCTCTTCACTGTCAGTGACCCTTGGCTACAGCTCATCTGTTTCTTTTGTAAGCGATCAGGATCTCATGTGAACTATGCAGACAAATGGGGCCAGACTGCTTTGCACATCGCGGCTATGGAAGGCAATGTTGAAGTCGCAAGATTGCTAATAGAAAATAAAAATGCTGCCAATAAAGCTGATGTGAATCTCCGGTAAGCGGAGTGCAATATATGGTTAAGGATTCCTACTTGCTAATATTTTCATCTTGTTGAAAAATTAAAATTCTTTTGCATTTGTCACTTCTAGAAACAACTCGTCTGTTTTTGCTTTCCTAAAGATTTCATGATTCGTTTTTTTCTCAGCCCAAAGTGAGTATACTTTAAAACATCTAATTGAATGCCACGACGTTCTATTTTCCAACCCTTCCTTTCTATTGGCGATCATTTTGAGGCGGCATTCAAATAGAGTCTGACGTTGTATTTATGCAAATAGCTCATCAGAGCTTCGGGAAGATTAGTTTAGCCCTTTTACGGGCAAAACAATTGTTGCTTATGTATTGCCCTCTTTTTCCGGTGAAGCGATATTAAACATTTGGGATGCAGTAATTTGCTAACTTACATCCAACCTGTCAAAGATAATGAATACTCATTGAAAAACTGAAAAATCTCTTTACCAGTTGATATCTGTTGCTCGCAATTAGGCTCGTGATGATATCGTAGCCTGTATACTACCTGGCAATTCATTGGAGCTTTCAATTTTTATTTCATTCTAAATTTGAAGACATTTTTATTTTACAACTACATTTAACAATGTTGAATAAAGGCTCATTGCACTCGTTAGTATGTTTGCTACAGTTTACAGCTAAAACTTGCTCTTCATGTGCAGTAAAAGAGGCGTTGTGAGCGTCGATCTATTGTAAGCCGTGTTAACCATCAAGCGACACGAACTACATGTACATGTTCGGTAATAATATGCATGACACCACTGTGACATGTCGCGTCACACGGGTATCCATTTCAGATCTAAAGCCAATTAGGCGGATAGACAAATGGCCAATTGAGCAATTAGACAAGCTTAAGTCGCTCAAATTATCCAATCTGTTATTCTGCCATTGGTTAATTAATTAATCACCTGCCACATCACCTGCCACTGTTTATAAGCTGTTGTTGTTACCCATGTAACGCCAGATATTTAACTAGTATTTAATTATTGTTACAATGGTCATAGTAAATTGTATATTTTTTACTCTGCTCAACTGTGACCTACTTTTAAATATAATCTTATGAAAGAGAGTCTCAAGGTCGTTTCTGATGTTTGGCTTGTCTTGTCAGTCTTTGCATTGCTATAAACTTGAAATGCTTAAAGGTTGACTTGCAAAAAAATTCACATTACAGTTATTTAGTACCAGAAGATTCACCATGTCTTACTCTGTTGTGTTGTAAATGCAAAATATATGGAAATATGATTACAAGCTCTTAAAAGCTAAAAAACAAACAGTTAATCGCAGCCACACGAGACCGCCGTAGTTTGGATTCTTTTCCAAAACTGCTCAAATGTGACGTAGTTGTAGGAGATGGCTTCTGTTTATACTTTCAAGCAACCACATTCGTCGAAATATTTTCACAAATATACTTCACGCATTCAATAAAACCATGTCTATTGTTCTTACGCGTCTGTTTTATCATCATTGTAATGCTGTCACTTTTAGCACTGATATCTTATAACTTACTGTAAAAATTTGTTTAATTTTTTAACCTTAGCTCAAAGGAGTACATATCATTGTCTCATAATCATGACGAGCCTGTTGGTCACCTGTGATAATCGAAAAGTGCTGCAGAAATTATTTGCGAAGTATTGGGTCACATGATCAGATTACGACTTGACGATTAGTTCAAGCCGAAACAAAACTGTAAAGTAGCGAGCATTTATATTTGATTCGGGGTCTTCGGTAAAAACCGAAGTGTTTGTCATAAACTAGTGTTACGATAAGTTTTATATTGAGCTTTTTATTGGCCTTTCAATTTATGTGAGAACATCACGTGACAAGACAATAATCAAATGTAATGACTCCGTCAGAGAAATAAACAGATTCCAATCTACGGCGGCTTTTCATTTTTAAGCTTTTAAGAGCTTGTAATAACATTTCCACATATTTTGCACCTATAACAGCAGAGTCAGGCATGGTGAATCTTTTTATACCAAACAACTGTAATATGAATTTTGTTGCTAGTCAACCTTTAATGAATTTCAGCACAATATGGGATGACACTGCTCTTCGTGCAGCGGTCAGGCATGGCCAGGCAGAAATGATGGAGTTTCTCATTGGCCAACCCATGGAAAAGGATCCTCTTCTGCTCCACCTTGCTTGTCTCCACGGCTCGTCAGAGTGTGTCAGGCTTCTGATTGATCGAGGTGTTGGTGTCAATTATACCGCAAACTTGGATGAAGCTGAAAACATCAATAAAAACTTCGATACTATTCAGGACAATATCACTCCAATCGATTTGGCCATCAACTATGGTCACAGGTGGTATTTTGTTCACCAATTTATTAAATGTAGAATTTTTATT
This sequence comes from Watersipora subatra, assembly GCF_963576615.1. Taxonomy (NCBI): domain Eukaryota; kingdom Metazoa; phylum Bryozoa; class Gymnolaemata; order Cheilostomatida; family Watersiporidae; genus Watersipora; species Watersipora subatra. Next base: position 263,318 of record NC_088718.1, read on the forward strand.
GTAATTCCTTATCTGTTTTGTATGTCACCTGTATTCATGGATCACAAATTAATCTCATATTGGCTAAATAAATGACCTTACGCTAGTATGCTAATACGCTGGTCGTGTGCCATGAGAGATCAATATGCGTAATAACTATGTGCATTGTTGTTAGAAATTTAGATAGTGGGTGAGTGGAGCACCGCTCAATGCAGTGGTTCACTGAGCTAAATATCGGGTTTCAATTTTGGTTGGTTCAATCATTTTTCCTAACACTTGGTGTGGCTTTAGACCGTATGGACCTGCACCACTCGTATTATAGTAAGGATTGAATACCTAAAATTGATTACAACCAATCACGATCGAGATGAGATTAGGTTCATTCAATTAATCATAGAAGATATTTAACTGTTCAAGTACTAATCTATTACAGTCGATTGCCACACTTTCTTTGTTTAAATATTGATTTGCAACAATTTCACATCACAGGTATTTAGTATCAAAGGATTCACCATGTTTTACTCTGCTGTGTTGTAGGTGCAAAATATGTGTGAATGTGGTTACAAGCTCCTAAAAGCTGAAATACGAACAGTTAATCGCCGCCATCACGAAACCGCCGTAGATTGGAATCAATTTATTGCTCGGACGTAGTCAAACTATTTGGTTATTGTTTTGATACATGATGTTCTCACGTGAATTGAAAGGCCAATAAAAGGCTCAATATAAAATGTCTCGTAGCACTAGTTTATGATAAACACTTCGGGCTTTACTGGAAGGCCCGTATCAAATACACATGTAGATGCTCGCTACTTTACAGTTTTGTTTCGGCTTGGTCTAATCGTCTAGTTGTAATCTGATCATGTGACCCATACTTTCTGCTAAACAGCGCGAATAGTTTCTGTAGTATTTTTCGACTATAACAAGGGACGAAAAGGCTCGTCATGTTTATCAGATGATGATATGCACTCCTTCGAGCTAAGGTTAAAAAATGAAACCAATTTTTACAGTAGGTTTTGAGATATCAGTGCTCAAGGGGACAGCATTACCTTGACGATAAAATAGACGCGTAAGGACAATAGACATGGTTTTATTGAATGCGTGAAGTATATTTGTGAAAATATTTCGAAAAATGAGGTTGCTGAAAGTGTGAACAAGCCATGTTGTTCAATTGCGTCCTATTTGAGCTGTTTTGAAAAAAGAATCTAAACTACGGCGGTCTCGCGATGGCTGCGATTAACTGTTCGTTTTTGAGCTTTTAAGAGCTTGTAATCACATTCTCACATATTTGGCACCTACATCACAGCAGAACAAGACATGGTGAATCTTTTGATACCAAATAACTGTAATGTAAGTTTTGTTGCAAGTCAACTTTAAAGATTGATTGGTTAAAGAAGTTCACCAACTAATTAGACAGTAATAACAAATTCAAAGAATTTGCCATTTTAATGTTATATTTATGTTTTATCACCATAGTTCATGTAACAATGCACATTGAAATGTGAGCACATTTCAACAGTTGAACTCGTATTTAACCTTTGCGCGTGAAATGAAAACACTAGCAAATCTAGCAGAGATGTATACCGTGTTCAAGCCCACCTAACAAATATTTAGTGTTCTGTTTGCGATTATTGTAAAATAAGGAACAAGCGAAAATTTTTAGCAGCATTTGATACTAACCTTGCCAATTCCGCGCTGTTCACCCCGTTCTTCCATCTAGCGTGTTAAGTCCTTAGGTGTATTTACTAACCCTTTTCGTGGTACACTTGACTGTTACAGTAGAGTGTATCAAAATGTGGTATTTAGATATGGTATCAAGATCTTTTTACACCACAAGTGCAATTATTTAGAAGACTTCGAGGGCCACTGACTGATTAGTGTTTGTGTTACAGAGTATTGCGTAACCATATGTCTTTTTTATATTGTGATATATAACCATAAGTATAACTAAAAGTATTATACAGAACTATGATAGTGAGAAGTGTACGTATTTATAGACCTAGTCACATTTTTCTATATATATAGCATTTTGTCTTACCAGGTTAGTGGTGGAAGTTCTGATTAGCTCCAATAAGCTAATGGAGATGATGGAGCATGCTCGGGTAGAAAATAACAAACCAACCACGCCGATGCGAGAGCTCATTCAGAATATGCCAGGTACATGTATTTTCTACACAAACTAAAATGCTGATGCAATGTATCACATCTAACCTTATGCAGAAACCAGTAGTGTATGTGAGTTGTACTATTTGCTAGTCTGTTACCATAACGTTATTGTTTGTGGATTAATAAAGCTTTATTTTGTTAAGTTCAATTATCACATTAAATGCCTAAAGTTTTATGTTTTATCAACCTAACAGCAAAAATAGATATCCTTTTGAAAGTCAATTAGTACGCCAACATTCAGATTGCAAAATGCCTTTCACCACTGAAAAGTTTTTCGAAGTTTTTTCAACCCAAAAATGTTTTTTATTTTCAAAAAGATTTTGGAATGCATAAAAAACCTACATAAATGTTTTAGAAACTGTTTAAATGCAACTGCATTGCCATTGCGATTATTATGAGGGAGTTTGATTTACAGACCTATTGATTTCGCAATATCTCATCAACATATATAGTGATATTTATGTTGAGGTACATGTAACTATGGATATTGACTGATTGAATTGGCAGGATTTTACACTATATAAAAATATAACATTAAAACCACTTTTACCTCATGAAAATAATGTTAGCTGATCACATGGATTCTAATTATGTGTTTAGGTTGTTAAGACTCATTCTAATTTTGTTGTGAAGGTATTAACACTCATTCTAATTAGGTTGTGAAAGTGTTAACACTCTCTCTAATTAGGTTGTGAGGGTGTTAACACTCGTTCTAATTAGGTTGTGAGGGTGTTAACACTCTCTAATTAGGTTTTGAGGGTGTTAACACTCGTTCTAATTAGGTTGTGAGGGTGTTAACACTCTTTCTAATTATGATATTCAGTTATTAACACTGGAGTTAGGTTCTGAGGTTGTTAACGTTCATTCTTAGTAGATGCTGAGGTTGTTAAAGCGCATCAATTATATCTGTACTTTTATCATGTATGTATTTCAGTAGTTCAGAGTCTTGGCTTTCCAATGAGCCTATATTCAATACACAAAGAATAATAGAACTATGAAAAACAGGGTGTCAAAAGTATGTCCTGCAATAAAAAAAACACTTGGTTGTGGTTCCCATTATATGATGCCACAATTAGCATTTAGCCTTAGGTCATCAATCCCTTTCACTACCATTGAGGCTGCGCTTTTTTGTGACAGTCAGTGCTCTTAAACCCAGAGAGCGCTATAAATAAACTAGGATTCTAGATAATCAACAATTCCTGGGGATCATGCGAATGCCCGACCAATACAAACACATGTTCTGGGTTAATAGATTTTGGGTGATTGTTAGAGTTTGCTTTTTTTCATCCTTTCGTTCATTTTAAACATAGTAATTATTATCTCATCGTTTTATATGATGGCATTGTTAACCATAAATAGTTGCTGTTGTAGTAGTATTAATATCTGAAGAATTCATATCGCTTTCTAAATATTATTATGCTTCAATAAATATACTGTTGTTAATAAAGGTAATGAAATCACATCGATTAAAGTGTGACCTGCAGTGGCGTGGCCCTAGGACTATATGTAAATTGCACTCTCATGAGATCATGCAATGCTTGAAATTGATTAGCTTCAGTCGTGCCCCTCAATATCACAATATAAAGAGAGGGCTAGTGCATAATATTATTGGGAAAATATAGTATGGTGCTTGGAATCTGAGCTATTTGAGCGTAGAAATAATCTGTACATGGAGAGCTAATGACACTGATTCCTTTGTTGTCTTCATTGGTTCTAGTATAGTATGGTGCTTGGAGTATGGTGCTTGCTAAGTTCAATATAGTATGGTGCTTGGAATCTGAGCTATCTGAGCGTAGAAATAATCTGTACATGGAGAGCTAATGACACTGATTCCTTTGTTGTCTTCATTGGTTCTCTGGATTTTTCCTACCTTCGCCTGCCACTAGCGTCGTTATCGTAGTTGATAAATAAGCGGTAAGAGCACACAACACCTAATATGAAAATTGTGACGTCACAATTCGCGAGCCTATACTATTGAACATTTCTGTGGTGGAGCTCTGGGGAAATCCTATAAACACCAACCAATGTCTGTCTCACCATGTCAAACAATGGCTCATATAAAAGCCAAGATATTGAAAAACCTGAATAAGCTGAAACAGTACTTATGTAATTGATGTGCTTTAATTTCGGCACACATCAAATAGCAAATTCTGTTACTGTTCTGGACATCACTTAACACTTTCTAATTAGGTTCTTAGGTTGTTAACACTCTTTCTAATTAAGTTGTTAAGTTGTTAACACTCTTTCTAATTAGGTTCTTAAGTTGTTAACACTCTTTCTAATTAGGTTCTTAGGTTGTTAACACTTATTTTAATTAGGTTCTTAGGTTGTTTCGAGGAGCATCATAAAAATTGAATAAAGACTGTTTTAATGAAAGTTTTATTTTAATATTTCTGTGGTATAATTCTCACATCTTTACATCTATTCTCAAACAGACTTTGAAAAGTAAAATAAATGTTTGAAAAGTTTACAGAACGTTTTTGCTGGCACAAGATCAAGCAAGGCGTGACAGTTGCCCTTCATTATCTTTGTCAAGTGTTTTTATGGGCATGATGAGGTTTATGTTTATCCTGCACTATTGACTCTGTGAGGCCATTGTTGTTCCTAAGACTGCAATATCTGAAATAGCTAGAATAACAACCATTGTCTCTGTGAGGCAATTGTTGTTCCTAAGACTGCAATATCTGAAATACCTAGAATAACAACCATTGTCTCTGTGAGGCAATTGTTGTCTCTAAGACTGCAATATCTGAAATAGCTAGAATAACAACCATTGTCTCTGTGAGGCAATTGTTGTTCTTAAGACTGCAATATCTGAAATTGCTAGAATACCAACCATTGACTCTGTGAGGCGATTGTTGTTTTTAAGACTGCAATATCTGAAATAGCTAGAATAACAACCATTGTCTCTGTGAGGCAATTGTTGTTCTTAAGACTGCAATATCTGAAATCGCTAGAATAACAACCATCGTTTCTGTGAGGCAATTGTTGTTCTTAAGACTGCAATATCTGAAATTGCTAGAATACCAACCATTGACTCTGTGAGGCAATTGTTGTTCCTAAGACTGCAATATCTGATATAGCTAGAATAACAACCATTGACTCTGTGAGGCAATTGTTGTTCTTAAGACTGCAATATCTGAAATCATTAGAATAACAACCATTGACTCTGTGAGGCAATTGTTGTTCTTAAGACTGCAATATCTGAAATCGCTAGAATAACAACCATTGACTCTGTGAGGCAATTGTTGTTCCTAGGACTGCAATATCTGAAATAGCTAGAATACCAACCATTGACTCTGTGAGGCAATTGTTGTTTTTAAGACTGCAATATCTGAAATAGCTAGAATAACAACCATTGTCTCTGTGAGGCAATTGTTGTTCTTAAGACTGCAATATCTGAAATCGCTAGAATAACAACCATTGACTCTGTGAGGTGATTGTTGTTCTTAAGACTGCAATATCTGAAATAGCTAGAATAACAACCATTGACTCTGTGAGGCAATTGTTGTTCTTAAGACTGCAATATCTGAAATCGCTAGAATAACAACCATTGACTCTGTGAGGTGATTGTTGTTCTTAAGACTGCAATACCTGAAATTGCTAGAATACCAACCATTGTCTCTGTGAGGCAATTGTTGTTCTTAAGACTGCAATATCTGAAATTGCTAGAATACCAACCATTGTCTCTGTGAGGCAATTGTTGTTCCTAAGACTGCAGTATATGAAATAGCTTGAATAACAACCATTGTCTCTGTGAGGCAATTGTTGTTCTTAAGACTGCATTATCTGAAATACCTAGAATACCAACCATTGTCTCTGTGAGGCAATTGTTGTTCTTAAGACTGCAATATCTGAAATCGCTAGAATAACAACCATTGACTCTGTGAGGCAATTGTTGTTCCTAGGACTGCAATATCTGAAATAGCTAGAATACCAACCATTGACTCTGTGAGGCAATTGTTGTTCTTAAGACTGCAATATCTGAAATAGCTAGAATAACAACCGTTGTCTCTGTGAGGCAATTGTTGTTCCTAAGACTGCAATATCTGAAATAGCTAGAATACCAACCATTGTCTCTGTGAGGCAATTGTTGTTCTTAAGACTGCATTATCTGAAATCGCTAGAATAACAACCATTGTTTCTGTGAGGCAATTGTTGTTCTTAAGACTGCAATATCTGAAATTGCTAGAATACCAACCATTGACTCTGTGAGGTGATTGTTGTTCTTAAGACTGCAATACCTGAAATCGCTAGAATACCAACCATTGACTCTGTGAAACAATTGTTGTTCTTAAGACTGCAATATCTGAAATAGCTAGAATACGAACCATTGACTTTGTGAGGCAATTGTTGTTCTTAACACTGCAATATCTGATATAGCTAGAATAACATCCATTGACTCTGTGAGGCAATTGTTGTTCCTAGGACTGCAATATCTGAAATAGCTAGAATAACAACCATTGTCTCTGTGAGGCGATTGTTGTTCTTAAGACTGCAATATCTGAAATAGCTAGAATACCAACCATTGTCTCTGTGAGGCAATTGTTGTTCTCAAGACTGCAATATCTGAAATAGCTAGAATAACAACCATTGTCTCTGTGAGGCAATTGTTGTTCTTAAGACTGCAATATCTGAAATAGCTAGAATAACAACCATTGTCTCTGTGAGGTGATTGTTGTTCTTAAGACTGCAATACCTGAAATCGCTAGAATAACAACCATTGACTCTGTGAGGCAATTGTTGTTCTTAAGACTGCACTATCTGAAATACCTAGAATACCAACCATTGTCTCTGTGAGGCAATTGTTGTTCTCAAGACTGCAATATCTGAAATAGCTAGAATACGAACCATTGACTTTGTGAGGCAATTTTTGTTCTTAACTCTGCAATATCTGATATAGCTAGAATAACATCCATTGACTCTGTGAGGCAATTGTTGTTCTTAAGACTGCACTATCTGAAATACCTAGAATATCAACCATTGACTCTGTGAGGCAATTGTTGTTCTTAAGACTGCAATATCTGAAATTGCTAGAATAACAACCATTGACTCTGTGAGGCAATTGTTGTTCTTAAGACTGCAATATCTGAAATCGCTAGAATAACAACCATTGACTCTGTGAGGCAATTGTTGTTCTTAACACTGCGATATCTGATATAGCTAGAATAACATCCATTGACTCTGTGAGGCAATTGTTGTTCTTAACACTGCGATATCTGATATAGCTAGAATAACATCCATTGACTCTGTGAGGCAATTGTTGTTCCTAGGACTGCAATATCTGATATAGCTAGAATAACATCCATTGACTCTGTGAGGCAATTGTTGTTCCTAGGACTGCAATATCTGATATAGCTAGAATAACATCCATTGACTCTGTGAGGCAATTGTTGTTCTTAAGACTGCAATATCTGAAATAGCTAGAATACCAACCATTGTCTCTGTGAGGCAATTGTTGTTCTTAAGACTGCACTATCTGAAATTCCTAGAATATCAACCATTGACTCTGTGAGGCAATTGTTGTTCTTAAGACTGCAATATCTGAAATCGCTAGAATAACAACCATTGACTCTGTGAGGCAATTGTTGTTCCTAGGACTGCAATATCTGAAATTCCTAGAATATCAACCATTGACTCTGTGAGGCAATTGTTGTTCTTAAGACTGCAATATCTGAAATAGCTAGAATAACATCCATTGACTCTGTGAGGCAATTGTTGTTCCTAGGACTGCAATATCTGATATAGCTAGAATAACATCCATTGACTCTGTGAGGCAATTGTTGTTCCTAGGACTGCAATATCTGATATAGCTAGAATAACATCCATTGACTCTGTGAGGCAATTGTTGTTCCTAAGACTGCACTATCTGAAATTCCTAGAATATCAACCATTGACTCTGTGAGGCAATTGTTGTTCTTAAGACTGCACTATCTGAAATTCCTAGAATATCAACCATTGACTCTGTGAGGCAATTGTTGTTCTTAAGACTGCAATATCTGAAATAGCTAGAATAACATCCATTGACTCTGTGAGGCAATTGTTGTTCCTAGGACTGCAATATCTGATATAGCTAGAATAACATCCATTGACTCTGTGAGGCAATTGTTGTTCCTAGGACTGCAATATCTGATATAGCTAGAATAACATCCATTGACTCTGTGAGGCAATTGTTGTTCCTAAGACTGCAATATCTGATATAGCTAGAATAACATCCATTGACTCTGTGAGGCAATTGTTGTTCCTAGGACTGCAATATCTGATATAGCTAGAATAACATCCATTGACTCTGTGAGGCAATTGTTGTTCCTAAGACTGCAATATCTGATATAGCTAGAATAACATCCATTGACTCTGTGAGGCAATTGTTGTTCCTAGGACTGCAATATCTGATATAGCTAGAATAACAACCATTGTCTCTGTGAGGCAATTGTTGTTCTTAAGACTGCACTATCTGAAATTCCTAGAATATCAACCATTGACTCTGTGAGGCAATTGTTGTTCTTAAGACTGCAATATCTGAAATCGCTAGAATAACAACCATTGACTCTGTGAAACAATTGTTGTTCTTAAGACTGCAATATCTGAAATCGCTAGAATAACAACCATTGGCGCTGTGAGGCAATTGTTGTTCTTAAGACTGCAATACCTGAAATCGCTAGAATAACAACCATTGACTCTGTGAGGTGATTGTTGTTCTTAAGACTGCAATACCTGAAATCGCTAGAATAACAACCATTGACTCTGTGAGGTGATTGTTGTTCTTAAGACTGCAATACCTGAAATCGCTAGAATACCAACCATTGACTCTGTGAAACAATTGTTGTTCTTAAGACTGCAATACCTGAAATCGCTAGAATAACAACCATTGACTCTGTGAGGTGATTGTTGTTCTTAAGACTGCAATATCTGAAATACCTAGAATAACAACCATTGACTCTGTGAGGCAATTGTTGTTCTTAAGACTGCAATACCTGAAATCGCTAGAATAACAACCATTGACTCTGTGAAACAATTGTTGTTCTTAAGACTGCAATATCTGAAATCGCTAGAATAACAACCATTGGCGCTGTGAGGCAATTGTTGTTCTTAAGACTGCAATACCTGAAATCGCTAGAATAACAACCATTGACTCTGTGAGGTGATTGTTGTTCTTAAGACTGCAATACCTGAAATCGCTAGAATAACAACCATTGACTCTGTGAAACAATTGTTGTTCTTAAGACTGCAATACCTGAAATCGCTAGAATAACAACCATTGACTCTGTGAGGTGATTGTTGTTCTTAAGACTGCAATATCTGAAATAGCTAGAATACCAACCATTGACTCTGTGAGGCAATTGTTGTTCTTAAGACTGCAATATCTGAAATAGCTAGAATAACAACCATTGACTCTGTGAGGCAATTGTTGTTCTTAAGACTGCTGTATCTGAAATAGCCAGAATAACACTGTAACAGCTCCTTGACTTGGTTAGCATTTTGGTTTTTATTAGCTTAGTTCTGAAGCATATGCAGAATTTATGAGCAGTTTTAGGTTTCGGTCTGTTAGAGTTAAACATTTATTGTCAAGGTTTGACTTTCCTTCTAACCATAATTTGTCCTTATCTTTACCATGAGCATTGACATCTCCGCTCGCTCTCTTTGCCTGTCTTCAATATTCATTATCGGTTTGCTTATATATAGACTTGGCTTCAAAAGTCTTTGACAACGATGGAAGTGGAAAGTTGCTGGATGACTTCAAGCTTATTGGGGACTGGATGCCAGGTAAAGCTTGTTTCTATTCATTAGCTCAATGCATTTATTATTTAGCATTGTCCCAATAATCCAAATTATTTGAGCAATTTTGTATTAAGGCAGTTGATACATGTATATACAATAAACACAACCATATATAGCAGTGTCTATGCTGCATGCAGTAGCAAAAAGCTGTGTGTTTTCAGGGATACAAAAGATTTGTGGCATTGTGTATCGAAGCATAACCTTCTTAAGCAATGATTTTTAATTATTGTAATTACGTGTTTTAAGGCATTTTTTGTCAACCTTGTGAACAGAGGGCTGACAGCATCAACAAAGCTTCGCGGATACGTCGGGAAGGTTCGCAGCTGTTAAACTCTCCCAATATTTCACCGAGCATTGACGGCAGTCTGTATAATGTGAACCATTTTGGCGATAGTAATTCACGGTAACTGATTGCATGATTTATTTTCGTTTATGATACTTGCAGCCGCCCTAACATTTTATTCAAGCACGCAAAAGCAAAGAGGTTTCTTAACAAAAAATGAAATAAAACTTAGAACACTATATCACGGAGTATTTGCTGATGCAAACGCGGATGGGTATGTGATAGTGTGAACAGTGTTATCATTGATCACCAAAGTATTGTGGCATCAACGCCGAGATACGGCCATTTAATGTGAACCAGTCGTTAGTCTATCTATATTAATCTCCATGTTTGTCTTTTCTCAGCCTCTCGTTTTCTGTCATCGCTGTGTTGCAGTTATTTCGATTAAACTTTAGGCATAGAAAATTCAAATTGAAAGCTAGAATTGAACTCGCAGCGATTGCAATTATGTAGACACACGCCCTTAACCACCCTTAACGACTTAGCCCTTAACCACAAGTCTAAGGCTAAGTCATTTTTATCTTATTTAGGTAGTTTATCTACGGCGGGTTTATTGAGATTAAACCTAAATACAGTCAAACATGGATAACTCGTCCACGGATAGCTCGAACACATGGTTAATTCGAACATTTCATTTGGTCCGTTCCCGCGTAATGATAAATTGCTATAGATAACTCGAACTCAACACTGTTAATTCGAACTGTTTTTTTGCCCAACAGCTACCGAAACGGTTGTTTTCGCTTTAGAAAATCACTTTTTTCAAAGCCATAGAGGTAAACTTCATCTTTTCCTAATTCATAAGCGTCGTTATTACCACCATTGGCAAAATATTTTTGTCAACGACTTTTCTAAAAGTTTGGTGAAATTTGATTTATACTGCGATACGATGAATAGCACGGGCTAGCCGGGTCACGCGCGCAAGAATTTTCGCCACGCACATACAAAACAAAAATCGCATGTTGTTTTGTATGTGCGTGGCGAAAATTCTTGAGTGCGTGACTCGGCTAGCCCGTGATGAATAGTTTTCCGACGTTGATTCCGTGTTGAATCAACGTCAGAATGTTGAATGTTTAAAACGTCTTAAAAAATGTTGTAATTAAACGTATACGTTGTCTGAGCTACTAAAAACTATTCATCGTTTGACCTAAACACAGAATACGTGTGTACATTCAATAAGTATCTATTAAAAAAGCGTGAGTGATATAGAATGTACCGTAAAACCTCGTAAAACTTCTAATTGAACTGTCTCGGAATGGTGCTCTTAACGAATCCCAGGTAAAGTAAGGTAATCTGCATAAACTTCAAGAAAAAACGGCAAAATTGATCGTGGGTAAAACCCCAAAAGAAAAAAATGTCTTTTCTTTTGAGCATTTCAACGACGATCAAGTTTTGCCAATGTCAATCTGAAAAACGTCCTGGCAATAACATCACCTCAAACAACAAACCAATCTCAAGTGATAGAAAAATCTCTATACTTTTTCATGAAAACGTTTTAAACTTTACATTAGAAGCATTTAATTTGAAACAAGCCATTTGTGCTTTTGATTTATATTATAGTTTGTATATGTACATGTATCTACTAATAAATAAGTAAATATATGGACTTGTGACAGTGCTCTGATAACTTGAATGCTCTGATAATTCGAACACTTTTGCTCGGTCCCTTGAAGTTCGAGTTATCCATGTTTGACTGTATGCACATTTTATTATGAACCAGCTGTACTACCCGGCGTTGCCCGGCTGATAAAAAGTCTTTGGACAGAAAATTGATTTGTTTTTAACATATAACAAGATTTGCCATTTCAACTTTCAAACTGCATATCATGAAAAAAGTGTTTTATGTAATCGAAACATATCAAAAGAAAATAAAAACAGATGTAAAGGTTTTTAAACTTTGTCAAACAACTGTAACTTTCAAACGTCATCATGAGGAAATTGTTTTGTGCAGGTCAAATAAGTTGAAAAAAATAAAACAACTATAAAAGGGTTTAAATGTAAATGTGAAATAATCAGCAAGTAATAGCTAAATTAAGTCTGTTTTGATACGATTAATAAAAGATGATTCGGTAATGGTACAATTAATACGAACTGAGAATACAAAATAAAAATCTTGAATTGAATTAATGATGTGCAATTAATGAATGGGTTGAATTAATGTTGACAGTTTTTGCATAGAAGCGTGTGTGCACGCGTGTGTGTGTGTATAAAAAAGCTAAATGTTCCACCATAAGCTATCCATCAATACATTGAATAAGACGATACCGGTGCCTCTCGATACTGGTAAAAATGTCAGAATGAGATATCGTACTCTCTTTGTTTGACCGAACGAAGAGAGAATGTCGAGACTCTTCCTACGGAGATAATACCATTGTCCGCGTGAAAAAAATGACCTTGACCGCAGATATAGCAATTGTACCTTACGAAAAACCGAAAATAGAAGTTCAAGAAAACACGAAAAAGCATCGTGTTTCATAGAGTTACTGAACTTCATCGAGTTTTAAACAATAGGTGCGCATTTAGCGTGCGCATACGCTATGCGATAGTGCCTTTGATCATTACGCCTTGTATAGCTTAGTGGTAAAGCGAATTCAAATCCATCATAATGCGGAATTTTAAATTTCAAGATTTTAATATATGTAGCTATAGCTGGACAAACAGACATACGACAAATCTTCAGAAATATTTATATAGATTAATTAATAGTACCTTTTGCATTTGTTCTTTTGAACTTCATTTTAAAATCCATTATTCGTTTTTGCTGATTTGTAATTTCGAATGTGTGGTGTTGTGTCATCAGTGTGTCGTCAGTGTCGTGTCAGTGTGTAGTGTCAATGTCAAATGTTCTGCTACAGTAAACTGTAATGTAAATTGAAATCTTAAATTTCCGGTTATCTGCAATATTTGTGCAATCACTAGAAATTTTAAAACAAAAAAGTTTTCAAGAGATCTTCTTGCGCAGGAGTTCCTTCTACATTCTTTCTTTTACTCGCTTTCTCTCTGTTCGCTCAAACAAAGTACCCTCGTGCGCTTCACAGATGTATCTAATTCCGATATCTGATTTTTTCATTTGTATTCGAAGTTCGACAGATTCAAAGTTTTGATGGATAGCTTCTGCTGCAACAGTAGCCTTTTTATACGTACACTTCTATCTACTCTTTGTTATTACTAGTTCAACATATTGGTGATTTTTGGCCATTACTTGCTAATTATTTCACAATTAAACACTTTTATACAGTTGTTTTAGTTTTTCCCTTAATTTATTTGAACTGCACAAAACAATATTCTCTTGATATGAAGTTGGAAAATTATGATAGTAACTGTTGTATACATTAAATATAAATAATTTTTTTGTGCAAAGACTTTTCATTACTTGAGCAATGCCAGGCATTCACTAGTATAAGATATTGTAAGCATTTATTTATAGCCCATTGAACATGATCTATTGTATATCTTGTAAAGCACAACATTCCTCTTCCCATCTTTTCATTTGCCCCAATAAATATTCAATGCCACAGTATTGCAAACAGCACAGTTATCTTAACATGGCAGCTTCTTTCTAACATGTCAGGTTATAGATACTAGTTTGCTGACAGTCCTATATCATATGAGAGATTGTCATGTGTAATAGCTACGCGCACAATTATTCTGCTATGCAGCAAGATGGTGGAGTGGTGCATTTTGATCCAAGTTTGATTCCTATGCGACGCATTATTTTTCCTAACGTTCTCAAACTGAAAAATGGACATGTGAAATCGCTTAGCATAAGTTTCAAAAATTTTTGTTTGTAAGAATGATAGCACTTTCATTATTGTCCAATATTGATCTTCCTTTGCTTAATAGGACCATCGACCAACTGCATCCGTCGAACTATGTTCAACCATCCTCTGCTTATAATGGTAAGAGATATTTAGCAAGCTATTGCCGTGCTACGAGGGTAAGTCAATAAGTAGTGGGAATTTTTTCCTTTCATTTTCTTACAATAAGATATAGCTACATTTTTTTTCACTTTTTAACATAATCCCCTTATTTTTCTATGCACTTGCTCCACCTTCCTGAAAGTTTCTCAATTCCAGCAGAATAAAATTCTGGTTGCTGGGTTCTAAACCATTCACGCACAGCTTCCATGACGGCTGCACCAGTAGTGAAGTGCTGGCCTCTCATGTGGTTCTTAAATGGTTCAAAAAAATTAAAACTGCTTAGTGCTAGATCTTGACTATAAGGAGGGTGTGCTAACACCTCTCAGTCCAGTTCCTCAATTTTGGCCAATGTACGGGCAGCAGTATGTGGGTGGGCATTGTCTTGGTGGAACATGACATCTCTATTCTGGAGGCCACTTCTCTTGTTCCTTATGTCTTGCTTCACCACAGACAGGAGCTATCTTTTTATGGTCAATATTGTGTGCAGTTCCAAGTGAAATGTTCATGGTCTCCGCAACATCATCTATAGTGAGTCTTCTATCAGAATTAATCAGCTTTTCCACCTCAGCTTCTGTGTCTGGTGTTGAAAAATCCACTGGTTCACCACTTTTTGGTTCGTCATTTATGTCTTCTCGCCCATTCTTGAATTCATCAGCCCACTTATAGCAGCTTGTTTTTGACATACCGCTTTACCCATATTGTTGTTTCATTCTTCTGTGTGTATGACTCTTGTTTTCACACCTTCAGCTCTCAAAAATCTTATAACAACTCTTTGCTCTATGAGTGCGCATGTTTTCAGCTTGGTGGCCATTTTGAATATAAATAATATTAAAAATTTGAATCACTAAAATGCTGAATTTTTAGGTAAGTGATGACAACTCCTATTTATAAAAGTCTAAAAATATTAAATTGCTAAATAAAATAGAGCAAAAGTGATGACAAAATTCCCACTACTTATGACTAACCCTCGTATTATACTAATTATCACAATGGCCACACACACTTTGTTGTGTGTTTAAATTTTTAAAACTTAATGAATCTGTGGCGCCTTGTAGTTGTTTGCTGTTTGTTTGAAAGATTCCAACATAAATTTTGGTGGTAGCTGTAAAACAGCTGTAGGGAATTTTTTCCTGAGATTCAGTTATATCAAATATAATTTCATCTCTCAATAGTATAATAATAGTATTAAAACTTACACTTTATCTTTTTTTCTGATTGTTACATTTTGTAGTAAGGAGCAATAAGCAAATGTAATATTTCAATTAGTATAGACAGCTTTATTAGCAACTGAATCACAGTTAATACTAGCCAACTCAACACTGAACAAGGCCAGCTGACCAGCTGGTAAGTAAGACAAAAGATAGGTTGATGACTCATCCTAAGCTATTCATAGACTACTAGCTGCACATGTCTGGGCAGGAACAAAACTAAACTAAAACTCAAACTAAACTCTCGTGATAGTGCATACATATCAGTAATGTTTTCGCCAATGGCATCACATAAGTTATGCCAAAAAAGGTGTTAAAAAGTAAAAGACAGCTAATTTCACCAGTATTCAAAATAACTTCTTTTATTGATAATTTGTCAGATCCGATTATTTACTTGACTCATCTCGTGTATGGTTATTTCATCTTCGATATATCTCTACCATATCAGAGCTTTTCATCTTTTATAACTTGTAGTCATTACGTATGTATGTTTTTGACTGTTGCTAGTTCCGTAGTTGCTCGACCCTGACTCATTTGTGTCAGATCATATAAGGAACCCGCACCATGCCATGTGCACGTTTTTCAATGTTATGTCTAGATATTGCGTAAATATGCTATTTTCTATATATCACTATAGGCGAATGATGTTTGCTTGTTGCCTGACTTTTTCAGGTGAAGAACAAAAGAGAACACCTTCTTGGCCACAAGTTGGTAAACACTCTTGTGCAAAAAAAGTGGAAGGAGTATGGACTTCCATTCCTCATCACTAATGTTGTTCTTCAGATATTATTTCTTGTTTTCATCACGATATTCATTGTGAAGACACCCGCCCCGGTTAATGGGTGAGACGAGAAATCATTTCAGTTGTAATAGTATGCGCTTTGACATGATTGAAGCATCTGTTATATTCCATTTTTACTAGAGAAATTGATCAGGAATTATAGATAAACATTTTGACTGTTTGTAACTGTTGCTCACATTCATTTTAGAAACAGTTCCTTGCCTAACTATAATCAGAGTGCATATGAACACGGGCAGGATGCGGCTTCATCCAATCAACCTCAAGCGATAGCTATAACTTTGATAGTCTTTATGCTACTCATACTTTGTTACCATGTTCTCATTGAGGTTAGTCTGTAATCTCGATGAGTATGTAATCCCATATTTTACTAATTTATTATATGATACTAGCTGTACTACCCACCGTTGCCCGGGTAATAAAAGTCTGGACAGAAAATTGATTTGTATTTAACATTTAACAACATTTGCCATTCTAACTTTCAATTAGAAAATTGTCAACATATTTCAAGAATTTCAACATAGAGAATTCACAGAGTTATTATGAGATATTATTTAGTAGAGAATTCACTGAGCTATTATGGGATATTATCTAGTAGAGAACTCACTGAGCTGTTATGAGTTATCTCAATGTGCTTTTATCAAAGATTTCTGAACATGAACATGATGAACATTTTCAATGATTTTCAATTTTAGGTCGTTCAGTTTTGGTGCCTGCGGTTAGAATATTTTGACTGGGACAAACTCTTCAGCTGGATATTTTACCTGACATCACTTATGTTCTTGGTGCCAGCATTATTTTGTTCAGGTCGCCCCAAGGTATGTACATGAAACAAGATCGTACACAGTATGCATCGCTCCATCGTACAAGGTAGAATATGATATACGCTAGTACAGGATGCGATGGAGTACACAGTACAATATAGTACATTGTACATATTAGTGCATGTTTGTATTGGTACAAGGTTGTATAAGGCACAAGGTATGGTCTGGTGAAAGGTATTATGCACATGGTAGACAACGGTACAAGACAGTACACAGTGTAAGGTAGTAAATGGTATAACGTAATTCATAATACAAACTGCTGTACGCTATTTGGCATTCTAGAATTTTTTTTCTTACTTCTGATTTCTTAAAGCAAATTTTAAATACCATGCAAAATGTGTTAGTTCTATTCTAGAATGTTCTGCGCTTTTTACAAACTCCAAGGTTATAAACCAATGTTTCCTCCAACATTCTACTTCATATTTCAGCATATATGTTAAGCATTGACACTCTTTTATGTTGAAGCCATGGATGTGGGAGTTCGGATCATGTGCGGTTGTGTTTGCTTGGCTACAAATGTTGATGGTAATAAGGATGAACAAGCATTTTGGCCTCTACGTCGTCATGTTTTTGCGCATCTTCAAAACCTTCATCTCTGTGTTTTTGACGTTCTTGTGCGTCCTGATCGGATTTGCTTTTGCTTTTTACATGCTACTCGCCAATCAGGTTAGTGTATGTGTAGTCTTTACATTCTCATTGGTTTGTATCTTTTCTTGTTTCTAGGTTAGTGTATATGTAGTCTTTACATTCTCCTTGGTTTGTGTCTTTTCTTTTTTCTAGGTTAGTGTATATGTTGTCTTTACATTTTCCTTGGTTTGTGTCTTTTCTTGTTGCTAGGTTAGTGTATATGTTGTCTTTACATTCTCATTGGTTTGTATCTTTTCTTGTTTCTAGGTTAGTGTATATGTTGTCTTTACATTCTCCTTGGTTTGTATGTTTTCTTGTTTCTAGGTTAGTGTATATGTTGTCTTTACATTCTCCTTGGTTTGTATGTTTTCTTGTTTCTAGGTTAGTGTATATGTTGTCTTTACATTCTCCTTGGTTTGTATGTTTTCTTGTTTCTAGCACTTGTCTGTTTCAATAGCTTAAAATAGTCTGAGAGAGATATTAGAATTGCAGAGCGCGCTCGCCATTTGACTTTAATCCGTTCCAGGGCGTGCATCATATAGCGAAAATGTCATATAGAAAGGGTATAGAAACCTCGTAGTAGTTGTATAGTGCAAGCATTCCCTGGTAAAATCATCAAAATTTTATATAAGTACTGTACTACATATTAAAAACTAGAAATTCTACTGTCATACAGCCCACGACCAAAGAGATGGCCAGAGATATTGGCAAAAAAATAAAGGGTACTAATGGTTGAGAAATGCAATATTAGCAATCAAATGGCTCTGCAGTGCAATAGGATAACTGCAATGGTAGCTGTAATGTACTGGGTGTGGGTGTTATTATATACAACAATAAGCAATAATGAATGGAAAATATATTTATATTTTCCCCCTGCAACAGGAGAAATGCAATATTGGCCAATATTAGAAGTAAAATGCACTGATATTCTTAGAATAATCAATTTTATTAATATAGTAATAATAGAAAACCAGTACACAATTTTGTTTACATTTCAAAACGTCATAGGTAGCAATATCGAGAAGTTGTGGTACTTATATAGGGTTTTAGAAAATTTATTTAAAAAGTGTTTGGTCATGACAAACAACAACAATGAAAGGAAAATATTACACGTTTATATATCTCCCTTGCAATAGGAGAAATGCAATGTTGGCCAATATTATAAGTAAAATGCACTGATATTATTAAAATAACCAATATTGTTAATATAGTAATACAGCAATAATAGAAAACCTATGAGCGTTAATGCGTCTCGAAGATTTCTGCAAACTGCAGCAAAATAAAAGCTGTTATAAAAGTGTTATAAAGCTGTAGGCCCAATTTACTGTAATGTATGTAATTCAACAACAATAAAGAAATATGTTTATTATAACTCTGAAATGCAAAATTAGAAGTAAAATGGCAAGCTACTGTGTACTATCCCCAGTTTGAAAGTTGGTTGCGTTGAATGTAGAACGGTTTTGATAAGCGATCTTTCACAGAAAGCGGGTAGGAGCATTCACTCGTATAAAAATGTAGCAAAATAAAAAATGTTCTCGTCATGAAGGGGCGTTGTAGTTTGGCCTTAGCTTGTACGTAAGTTGTAAAGAATTTCGGCTAACGTTTTAAATAATGAAACCTTTGGTGATTGGACAAAAAACATAGGCTGATAAACGGTGTACCACAATTTCGTACCTGTAAATCGGTCTACGCCTCAAACGGTCTACGTTTATTACAAAAACCTTCGAATAAATTCGATTACAAGTAAACAGCACCATAGACTGGTAAAATGAACACGGTTTTCTCGTGAAATACGCACTACTAAATAATTCTACAATCGGTCGCACGGCTTTATTGGCGTTTCAATTTTCGGTCTTAACTTTTATTAAACCGAGCTTTTCAAGCTTTTTGTGGCAATTTTCGTTCAAATAAATCTGTCTATTTGTGTATAATCCGATAAGATGGGTAGGTTTAAAGATAATACCGAGAATTTACAAAGACTTGGTAACATATTTAAATAGGTTTAAATGTGTTCTGTATTGTTATGATACTTTAACGACTTTACATTCCGATGCTTAAATTTATTGATGAAATTTCTAGCCAAGGGTTCGTCTCATTGTTGATGAATAATTTTCGTAAGTTGTGTGCACATGCATTTATCATAAAAACTCGCACACATCGCTCCGCTCGTTTGCTCGTGGGATTAGTAACAAAATAATATGTTAACCTTAGTAACTTTTAGTATTTTTAACTATTTTACTAAACTTCAAGTTTTTCATCGCTAAAATTGTATCACTTATTGCTTTCCGGCTTTTTAAATCTTCAGCCAACTTCATTTAAAGGTTGACTTGCAATAAAATTTACATTACAGTTATTTGGTATCAAAAGGTTCTCCATGTTTTACTCCGCTGTGTGATAGGTGCAAAATATGTTGAAATGTGATTACAAACTCTTGAAAGCTCAAAAACGAACAGTTAATCGCAGCCACACGAGACCGCCGTAGTTTGGATTCTCTTTCCAAAACAACTCAAATGTGACGTAGTGGTGGGAGATGGTTTCTATTTACACTTTCATGCAACCTTATTCAACGAAATATTTTCACAAATATACTTCACGCATTCAATAAAACCATATCTATTGTTCTTACCCGTCTGTTTTATCATCATTATAATGCTGTCATTTTGAGCACTGATATCTCAAAACCTACCGTAAACATTCGTTTAATTTTTTAACCTTAGCTTGAAGAAATGCATATCATCCTCTGATAAACATGACGAGCCTGTTGGTCACCTGTGATAATCGAAAAGTGCAGCAAAATTATTTTCGAAGTGTTGCGTCACGTGATCAGATTACGACTTGATGATTGAATAATGCTGAAACAAAACTGTAAAGTAGCGAGCATCTATATTTGATACGGGGTATTCGGTAAAACCCTAATTGTTTGTCATAAACTAGTGCTACGAGAAGTTTTATATTGAGCCTTTTATTGGCTTTTCAATTTACGTGAGAACATCACGTGTCAAAACAATAGCCAAATGGATTGATTACGTCAGAGAAATCAACTGATTCCGATCTACGGCGGTTTCGTAATGGAGGCGATTAACTGTTGTTTTTTGAGCTTTCAAGAGCTTGTGATCACATTTCCACATATTTTGCACCTACAACGCAGCAGAGTAAGACATTGTGAATCTTTTGATACCAAGTAACTGTTATGTTAATTTTTTTGCAAGTAAACCTTTAAAGGGAAAGTAAACACAATTTACTGATGAAGGCCAACATTTACCCTGTTTGTTTTGTGTAATTTACTACGTTTAGCAAAATATAAATTATTTCTTACAGCAGATAAATACCCAGAATAATATATTAAAAACAAAAAATTCTCGTGCATTCACATATAACTGAGTACAGAATCTTTTTTCAATCGCATATTTTGCAAAAATCGGATAAATAAAGCCATTGCGAAAATGAATGTGAAACGGACTCGCCACTGAGAACACTGAATCCTAATCATTCATCCAATCACGAGACACGTAGCCTTTGACTTGAATCGTGATCTAATGTGAGGGACATCGCACGTCTCTCGCAATTGTGACAATCCGGAAACAAGTGCACATTAGAACACGTTTTTGACCGTCGTTGCTAATACACGTATCGCTAAAATATTTCAGCTTAAATTTGTTTCTGTCGCTGTTCTATTACGTTCACAATACAATGGCTAAAAGACTCACAGCTAAAACAACCACTCCTTATAGAAGCTACCCAATTGATGACGATGTTGAAGATGGGCAAAGATATAAATATATCAGTGGTGAACTATTCAATGAGCACAAAAGAAACAGACAGTCAGATTCATCATCGTCATGTTCAACAACGATTAGTATAGCAACGACCACGAGCACTACTATTACTACCACTGCTTCAACTACAATTGCTTCGCCTACAACTACCTCCACTGACGTCTTACCAACTCCAGATGAATTTTGCATGTGTGGCAATTGTTCTGACTTGCCGAAAGCTATTGAAAAACTATGTTGCTACACTGAAAATTTGGCTAATACAAACTTTCAGAATGATTATTCCCGGTATAAATAGCTGCATCATGCAGTCTAATTTACTAATACATCAGATATTGGGGAAAGTTGCCATACAACTCTCATGGTTCAAGCATCAAAGGTATCTTGGTTTCAGAGCTGATGCTTTTCTGTTTACTAACATGACTAATTTAAACTACAGACACCATGCTTATAGAAACTATATAGATTTCGTTTACGGGTACTTTGGAAGAAGAAACCGGAAAGTTATTCCTTCATGCGTTGTTGCCTACATACGCACAAAGTGGCCTGATCCAAATGGGAGTTATGTAGGCTTCAAAAATGTGGAATCAGAAGATGAAGATCAGAATGACACAGATGAAGTTGGGTTTTTTATTATGGATGAAGGAAGTTAATGTAAGTTCAGTTGTGAGTTGAGCAAAAGCTGCTCTTCGTGACTTGTACAGTGAATAAGTGAATAATGTATGGTTTGAGAAATAATTATATTTAAATCATTTGACTTGCCCCATGACATAAAAACACCACATTTAACAGCTTACGTTACCTAAATCTAAATCGTGTTATACAAAGAACTGCATAATATTTATAATTTGAATAGCCTGTTATATTAATTTTATCAAAAAATATCTCACATAAAACTAGGGATTGAGTTTAACTTTTATGTAAATCTTGACCTATGCATTTTTTTTGCTGTGTTACCATCTGGTTTTATAAGATTTTTTGAAAGTGGAGCTGCTCTGTCCTGCAATTCAAATATTTGTATATTACACCATCATAGTAATTTCAAAATGTTGCACAGGCTGTGGAGGTTTTTTAATGAGGCTGTGGAGGTTTTCTAAAGCACCCGTGTTTTGACCATGGTTCAACAGACGCAATGTGTTTAGCAGTCTCGCTTGTCCTAACGCATCACAAAGGACTTTGTGCCCTGCACTTCCTGGAATTAACCATTTCACCTTTCTTTCCATTTCTTTGTAAACATCAAATTATTCGTTGTTATTTTTTAAGATATTATAAATCTGCAAAGTTTTTGTTTATTCAAATGTCAACTAGCTGCAGAATATTTAACCATTTGTACAATTTCTGTTTACTATTATGCAACAAATGACTACATATTCTTATATCACAAACCAAAGGCATTCTAAGTGATATATAAAATATTATATTACACACCGCCCTGTGCTTTGATATTTCTGAATATATTATTAGATTCAACATACAGCTTCCATGCCAACATTGGGTATAAATAATATATGTTTTCATCACTTACGGATCAATTGGTTCATGAGAGCACTGGATGAACTTGTTGTGTCCTGGAAAGCTCCTGTGAATATTAGCGACATGGTTTGTATACTTGCATGGGATGATTGCTAAAAGTATAGAGGAAAAATAAATGCCAACACAAACAATAACAAACTGAGGCCTAATTTAAATCTGCAATTTATTATTGTATAATTAGATTGTAAAAATTAGGTTTTCTTTTGATGAAACAACGTTACAAAACAACTCAAATACTACAAATATAATCATGCGGGCTAATCGCTTCAAGTGATCTGTAAAGCCTATATTAGTAATGGTAGCATGAATCATAAATAATAATGGAATCCAAATTTTATGCTAATATTATATTTGTCATATATTTTATGAACAATTAGAGCATTTCTGACAATTCAGACCAAACAGAAAATTTAAATTCCCTTACTAACTTTTACTCAGTTAACCAAGTTAATTCAAGTGAATCAGGTTAATATCAAACATAGCCTATGCAACTCAGCCTGAGTCTCATTGGCACCCAGTCATATCAAATCATTTCTTTATACTAATGTACATTACTACATATTTTGGCTTATTATATTTATTAATTTATATTATAAAACTACTATATTTGTTATTAATATTTATTTAAAATTCTTCATAAATTACTTACGCTCGAGGTTTTCCTGGTGTATGATGCTCTCTTGCTGCATGGTACAACACTATTTGGGAATGGAACCTCTCCCACTCTTAATCTTATAGTTGTCCCAAATTTCTCCGAATCAAGCTGGCTCTTATGGAAGGGCCTAATGCACACGACTGCACTAGCGAAAAGTTAAGTCGGCACGCTTTGCCTTAGACAGCCATAGTTTTGCTAAATTTGGCGACTGAGAGACAGGAACTCTAAAAAAGGTTATGCTACGACTTCTAGTGTCAGATTCACAACTAGCAAAGAGACATCTACCCATCGTAATTAACTGACTGTGGTTAAAAGAAAATAAATTGCGTTGAATTACTAACGAATAAGTAAAAAAATCTTTACCGGAAACGGCTTTATTAGGATTCAATGATGGTCCGACATACATGCACAAAAATATATTTTCAACTTTGAACTTGTTAAACTAGTAGAAATATCTGCTAAAATTTTGCTTTCTCGTTCAATTAACATAGTATCATGCATTACCAATCATATAAAACAATGTTAAAATTATGTGTTCACTTTCACTTTAAACATTTCTCAACCATCTTTTTGTTAGCAGACTAAGGGAAGTTGTTTCATCCCTGACCTTCTGTTCGAAGGGATCACAACTTTCAACATAACAGATAGCTTTCAACGAGTTTCTGTCTCGTGACATCCAGCTTGATCACTCCACACACTTGCACCAATCTGACCGCCTCCATGTATTTCTGAATAGTTGTCCAGCTACATATTCTCTTTGCTTTATCAGCACAGATGACAATCTCTCTCAGCACACTAGACTGCCAGGGTACTAGTATATATAATAGAGATACCCCTATACGTTATACTGCTACTTATTATCTGTGCTTTATCAGCACAGATGACAATCTCTCTCAGCACACTAGACTGCCAGGGTACTAGTATATATAATAGAGATACACCTGCTGTTTTTTCTCCAAAGTGAGACAAGAGAGAAATAGGGATATTTTCAAGGCTATGGGATTCTCATTACTCAAATCGATTTTGAGAACTTGCATCGGCTTGACGATTCACGTTATGTGGCATTTTTTTATGTAATATCATGCAAAAACTTACATAAATCTTTTACTTTAGATGGAATTTATTTAAAAGGAGGCTTACGTTATAGGAGCATCTATACCAACATTACCATTATACCGCCGTTTTATCATTATAGATTGGCACAGACAAATTTCTATATTTAAGTTTCCGTTTTACATATGATAAAACCTTGAAATAATGCGTTTTTCACATCAAATATTTTTCGATAGCTTGTTTTGATTTAAACTATCCAGACCAACAAATTATAGGCAAGACTTTCATTTGAAGTAAACCCAGTTTGTTTATTCGACCCTTTAATATTCGAAAAATATAGCTCTTCAGAGTCCTTTAGAAACATAGCCCTAGTCTCTCTAGAGCAGAGGTAATTGTTTATCCACTATTCAATAGCAAAGTTTGTGTAAGTGCTTGTCTGATTTCCAGCAGCAGATCTATATTATTGTTTATAAACACTAGTTTAATTCTCTCCTTGACTTATAGCAGTGTTTTTCTTTGTAGGATACTTTTGGTTCATTTTGGTATTCTCTGGCGACAACCCTTGTGATGATGACCGGGGAGTTTAATTACAGTGACATTTTTCTAACAGATGAGGCCGAACTATATTACAAACCAGCATCTTATATCCTCTTCATACTGTTTCTCATCCTTGTTTTCATCATATTCATGAATTTACTTGTAAGTCCTAATCATCTATTTTATGTTTCATGTTCTCACTAACCGGGAGGCCTGTAGCGCGCATTTTACTTTTTATCAACACTTTTGAATGGCTAAGTTTAAGATTACTTGCACTGCGAATAGTCTGTCAGAATATTAGAGTTTTTAGTTTACAGAAGAAATATGAAAAAGGATGTAGCCATAATATTATATTTAATGGTTTTATAAGTATATCTTCATGCAATGAAATGTGCCGATATCACACTCTATTGGGTTTTCCATTCAATATAGTTGTATTTTCTTTGTTCATTTTTTAATTTTATATTTTGATTCCTGCAAGTATTCATCAATTGCAAATAACCATGTTATTTTAAATTATATAAATCATATTATTATACATATTGTCTGTATGAAGCTCTTAATAGTATAGAGTAACGAGCCACCAAATTTGAATCTTATCACTTTCTTGAATCACCTTCCAAATGTCTTTTGTGTTGACTGGTCTACTGTGTGCGGTAGGCATATTGGCTGATGTTAGTATGTTTGGGAGAACTCGGTTGTGAATTCCACATGGTCCACCAATGGGATAAGCTGTTTGTTTTACATATTTGTTTTAGTTGATCATTTCACATTCATAGTACTGATAATAATACATGCCGATGGGTTATAATAACTTCATTATAGAAATAATTTTATTTTAAATGGTTACTAACTCTCAGGTTTCTAACCCTACAGAATAGCTTAATCATATTTTTATCGATTGTCGACATCATGCTACCATCATTGTTATGCCTAGGCACGCCCATGTTTAAAAGAAATCAGTCACTGAAATAGCCACAGGTCAAAAGACTTTAGTGAATTTATGATCACGTTGACCGGAGACTAAAAAGTCGTGGCATGGCGTGTGTTCTTACTAGCTTTGTTTACCATAACTATGTTATACCTTATTTATGATTTATACTATTAATAGGTGAGCACCTAATACTTTAAACTATCACCATGTAAACCTAATCCTTTCAAACTATCACCATGTAAACCTAATCCTTTCAAACTATCACCATGTAAACCTAATCCTTTCAAACTATCACCATGTAAACCTAATCCTTTCAAACTATCACCATGTAAACCTAATCCTTTCAAACTATCACCATGCAAACCTAATACTATCAAACTATCACCTTGTAAACCTAATCCTTTCAAACTATCACCATGTAAACCTAATCCTTTCAAACTATCACCATGCAAACCTAATCCTTTCAAACTATCACCATGTAAACCTAATCTTTTCAAACTATCACCATGCAGACCTAATCTTTTCAAACTATCACCATGTAAACCTAATCCTTTCAAACTATCACCATGCAAACCTAATCCTTTCAAACTATCACCTTGTAAACCTAATCCTTTCAAACTATCACCATGCAAACCTAATCCTTTCAAACTATCACCATGCAAACCTAATACTTTCAAACTATCACCTTGTAAACCTAATCCTTTCAAACTATCACCATGTAAACCTAATCCTTTCAAACTATCACCATGTAAACCTAATCCTTTCAAACTATCACCATGTAAACCTAATCCTTTCAAACTATCACCTTGTAAACCTAATCCTTTCAAACTATCACCATGTAAACCTAATCCTTTCAAACTATCACCATGTAAACCTAATCCTTTCAAACTATCACCATGTAAACCTAATCCTTTCAAACTATCACCATGTAAACCTAATCCTTTCAAACTATCACCATACCATGTAAATCTAATCTTTTCAAACTCATCATGAAAACTTTTCAAATTGCCAAACTAAAGCTGTTTACTTGTATGGTTTTAGGCACAAAACTTCAGTCACGTGTACCGTAATACTTGTACTTAAATCTAACAAACATAAACTAATTATTTTTATATTAGACAAAGCTGTTCTCGTTTTCAACTATACTTTCTTACTTTCTCACATTACAATAACTCAGACAATAACTTGTACAATCTTTGTTGAGCAGTGCTGAGCTGATAGATTTATTACTTTAGATATTCGCTGCTTCATCGTAAATATTTTATATTTTAGGTGGCTCTAGCAATAGGAGACATTCGTGAGGAACTAGAGAAAGCAAACCTTACTAAAAAAGCCTTGCAGGTTAGTTAATAGATTGCCCGTCACAACTAGCCCTCCTAGCAACAAAATACATAGAGTAAAATTTGAGCAGCTGTTATGTAACTTCTCAAAAACTCTGAATTTCACATTTCACACTCTGCAGGTCATGTCATGCTTTGTTGATCGTGTCGTCATACTCTGTTGATCGTTTCATACTCTGTTGATCATGTAATACCTTGTTGATCATGTCATACTCTGCTGATCATGTCATACTCTGGTGATGGTGTCATACTCTGTTGATCGTGTCATACTCTGTTGATCGTGTCATACTCTGTTGATCGTATCATGGTCTGTTGATCATGTCATACTCTGTTGATCGTGTCGTACTCTGTTGATCGTGTCGTACTCTGTTGATTGTGTCATACTCTGTTGGTCACGACGTACTCTGTTGGTCACGTCATACTCTGTTGGTCACGTCTTGCCATTTTGAGCCAACAGCATCATATTCTTAGCAATACTAAGTGTTGTTTGTCAAAAATATTTTAAATCTCTAATTTGTTGTTTGATTATCTTAAAGAATGCATTTGTTTTTTTTCATTAGTTCATTTTGCACATTTTAAATGGCTGCCAATGGTCATATTGTTCAAGGTTAACATCGAAAGCTTTGTCACTTTTACGATTGCTTCCCGTCGTGTGGCATGAAAATATTGGTGGATCTTCTAAATGTCTACTTGCACCGCATCTTGAATGTAAGAGCTGGCGTTACACCCAACTTTTGTTAAACAATACTGCAATTCTAATATATTACCATCTTAGCGGAAAAATAATAAAAAAGTACCAAGACCATTTTCAACAGCTGTAAAAAGTAAAAATTGTTATACAAAAGCTCAAACAAGACCAATTTTTTAAACTTTTTTTTTCAAGTTTTTTTTACATATCTCTGTCATTTGTATGTGCTTGTAAAGGCTGACAAGAACATGACTGGAAATTCGTACCCAAGCAATGGCAATCTTATGTCATTGGCCTTTGAATGATGGAGTCTTTGTGTGACTCTTCTTAATTTAATTCCGAGCATTTCCAACACTAATGCATAACATACTGTAAAACCTCTTATTGAGCGCTGTGGCGCACTATTTATCTATGGTGGCGGTCAATATGGTGGCGGTCAATATGGTGGCGGTCAATATGGTGGCGGTCAATATGGTGGCGGTCAATATGGTGGCGGTCAATATGGTGGCGGTCAATATGGTGGCGTTCTATTTTTCAAATGGATTGTCAGAATTTTGGGAAGATAATTTTAGCCCTTTTATGGGTGAAGCGAATGTCGCCCATATTTTGCCCTCTTTTTCCAGAGGAGTGATATTAAACCTTTTGGATGCAATAAATCTTCAACTTACCTCCAACTTATCAAAGATCTCTTAATAAATAGGCATTGAGTAACTGAGAAGTATCTCTACCAGTTGATATCTATTGCTTGCAATTAACCATTGATGGTATTATAGCCTGTGTCCTCCTTTGCAATTCATTGGAGCTTTCAATTTTTATTTCATTTCTAATTTAAAAACATATTTTCATCTATTTTTGTCAATGTTGCATAAAGCTCACTGCACTCACTGATATGTTTGCTATTGTTTGCAGCCAAAAATAGCTTTTTATGTGCAATAGAAGAGGAGTTACGAGCGTCGATCAATTACGGTATAAGATTAGATTACCACAATGATGCTATTTATCTTAATAACATGATATAGATCAGCAAATCTATAAGTTATATAATGATAATCTACCAAATGTTTCTAATATATATGTATTCATTAACAAGTGACAAAAATGAACCATATTTATAATATGTAACACGCAGTAACAAAAATTAACATTTTTAATTCAACAATATATGCATCGTTTTCTCGGATAGCTGCGTTCTAATAGTTGCTTTCAATAGATCGAACACCTCCTGGTTGTCTAATATTTTCCACAATGTCTTCTGACTTCAACTCTTCTTCTGTACTGCTGAACTAGTCGATATTAGCCACAAAAAAATTGTTTTGGCAGAGCAATACTTTTACGCGTTGTATTTAGCACAAATGCAACGCTTGAAGATTTTGTTCGCTAAACGTAACTTTTGGCCTAAAACTAGGCGATCATATATAGTCGTAAATGTAAACCGTCTTTTATATACATGTACTTAGAGGTACCAAGACCGGGTTAAACAAGGAACTATTATTAGCTTGAGACGGTTATTACCGTAATTATTTTTATGGTGTGCTTGCAAAGTTTTAACGGAAAAAGCAAAAAGCTTTGGAGTTGGACAGCGAGAGAATTGGTTATTTATGTGAACGATTCATTGCTAATAGAATTTTTTGGACACTTTTCTACTGATCCCTTGATATTATGGGGTCATAAAGATCAAAGATTGTGGCGTCAACTAGAGAGTGGTGCCATATTTTTCAACTCTTCTTTGATAGTGGCGGTCAAATGGAGGTAGCATTCAATTAGAGATTTTAAAAATCTCACTTTTATCTACTCTTTGTTATTATTAATTCAACATATTCCTTATTTTCATTTTGTTTTATCAGTTCGTTTTAATTGTATCAATGTCAAATCATTTTTCATTGTAATCGTTGTAACAAAACAGACTATTTAGCCATTACTTACTAATTATTTCACATCTAAACATCTTTACAGTTGTTCTAGTTTTTCTCTTAATTTCTTTGAACTGCACAAAACACTTTTCTGATGGTAGGAAGTTTTAAAATCATCATGGTAAATGTTGTATATGGGTCGTGATATCAGAAACCATGGTTAAGTGGCAAATCACGATGTTGAGGTATCCGACTTTGAAGCTGCACTAACTGAATTAATAATATTGGTAACGATTTTTGCGACACGTGAATTCGGACCAATCAAAGAGTGATCTTTCTGAATCTGAAGTCGGTTTAGCCAATAAAAGTCTCCAACCATTGGAAAACCCCTTTAAAGCCATTGCTATGCTAAACAGGAAGTACTAAAAAATGGCGTCCAATGAAAGTAATCGACTCATTTTTGCCGATTTTAAAGATAATTCTGACATTTTGGAGAATTTTAATGAGTACTTTGGTATTCCAACTGATGCCAAAAGCAGTGAACATGAAGGGAATGATGATGATAATTTCTTAACGATTCTTATAAGATTATTATAATATTTATTTATAAGAATAGTTATTCGATTTGATATGAATGTTATAAGATTTTATTACAAGAACAGCTATTCGAGTTTACAAGATTGGGGTATATAGTGTCCAATGGTGTTCCATATGTTACTGTTAATTTTTTTTTAAGGTTTTGTTGGTGATTCTACGGCTGTGTCCAAAATCGAGATACTGCCAAGCCGTTTTTAATATTTGCAAAATTAAGAATAAGTAATACATTTCTGACAGGTATACAGTTATTTTTATGACAGCCAGTTAAAATCTGTGTAGATTTTTAAATTCAGCATAAATTTTTGTATATAAATACAGGAATCTAGATGGATATCGCATCTTCTTGATATTGGCTGTTATGACATTTGAAATGTAAACAAAATTGTGCATTGGTTTTCGTTTCTCAAACTTTAACACCAGTTTTCTCAGAACTATCTTTTTGCACTGATGGTGAACATTCAGTTTATTGGTTTATTGACCATAAAATCTGCTGTAATTAAAATAAATTCAAAATTTTTTTTGCAAATAACTGAGAATTATCTCCTTCTGCTAGTGTAGATAACTCCAAATCTCACACCATCTGAGATCATAACCCATGTTAAATAAAAATAGGTTTTTAGTACGAAGACTATTTTATTATTCTGGCTATGCCAGGCATTCATTTAGTTGTATATGCAGTATATGATATATTTATGATTATAATATATCTATGATTTTCAAGCATATTTATTTTATATATGCAGTATATCATATATTTGTGGTTTATCATATATTTACAATTTTTAAGCACATTCGTATTATATATATGGTATATTGTATATTTATGGTTATCATATGTCTATGGTTTCCATATATACATGCCTTTGGATTAGGTAGAGTTGTCGCTGAGAGTAGAGTTTAACCATCCCTCGTGGCTTCGGTGGAATTGTCTTCAAAAATTTACCAATTCGTGCTGCCTAAGCTTTTCACAAGAGGAGACACCAATAGTTGCTCCCCCTCAGGTAAGATTTCCTAAAACATTAGTTAATTGATACAAATTTTTTTACTTTTAAAAAGCTTTCAATTACAACCATTCACAGTTGTAAAAATTTTCAGCAATCATTTGCTATGATCAGCCAACTGCTAGTTGTATAGCATTTCAGTCAGTATCTCAAAATACTTTTTTAAAATCCTTTTTTTCTCGAAAGAATATGATAGATAAGCAAAAATGTGATAAATTAAAATATAAAACCTACTTGGCTTCGATCGGATTAAATTATTTTGTATGCATTTAGCAATTGTGTTTTAATCTATGAAGGACGTGTTTTGTGCCTATGTTTTATGTGATGTTTATTACAAGGATTTGGTAAGTTGGGGAGAAAGTGGATAGGAACAATTATACAACTCACATATGAACCATATCATGCTCGCTTAAGCAAAATTTTCATAGTTGACGGTATTTACAAAACCGTCTTCTATGAACACATGGGAACCAGAAACAAGGTGATGAGTTGAAAATCTGTCAGCTTTTTTCGCTTGATTCACATACATTACGGAGCCCTGTAAATGCTAACAGAAGTATCTGTTAGCGATGGCGATTTGATAGTAACAGTTTTTCAGTTGCCAGTTTATGTATATGTATTGTTAATGTACTAGCTGCTTCTCCTGGATATTAGCCTCAATTTTGTGTCATGGTTTCGTACATGGAGTTATATGATATAATTCGATTGACAATGACTTACAATAATAGCTCTAATGTGTTTAGGGCTATTTTTGTTTATCTAAAACTTAAGTTTTTACTGTAGCTTGTATGTACAGTTGGGATTTGAATTTACATCTACTTTATAATGTCTGTGCTATACAATATAATACAACAGTGATAAATATCTACTTTATAATGTCTGTGCTATACAATATAATACAACAGTGATAAATATCTACTTTATAATGTCTGTGCTATACAATATAATACAACAGTGATAAATATCTACTTTATAATGTCTGTGCTATACAATATAATACAACAGTGATAAATATCTGCTTTATAATGTCTGTGCTATACAATATAATACAACAGTGATAAATATCTACCAGAATGTCAGAATTGTTCCCTTCAATCGGTAATTTAAAACGCTGCTTTCATACATCTCCGGATTGGATGCGATACTCATTTGCTTTAGGCTTTTACTTACAACATGATGCTAGGGAGACGTGGATCTCTCCCTCTAGCAGTTTTAGGATCCAAAACTATGATCGCCTCTCAACAAGTCAAGTAGAAAAGATGATGAGACCGATCGCAATAGCATGGAACTAATTCAAATCTGTCTCTAAATCTATCAGCCTATGAGATTAGGCAAAATATTTCCCTCAAACTCTGCCAGATTTTTGCATCCATTGAGATAGTTTACACAGTTACTCCACTCCCTCCTCTCTTGAACACTCCACAGTGAGACCAGCTATGATAGTCATATTGACTTGTTGTTTCACAAATCGTTCTACTCTCGACCATTACTGTACTCATTGCTTTGCCATCTTTTTTCAGTATGACATAGAAATGGTTGTCAAAGAGCAGCAAGATTTGAAACGACAGATGACAATGCTGACCAATCAGATGATGCAGCTGCAGACGATGATAGGTGAGTATTCACTGTTTGCTGCTGGTTGCAAATGCCCGCAAAAATTTATCACATGTGGAAAACAATATTCTAAAACAATGTTTCAAGCATATTCAGTTAATCACTTTTCAAAGGAGTTCTTGTGTCCAGTGGTTCATTTGTCTTGTGTTTCGTACTTGCTCTATCTCATCAAAAAATCTGAGCTTATTAACGATTCAGGCGTGACTTCTATTTTTTATTAGTAACTTGTAGTTGACTTGTTTTTTAATTTATTCACTTTATAATCTTATCAACCTTTAATCTGATGGACACCAAATGTGCAACGGTGCTTTTCCCATAGCTACTGAATGACTCTTTTTTGTTGGTGCGGTTCATCCAGAGATTTGAATACTTCACGATTTGTATTTGACTTGCTTAAATTATCACTCAGAATACAGAGTACCATCATGATGAAACAGTCTTCCAATAGACATACCCAAAACCTTTGCATTTACTAGTTTTAGAGTTAATGTTAAAAGCCATTTGTTAAGCCTAGATTAATTTAAACCTGCTATTTGAGTTTGCCAATTCTTGTGGGCCCAACGCCTCGACTAGCTGCAGTGCTACTGCGCATGTGGGCCTCATCATGCTCTAACGAGTAGGAACTAAACTTTCATTTATTTTGTTTAACTTTTAAATCAATATTTTAACTATATCTTCATTCTGTTTAACGTTATATTTTTACTAATTGTTGAAATAAAATACACACGCACACACACATTCAAAATCTTCAGCTTCGTAAAGTTACGAATTTAATAATTTTATTTTAAATAAAGCTATGATAAATAAGCCGTAAGCAAGTTTGTGCATTCCATTTAGTTGTGTAGGCAACTAGGAAAGAGATTTTAGCTGACAAACATTTTTTCTGTTAGGGTTTAGAATAGAGCATCATGTCTTAATGGACAATATGCTTTTCTTATTTTTAGCTAACAACTCGCAGCAATGAAACAGTTCTGCAAAAAGATAGAATTTCCCTCGCTAACATTTGGAGCCTAACGAACTTAGTCAACGAATAGATTACCTTATGTTACGAATAGATTACCTTATGTTATGCTTAATGTTTAGTACCGGTTGTTGGACGTGCAACGTATTTTAACAAGCACTCTGAGCTCTGAATGTGTTGTATGTGGAAACCTGTAGTAAAGAACAGTTAATTAGTTGAGAGATTGCTAGTTAGATGCTGCATATAATACTTTCACATATCCAACTATTTTTATTGGTTTGAGTTACTGTAGTCATATATGCTTTGCGTACTTACGGTAGCTTTAGGCTTCATTATTATTATTAGATTTACTGTTTTAATCTTTGCTTTTGCTTTACATGGTGCAGCTCTCTATGCACATATATTAATTTACCATGTGGCGTGTACATGTATTTATTATATAGTTGGTTATACAATTGATAGATAATCATTTACTGACTAGTTTAATACATACTTTTATATTTCATTACTTCTTTTCATAGCGGTTGGGAAGAGATAAATCAAATATTAATTTCTACAATTAATTCATGCATTTTGCAAGATTTTCCTCTTACATTAGGTGCCAGCTAAACAATATACTATTTCGAATTTCTTCTGATCATTGCTTACCTATGTTTTCTGCAATTTTTCACGGGTCATACATATACGTGTAGTTAATGTACGTGTATTATCCTTATATAATAATTATACGCTCTAACTACAAATTTGCCCCCGGTCTTAATTCACTGCTATTTAGTTTTTATAGTTTTTACACTTCCTGCAACTGCAATAATTTTGATAATTATGACCATTTATTATTCTAAGCAATATTAATAAATTTTAAATAACCATAATAAACACATATATGTTAATTATTACCTGCCTTTGTTAATCAATATCTAGGAAAATTAGTAGATAGCTTTGAAGACCTGGATGTCCACTTCCTTAACAAGATACAAGGTTGTATTATGTGGAAGGATTTTGTTGCCAAATGGCGCGGAGTCCCTGTTAAATTTATATACCGCTACATGACATGCAGGTCTTTGGTGTATTTAGATATATCTACACGGATGGAAGGTCATGGTAGATATATATATATATATATATATACATGTTTACTCATGCAACAAACAGTAGTGTTTTGGCTATTGAAGCCTCATCAGCTCATAGCAGGCAAGGGACACAAATCCCATTACCGATGAGAGTTGACTTCCTGCCATGAAACAACTAAGTTGCCTCACGGACTTTAAGAAATTCAATGTGCTGACACCAGAGTGCTCAAATCACAAATCTGATGAGCTTTGCACGAAGGCTAGTAGTTCCACACCTCTCACATTGTGCTCAACCAAACTGAAGTAAAGGAGCATATACATACATGTATATATATATATTGTATATCTACCAAGGCCTCCAATTACTGTACGTATATCTAAAGGCAACAAAGACGGCCAATTCATGTAACTATATCTAAATACCCAAAAGAACTCCAACTCATGTAGCTACATCTAAATACACCCAAGACCTCCAATATACATGTATATACCTGTCTATCTATACATGTATATATATGTACATGTATATATACGTTAATATATATACATAGATCATACATATACATGTGTACATATACATTTATAATATACACTAGCTGCATTACCCGCCTACTGTAACAGATTCACGCGCAGCTTAAGGTTTATTGAGAGTTGTCTTTCATACTGTATAACAACTCCAAATATGCAGTCTACTGAAATTGTTGCCCTGAATATGCACACACATTTTACATGTCAATAATGTTGGGGAGAATAATGGAAATCTGCAATGTGTTTCACGGCTAGGCGCGTGTAAAATCTAGTAAATATTCTAGATTCATGTGTCTAGATTCATGCGTCCGTCCATACCCGTCTATATTTACAGTTGACGATCGCGCACTTCTGCCGCCGAGCCCCTGCCTTGGCTGACCAGTCTTTACTCGCCGAGCTGTTGACAATCGCGCTCTTGCACTCGCAATCAATCGCTTTGCACTCGCAGTCAATCGGCCCGCACCCGCCTCACAATCAATCGCCTCGCAATCAATTGCCTCGCACTCGCCTTGCAATCGATCGCGTCGCACTCGCAACCGATCGCCTCGCACTCGCAACCGATCGCAATCGATCGCCTCGCACTCGCAACCAATCGCCTCCCACTTGCAACCGATCGCCTCACACTCGCAACCAATCGCCTCGCACTCGCAACCAATCACCTGGCACTCGCAATCAGTCACCTAGCAATCAATCGCCTAGCACTCAATCGCTTCGCAATCAATCACATCGCACTCGTCAACTCATTCATCCGGAAAGCTGTGCCTGGATACTCTCGCTGCAAAAAGGTCTCCCGGGCATCCTAAAGTGACGCCACGACCCCAAACCGCTAGCTGCTTTTCCCGTCCACGGGAACAGATTCATGTACAGCAAGAGGTTTATTGAGAGTTGTCTTTCATACTGTAAAACAACTCCAAATATGCAGTCTACTGAAATTTTTTGCCTTGATCACACTATGCATACACATATGCAGTCATATATGTCAATAATGTTGGGAGAACAATAGAAATCTGCAATACGTTTTACAGCTAGTCTACAATGCATCAGTCTCAAACCACTCAAATCGGCACTGCCCTATTTGTATACAGAGAACTGATAATGAAATTGACATTGCTAGGCAAACTGAAGTTCTTCAAACTGGCAGTATTGAAAAGTTTTGCATTTTCTACAAAATTATACAAAATATTTTGCTATCGCCAGCATTTATTGAATGGAGACTATATGCTTAAAACACTAATCATAGCTCACCAGTTTTTCTTCTATAGCCTGTGTTTTGACATGGTATATACAAACAGTAATGAGGTTGTGTCGATAAAATTTATATGTATAACAGCACAGACAGAATGATGCCAAGGCAGATACAGCATTAGCACCTCACAATAATAAAACATAACACCAACATGATAGCCTTTTTATGAGATACAATAAGGATAACAAATGCATTAAAATATATATATACTGAAAAATATGTTAGAAAATGCTGCATGTGGTATAGCAGAACATGAAGAACATAGCATGACATAACAATAACACAATATTAGTTCAACGCAACACTTGCGGATATACAACATTTTTTGTTTTTCTGTCGGGTGTATGAACAAACAGTTTTCGGTTTGTGCTTACTTTTTAACAGGCAACGTACAGCTGGTCATGGCTAAGGCAGGGTGACAGTAAGTGGGTACCGGCTGCTCTCTTTCTTTTCACCATCGCCTATCGCAACCCTCGGAGTACTCCTGCAAGTAGTAGTAAGTTACAGTAAGCCTACTCGTAGCGGGAAAAAAAATTAGTAACTCAGATGCTGAAGGAAATGAACTTGTCCAACTATCACAAACTGGCAAATCCAACGTTATTAAGTAGTTGAGGTGTGGCGATTCATGGGCAATACAACATTGGATAAAACGTACTAACCTTTTTGATGATTTCAGAGTTATTGTGTAGTTTTGCTTTTGCTAGTGCAAAACTGTGTAAAAAGATAAGAATAGATAGAATGTTATTAGTTAATATTGCCGTACAGCTGGTATAAAGAAGCGCCCTTTCTAGACACTGACATCTATCAAAATACGTAGGATGTGGACAGAACTTCATCGTGAACAATGATTGGGAACTCTCTGATTATTGATAAAGTCGTGACTACGCTGGTAAGGGGAGAAAAGCATAAATAATAAAAAGTCCAGCCCACATACAGGTAGTTTACAAAAGATCTAAAGTCATAGAAAGTTGGTAAAAGCTTTAGGCGCAATGCAGATATACACATTAGTGTCGATAAATCGACTTCAGTGAATGGATGAAATGAACAATGTGATAAATGAATGAAATGAGTGAATAAATGAACAATGATAAGTGATGAGACTATTGACTTATTAGAGCAATGATATGACTAGTTTCCTAACTAAGAGCAATGATACAACCCCCACCGTGGGAGTTGTATATCATTGCTAAGAGAAAAGAATTACTCACTAAATAAAAATATCCTGCGGCGTGTAAATGAAATTCATAGACGCTGATATAGTTCGATATCCCTTCCACATTATTTCTTAAAAGCTATTAAAACATTAATAAGCATGGTCAATACTGAGGGGTTCACTCTTTTTTATTTATCCCCAAGGGCTCGACGAAAAAAGCAAGTTTTAGCGGGTTTTTTTTGGTGGGCTGAAACTTTAGAGTGTTTTCATAAAAAGTGTATGTTTTTTTAGCTTGGTACATGAATACTCTTTTCCACACAGTGGAAAGGAGAATGCAAGAGCAAAAATGGGACAATTAGTCTGTGATGATGAAGTGGTAAGGGGTAGTTTTTTATTAATGTGTAAGTCAGTGGAAAGGGTGTATTTTATAACTTCTCAGACTAGCCTTGGGAGATGAACAGAAGAGAGTGAACAACCTGGGAGTTAATAGTCATAGCAAAAAAACGCTTAGCGTTGTTTTTTAGCACATCCATGCTTTAAGTTGGTTTGGAGTTATCTGCTGCCGACAAGCTCGCGCCCTGCCTCGACGATTCGGTATTGTACTAAGGCAGTGGTTTCCAACCGCCTTGGAGCCACGCAGTGTCGTATATGGACCCCTATACGACACTGGAGCCACGGACCCCCTGAGCTCCTTATTGAAAAGTCACGGACCCCTTTATAAACATCATAATATATATATATATATATATTTTAATATATATGTTTATAACAATGCATTGTAAATTGAATTGTTTTATTTTCTATGGACCTTAGTATATCACTGAAATTGAAGAAGAGAGAGACAATTACTTGTTTGCAGGTTTTGTTGTTTTGTACTACTACAAATCACGTACTATCCAGCAATTGATGCACATAGGTGATAAAAATCTGGATCCAAAAACCTAACAAGACAACGCGACTACCCTGCGGGAATTGCATTAGTCCCGAAACCCAGGCTAGCACATCCCTAACAGAGCTCGATCATTAAACCCCGCCCATATGATAGCCGTCGCCTATCCTTTTAGGGTTTTATATCGTTGATCCAACCATTATAATACAGAAATAGCTGTAAATAACTAGCTAGAAACCCCCTACCTAGTGGACCCCTAGGGGTCCATGGACCACCAGTTGGGAACCACTGTACTAAGGTCTTTTCAAGATTCGCGATGCCTCTCCAAACAAACATTTTAGAATTTTTGTCGCAAACGTTTAGTAAACTAGGTAATTCTCGTGAAATGTACGGATAACCCGACAGTGTAAAGGGTGAACAAAGAAGTGCAGAAATTGTAAGGTACGAAAGAAATATTCGCTCACTAGCTTTGAATTAGCATTTCAAGTCGAATAATAAACGGGACTCTCCTTGTGAACGATCGATCATTTTTTTGCGTTTTTAACCATTTGTGCATGGCCACATTGTATGTATTGATGTGCCCAGCGGTTATACCAACACTCGATTGTTTTTTCATAGGTATGGGATTGTCAATATGGCTAAAATTGGGATACAAATTCTGAAACTCGGCCATCTTTAATTTTTTTACGGACTATGCTACGCTTATTGCCTCTGTGATACGTAATGATTGCGCGTTATCAACTATTCATGCTTGTGCAATAGTGCAGACTAAGAAAATGAACAGTGTGATTGGTGCCAAAATATGCTAGGACCGCTCATCTGCAACTACATCGAAAAAGCACTCGAGTTCACTGCCACTACATAGTACCCATGCTAGAGTTGAACTCTTCACGAAAACCTTGGCATCAGAGGATTCACGTTCAACTGTAGTTACTGACAAGTGTTTTTACCAACTGTAGTCTGTGGTACTGATGAGGTCATAAATATACACACAGCATACACAACAAACTTTGCATTGACCCAGGCATTTCTTTTTTTGCTGAAGAAAGAAATGTCTAGATCACTTGCTACCTGAAGAGATAATTTATTAAAAATTTCTTGTTTTGATTAATATAGGTTCTTAACTAAATCTCGCTGTTAATATTGGTCACGCTGAATGAAAACAGACAGGTAGGCCTACCCACTTTACCTGCTTAGCAAAAAGTACAAAAACTTACTGATCATATCTTCAGGCTAGTTTAACCCTAAAAACTCCGCTACACAAATAAGGCACATCTCTTCACTCTTATGGTGTAATGCTTAAATTTGCTCGAGCTGGCGCTGTCTCTTCTAGCAAAAAACTAAATGGCTGCTCATTCTCCTTAAAGCTCTACACACATATCAAATATTTCCAGTTGAACGAACTAAATTTTATAGACTGAAATTTGAGTTTGATTCTAAATCCCGAATACATATTCTTATAAGGGTCATCAAATACACAAAAGCTCAGTTTCTTCTGTCTGTCTCAAAGAACCTTTTAGAGCTCGCAGTAGCATGTCTACGATGCTGGAGTCTTTTTGGTTTGATTAACATAATAACTAAACTATAAGCAATCAGTTAAACACAGTTCTAAATAGGTGGAAGAGGCAGCAGCTTGCAAAAAAAATGCAATTGTAGGAGTACTTATTAGGTGTACATAAAGGTGCAATCGTGTGTACACATGCATACACATGTATGAGCTACTCGCAGTTGCAAACTAATTGTCAATGTTTGCGATGATATAAATATCGGTAAAATTATTTTATTAAGGATTATCAATGCATTTTGAAGTCAAGCTTAAAACACATGTCTTTTCTACTGCTTATAAAAACTAAGACAATAGTAACAAACAAGAATAAGTTATCTAACAATCTGCTAGTTTTACCATTCGGTATGTGCACATTTATATAGGGTATGAATGCTATTTGGTTTAAATTTATTTAAAATTATCTAAATTTAGCTTGATATTCCTAAGGCATTCGCTTTGTTAATGGTTCAAACACTATTATATTTATAATTGTAATAATGTATATCGCATCCGTCACTTCCGAAGAAACTGTTTTGAGATTCAGAGAGTTTCTCTTTAATCCATACCAATAAAATTGGCAACGCAGTAGAAGCGCCATCGTTATATATATTTCAAAATATGTAGATCTTTCTGCCATTATGGCTATAGATATAGCTATAGTGCACACTGATCATTTTACCAATGCGGATAAGCGTTATTATACCTCTGTTGAGAAATATTTTTCGTAAGGTTCAATTACTATATCTGGGGTCAAAAACCACTTCTTCTCTCGCGGACAATTATATTGTCTCTGTGGGAAAGCCTCGATATTATCTCTCCGCTCAGTCAGACAAAGACAGTACCATATCTCATTTTTACATTTGTACTGGTATCGAGAGGTACCAGTATCGTCGTTTTCAAAGTTTTGATGGATAGTGGAACAGTGACCTTTTTTATACACACGCACTTCTATGCAAGAATTGTTATTATTAATTCAACAAATTCAGGATTTTTAGTTTGTTTTCTTAGTTTATATTAATTGTATCATTACAGAATCATCTTCTATTGTAATTGCAGCAAAACCGACTTAATTTAGCTATTACTTGCTAATTATTTCACATTTATATCTAAACCCTTTTATAGTCGTTTTATTTTTTTAATTGATTTGACCTGCACAAAACATTTTCCTCATGATATAAAGTTTAAAAATTGTTCGACAAAGTTTGAAAACCTTTAGTTTTTATTATTTTCTGTCTTAAATTATTTTAATTACACTAAATACTTTTCTCATGATATGTAGTTTGAAAGTTATAATGGCAAATGTTGTTATATGTTAAATACAAATCAATTTTCTGTCCAAAGACTTTTTTATTACCCGGGCAACGCCGGGTAGCACAGCTAGTCTATACATATAAATCTCTAAGTCCATCATTCGATGTGTCCAAATGTAGCCATTGAAATTCAACAATGAAATATCCACTTGGCGCTGGATTTGATTATCTTACCCATTAGTCGTTATGTCGGTTGAAATACGCATAGCACTAAAGCTTGCTCTCACGGCTATTATTGGTGAGTTTAGCAATGCGAATAGTAGCATAGTAATGTACTCAAATTAGTCATTGGCAATGTACCAGGCTAATGGCAAGTGGCAGGCAACTACATTACCTGTCGCTGTTTATAACCTGATTTTTATACCTGTGCAACGCTTGGCATTTGGCTAGTAAACACATATAAACACAATAAAAGTATATGAATTTTATTGTTTTTGTGTCCAAAATAATTTCATGTGACTTTAGGTGAACGAGTTCTTTGAGCCGCTGTGAATCTGCCTATGAGTTTACTAGAACCTTTTTGTTGCTTTTTATAATTCTTGCATTGTTAACCCTTTTGCAGGCATAGCGACATTATTGTCGTTTCGCAATACTGACGCCAATGGACAGAGCGACTATTATGTCGCCACGCGAACGTTTTTTATGAATTGATTTCTGGTTAGCTTATTACGCTTTTTTATTTAATTTTTTTTATTAATGGTAAACTAAAATATATTGATCTCTATTAGCAACCAGAAAATTAGCTGTGTTTGGAGAAAAAAACGGTTGTTTTTGAAATACTAAATGAACGAAAAATCCGAAATAAAAACGTATTGGAATAAAATGGAGATTTTGGTTTGCAGCTTGTTTATGCTTCTGTTACTGCTTTCTGAATATTTTCCCAGAGTGCAACAATTTTCTTTTACTGTCATGGCGTCCTCCAAAAGCTATATGCAAAGCCAAAGCTATAGAGGAACAATAATAAGCACATGATGTCAAGACTGTGGTGTAGGCCTCTGCAAGGGCAAATGCTTCTAAAATTACTATAGCTAGAGAAACAATTATGTAAGAATTCGACTTACAAATGTTTATTTGTATTTACCTGTATAATAAAAACATAATACGCATATACAATATCATAAATAAAAGAGCATCAGTGATTTTTGTAAAATCATTTTGTGAAAAATTAATCTGCCCAGGAGGTCTCAAATAGCCCAAAAAACTTGCCTGCGAAAGGGTTAAGCATGATGTAAATAAGGATACTTCGACTTGTTATCCCTCAGTGTGCAAAGTTTTTGCCACGGCCTACATAGTAAGTTTTAAGCAATTAATTGACTCGACCTTAAAAATGTCCATCATACCATATCAGCAGGTTGTAAATCAATGAAAATGATTCTCTATGTAGTTGGACGCTATGTTGCTTGAAATGTGTTCAACAAAATTTTATTTCTTCTTTTGTTAGTTTTAAAATCTGATTTAAAGTTTTGATTTTATATCACTAGTTCTGTGGCTATATCGCAACCTCTACCTACACACCATCCTTTACCTACACACCATCTATCTCTACCTACACACCGTCTATCTCTACCTACACACCGTCTATCTCTACTTACACACCATCTATCTCTACCTACACACCGTCTATCTCTACTTACACACCATCTATCTCTACCTACACACCATCTATCTCTACCTACACACCATCTACCTCTACCTACACACCATCTATCTCTACCTACACACCGTCTATCTCTACCTACACACCATCCTTTACCTACACACCATCTATCTCTACTTACACACCATCTATCTCTACCTACACACCGTCTATCTCTACTTACACACCATCTATCTCTACCTACACACCGTCTATCTCTACCTACACACCGTCTATCTCTACCTACACACCGTCTATCTCTACCTACACACCGTCTATCTCTACCTACACACCGTCTATCTCTACCTACACACCGTCTATCTCTACCTACACACCGTCTATCTCTACCTACACACCGTCTATCTCTACCTACACACCCATCTATCTCTACCTACACACCATCTATCTCCTGTCTCTATCTCCTGCATCTTTGAAGCTATGCCTCAGTTTGTATGCATTTAATGTAAACGTGATGTTACAACAAATAGACCACTACTTTATTATCTTAGTATCTTACATATAATTTAGTGTTTATATAATTATATATATATATATATAATGCATCTGTTTAATGCTGTGTAACTATTTATCACTTTTAGTTCTTGAGCTGTAGAATGGTTTATATGAGTTTTGATATATTTTCTATGAATATGTGCTCCGAAGTTTTATGACATCAACATATAAAACAAATATCAAAATAGATTTTCTTTGTATATTGAGGTATTACTGTATCTTTTGCTCAATAATAGTGAAAACAGTGGTCTATACAATGAATATATTGTTACTTTATTAGATCACAGTTCAGCCTAAGAAGCATGGCTAGTAATAACGACGTGTTTGAGCGACTCTCAAGTATCGCAAAGCAGTTTGATAAACAATACATCGAGCTTGGCGAAAAACTTAGTGACTCGACTGCAAGACAGCCTGCTCGTACTTTAGATAGGC
Organism: Watersipora subatra; assembly: GCF_963576615.1. NCBI lineage: Eukaryota > Metazoa > Bryozoa > Gymnolaemata > Cheilostomatida > Watersiporidae > Watersipora > Watersipora subatra. Next base: position 307,816 of record NC_088718.1, read on the forward strand.
TGAATAAAGAAACGTCATCACTCCAGGTACACTGATGGGAACACTCATAGTTGTGGCATGTATTGAATGAGTTTGTTTGAAATTTGTTATCTGATTGGTAATCAGGACAATATTCACTGTGTTCCCATGACCCGGTTAATCCACATCTGATTGGTAATCAGGACAATATTCACTATGTTCCCATGACCCGGTTAATATTCACTGTGTTCCCATGACCCGGTTAATATTCACTTTGTTCCCATGACCCGGTTAATATTCACTGTGTTCCCATTACCCGGTTATTATTCACTGTGTTCCCATGACCCAGTTAATATTCACTGTGTTCCCATGACCCGGTTAATATTCACTGTGTTCCCATGACCCGGTTAATATTCACTGTGTTCCCATGACCCGGTTATTATTCACTGTGTTCCCATGACCCAGTTAATCCACAAGTTTGCATCATCCACAAGATGGAAACAGCAAAAATTTGGAAGTCAGGCGAGTTTTGTTATTCATAAATTTTTACCGAATGTTTCATGTTTGCGAAGAATGGAAATGGCACTTTTGGATGTGCAAGAGAATGCCGTATAAGCTATTCAATTTTAAGCATTTTCCACACTTCAATCTTATTTCGATTTGAGCGGTTCCAAATGCTCCGGTATGACCTCTGGCATAAAAATCCTTATCTTTTTTAACAAAGAGCCCCTTTAATCCACAACATGTAAATGTCCGTTGAAACACTCTTAGCACAGTAATTCAACGTGCGCACAACCCCAAATTTGCATCATCTGTGTCATGGAAACAGTGATTGTCTGTCTTTGTTATTCACAGTTGATAACACAAATTAGAGCTATTCTTTTAGAAAGTTTGTTATCTAAATATTTTCATTTCTCTCATTATTTGGCCATTCATACCCTTATGTCAGTTTACTAAGCATGTGATTTTACCTACGCAATCCTCTAAACTAGTCAAGTTCAAGTTTGATTCTCTGTTTTTATCAGATGCTAGTATAATGTACATCTAGTCTACTCTGCAAAACGTTTTAAAATATAATTTCAAGAAAAGTATGAAAACACTTGGTTTATGGTGAAGCTGGTTAGATTTCGAGCTTCAATTTTTTCTAAGTTTTATATATATTGAAAATAACATTTTAGTACAAGCCATGCTTTTGGCAGGTTACTTTGGAGACAGAACTCACAAGACTAAAGAGGCATAACACGCGCATGGAAAAAGCTATTGCTATGATGAATACTTTGCTTGATCAGAAACAAAGATTGCTGACAGAAATTACAGATAAGATTGACCAGTATACAATAACGTATGGAGTTTCTCATAATGCTTTCTCTTCTAATATTTGCTGCGCCCACTTCTTGTCTCCCCCTACCATGTTTGTACATCAGACACAAACATTATTTATATAGTAGATATAATGTAGCATATTCTTTGGTATATGCAACAGCATTCTGATATATCATATGTTAGAAATAATTTATGGCAAAGTTTTGTCATAGACATCTAAGTATGAACGCTCTAGCGCCAGTAATCGCCCAAGGCTTGACATCACAGTGTGTATGTTTTGTCGAAGCTACATTTGGAAATGTGTCGAACTTCCATCAAGTGTTTAGAGCCAATATGGATCCTTGGTCAGTTTTGCTTTTGGCAAGCTGCAAAATAGTCTACGTTGACACACATATTAACACATCTATGTTAGTTAACACATCTACGTTAGTTAACACATCTACATTAGTTAACACATCTACGTTAGTTAACACATCTACGTTAGTTAACACATCTACGTTAGTTAACACATCTACGTTAGTTAACACATCTACGTTAGTTAACACATCTACATTAGTTAACACATCTATGTTAGTTAACACATCTATGTTAGTTAACACATCTATGTTAGTTAACACATTTATGTTAGTTAACACATCTATGTTAGTTAACACATATATGTTAGTTAACACATCTATGTTAGTTAACACATCTATGTAACTTTGCAAGAATTCATCATTTTTGTATCATTTAATACGAGTGAATTGAAGCATTATTGATCTGATTTGTCTCGTTCTTTGCTTAGCCAGTAGGTTAAGTTTTAGTTTTTTTACACAGATTGGTTAGAAGATTGTGTAAATTCTAAATCAGCACTTCTCTTGTATACACACATCCTTCGCTTAGTGCCTTTCCAACTCACCAATCGCTTTCACTAAGACTGATGGATTTATATTGGTCATTAAAGCTGGGCACTAAAGATCATTGATTGTTGCCCTCTTGCCCTTTAAACCATAACTGCCACGAACAACTTTTATCGTATTTACTAGGTAAATCAGACACGCTGATTCCGATTTTGTACTCAAAATAAAGATTAGTCCACTAACCTTCAAAGTCATTTAGGCTTTTTTAAAGCGTTTCAATATCCGTTTCGAAAACAACACAATCGGCATTACAAGCTCCGCCCATAAATATGTGACGAAACCTAGCTTTTTCAGAAACGGAAGTTAGGAAAGTTTAGTCCGATTTAAAATAATAGAGATGGGTGTCTTAAAACCCATTATTATCTAAATCCAGCCTGTAAATAAATTTCAGTTTTTTATGAAAAGGATATAAACTATTTAAAATTGCTCATAGCTTGTTACATGACGTTTAAATGGGCTGGACGCCGAGAAAATTGAGCTCAAAAAGCGCGGTTTTATCACGAGCTAGCGTTGTTATTGCGCTTTTTAAATATGCAATGCTAAATAGCTTATCTACCTTTCAGAAAAGACTGATATTATTTTTAAAGCTGGATTTAGATATTAATAGATTTTAAAACACCCATCTCTATTATTCTAAATCGGTCTAAACATCTTTACGTAACTTCTGTTCCTAAAAAGCTAGGTTACGTCAAGTATTTATGGGCGGAGCTTGTTATGCCGATCGTGTTGTTTTCGAGACCGATATTAAAACGCTATAAAAAATCCTTTATTACTCTGAAAGTTAGTGGCCTAATCTTTATTTTGATTACAAAATCGGAATCAGCATGTCTGATTTACCTAGTAAAGACGATAAAAGTTGTTCGTGGCAGTTATGGTTTAAAGGTTGGCTTGCAACATAATTCACATTACAGTTATTTGATATCAAAAGATTCACCATGTCATACTCTGCTGTGTTGTAGGTGCGAAATATGTGGAAATGTGATTACAAGCTCTTGAAAGCTCAAAAACGAACAGTTAATCGCTGCCATCACGAAACCGCCGTAGATTAAAATCAGTTTATTTCTCTGACATAGTCATTACATTTGGTTATTGTTTTGTCACATGATCTTCTCACGTAAATTGAAAGGCCAATAAAAAGCTCAATATAAAACTTCTTGTAGCACTAGTTTATGACAAACACTTCGAGTTTTACCGAAGAGCCCGTATCAAATATAGACGCTCGCTACTTTGCAGTTTTGTTTCGACTTGGTCTAATCATCTAGTCGTAATCTGATCCTGTGACCCATACTTCTTGCCAAATGGCGCGAATAGTTTCTGCAGCATTTTTCGACTATAACAAGTGACGAACAGGCTTGTCGTGTGTATCAGAGGATGATATGCACTCCTTCGAGCTAAGGTTAAAAAATTAAATGAATTTTTACTGTAGGTTTTGAGATATCAATGCTAAAAATGACAGCATTGCAATGACGATAAAATAGACGCGTAAGGACAATAGACAGGGTTTTATTAAATGCGTGAAGTATATTTGTGAAAATATTTCAACAAATGAGGTTGCTGAAAGTGTAAACAGAAGCCATCTTGTACAGCTACGTCCCATTTGAGCTGTTTTGGAAAGGGAATCCAAACTACGGCTGTCTCGTGGTGGCTGCGATTAACTGTTCGTTTTTGAGCTTTTAAGAGCTTGTATTCACATTCCCACATATTTGGCACCTACATCACAGCAGAGTAAGACATGGTGAATCTTTTGATACCAAATAACTGTAATGTGAATTTTATTGCAAGTCAACCTTTAACATTAGTACAATGGTAACCAGTACTTTTTTAATGTAAAGACTGCTTAATGCGTGCTTGTTGGCAACAGAATTTAGCCTGTGATACTCAAGTGAGCAAAGATTCACAGCGAGCGTCTTACGGTCATGATGGGGGTCAGTTTCTAAACGGGGCTATATAATTCTCAATCTAACTCTGACTGGCTATACACTAGGCATGTTCATATTCAGCCTGTTACGCGTAGTCTAAATAAGCCTTCACCAGTTCCCACATGAGTGGGACAGGTAATTCTGGTGCTCACTGTTACATTCATAGCAAGGATCTAATGCAAACATTTAGTATTAGTGCATGAATTGGAAATTCTCAGTGTTTAGATTGACTAGCGATTGCAGCATCTATTCTTACAGAAAACAATCTGGATTGGCTTCTACAGTAGACACCCCTAGGAAGAAGGTAATGCCTACAGATGAAACTTGTAAGGAAAAGCTTGTTACACCTCTGAAGTGCATTGAGAACCTAGCGAGTAAGAACACTTATTGTATCTTTATTGTTTTGGTTACTGATTCAATGCATTAATGGTTCAATGATTACATTTATTGATTACTGGTTCAATGCACTTCATGAATATTCTTATTCCTAAATATCAGATATATTTAGCTTGCTGCGTCCACTTCTTTGCCGCTTCTGTATCTGTTATGTTATTCTGCTCATGTTATGACCTGTATAATTATGATAGTAGCCGTTGTAATGCGCAAGGCTTATATTACATGTTGGTGTATGCAAGAATAAGCTATGTCAGAATCAAATGAATTGCACGGTCTTACATTGTAATTTCAGATGAGCCTTTAGCAGAGGGCAGAATGAAAGAATCTCAGACGCCTGTGACACTTCCACGGTTAGTTTATATAGGCTTAAGGCTAGGTTCTAATTTCCTGTCTGACCTTGTTTCTCTCAGGGATTCGAGTTCTTCATCTCTTATCTTCATTTGGTGTTTTCAAAGAATCCCGTAGGCAAAAATGTGTGATTAACTTCACGCTGTCACATGATGTATAAACCTAATGCTAATTAGGCTTCTGTTCACACGAGTGAAATAGTTTTAAAAATATTTTATTATTGAACTCTAAACATTCGTTATTCATCTAGATTCTCGATTATAGGAAATTTTTATTTGAAAACAAGATATTTCACAACTACACCGTCACTCTAGCGTTCTCACGGTAAAACTGTGTGTCTCTGCCAGCCTCATGTTAAAGTAGAAAGTCGAGCTAATGTTTCACTGTTATAGTGATGAGATATTTTATCTCACTAACATAGAGTGATGTTAGGTATATCATGCGTGCCTACTGATTAGTTGATAGTTCTCAGTGAGTTCACCAACTCACTTTCAAGATTTCACCATCATTGATAGTTGTAAGAAAAATATCTTTACCATAGAGAAGCCGGTGGAATCTCTCTACCGTATATCGCTATCAGTAAGGTTTGGTTACACTATTTCAGAACGTCCAAAGATGATGGAGAGATTAGAACACCTAGGTTGGCGGATTATCTGCCTCTTGAATACATGTATGAGAGACTAGACAATGACTTCCTCATCACCAAGGCTTCTAAAAGATCAAGCACTAAAAAGACTCCAAGCAATCTGCCAAGGTGAGTGTCTCAATTTGAATTCCTCTGTTCTACCAACAGAATATGCGTCACATTGTGCCTCTGTATAGCTCTCCACTGGTGATGCTTTCCTACCTGGTGGTCTATGGTGTAGTGGAGGTATAAGTTAGGGGTCCTCTCTACCATAAACATATCACAGATTTATAGTACACTTATGTGAGTTGTGAATATTATATGTAGCTAAAGAAAAGGAATGGTCAGAGAGAGTTGTAATGAGCCACCTTCTCATTTTGATGTATTAAACAATTCTTGTGCGAGGGGCCTCCGCCATGGCGGTAATCTCATGTTTCTATGTGATATATGTATTCTTGTGTGCAGGGCGTCTGCCACAGCTATGAGAAGTGTCAAGTCAAAGAAGTCTCTTTTGCTGTCAACTCCTGGTAAGGCGAACAGCTTGCTAAACATTTCTAAGGTGCAAACATAGATATATAACCTTATATAGATATATAAATCTATATATAAAAGAAGTAAGAGATGACTAAAAATGAGTTTTTGTTACTAATAGTTTCGTGTACAGAGTACAATCATCAGACAATAACTCATACTAAAATGACTACCCTATTTCCAACGTTAGGGCTCACATTCAAAACTGCATCATTAAAAGATTAAAATATTAAAATCAGGGTACAAGCCTGTAGCTTACATATGAGGTAGATAGCTTCTAAAAGTTATGGTCCAAAAACAAAGTTTACCAAAAAAATAAATAAATAAAAATACAAAGAGTGTTTATGTAATACTGTCAGCTAAAAGAAATTTTCTATCATGTCTGCAGGTTTATATTATTTCCTGTCATTTATTCAGACGTCTCTTTTCAGGGTGCATAATAATGTAATATTTTTCAAGCAGGCGCAAGTTGCACAGATTAGAAGTGTTGTTGTATGCAGCAGATTGCTTGACGATGCTCCATTTAATGTCATACGCGATGTTGCGATCTTTTAGCTCCCATATATGTTTGCTAAGGCTGGTTTCATTTCTCTTGTTGGTGTCATTAAATGTTGCTCTGTGGTTAGAGTAGCGAGCCTTAAACGTTGTCTCACAAAGTCCAATATATGACTGGTTTTGTTGGTTAGCATCTGTAACAGTCGTTTGGTAGATGATGCTACTGGACAGGCAATGTCCTTCCAGCGGGCATTCCTCCGCTCTTCTGCAGTTACAGGTTGTTCTTGTGATGGCATCTTTATTTGCTGCACTCTTAATTAGTCGTTTATTATGACTATCTATGATGTTGCTGATATTTCCCATGCAGCTGTAGCTGAGTTTTAAGGTATTTTCATTGAATATCTTTCTGAGTGGGTGGCCTTTACAAAATACTTTGCGGACCATAGTTATAAAAACACGGCCTACATGTGTACTCGTCGCAGCATTGAACGGTGGGTTGTACCATATGATATTTCTTTTTCTGTTAGTTTTACGGTTGCTGTGTTGAGTTGGAGTGTATACCAGTCTATGGTGGTATCTGCTTTTGTTTAAGGCCTCTTGATATATGCCAACTGTTTCTTTGAATACAGTCTCACTTGATGATATAGCGGACAGGCGCTTGTTGATGGAGTCTGGTATGTTCTCTAATATCTGAGGCGGGTGGTTTGATTGGGTATGTATATAACGAGGGACGTTGTTTGGTTTATTGTAAGGCTTGTACGTGTTCTGGTTGATGTCGAGTGTGATGTCCAAAAAGTTCACAACTTTTCTGTTTGCCTCTATAGTTATTTTGAAGCATACTTGCTAAATATTGCACAGAGTTCTTTCTTTATCTTCTCAGCATGTCTGGGGGTGCACCTAACCATTCCCAAGCCGTCATCCCGGTATAAGCCAAAGTTGTTGTCATATTTGCTGCTGATCTTATGCAACATAAATAATCCAATCAGCTCGCAGGTCTCGGCACCATCATATGACCCCATTGTTACATCGAAAGAGCTGTCTCTACTGTTTTTTTATCCAGTAATTGTAAAGCACAGATGTTTTAGCATGTGTAATTATGTTTCTTGTGTCAGCATCTATTGGGGTAAAACCTGTCGCATAGTCTAGTGCTTGGTTCATTAGGTCTAATGTGATTGAAGGGTAAAAGTTAACGACATCAAATGAGATAAAGTTCATACCTTTCTTGCTGTTGCTCCTGAACCAGTCTATTACCGATGTTGTATTTCTCCACATGTTGACACCAGATTTTTCCATTACACATTTATTGATCTTTTCTAGCAGCTGCTTACTAATTTTTCCGATTTCAGATTTTATAGGGTTGATCAACCTGGCACTGGGATCACTGGTGAAGTTCTCCTTGTGGTCTTTCAAAGTTATAAAAGCATCTTTCTTTTTCATTTAATCAGTAGTGACACATGATACACCCAACATCACTCTATGTTGGTGAGATAGAATCTCTCATCATTATAATAGTGAAACATTAGCTTGTTGGCAATTTAGTATGAGTTATTTTAGTATGAGTTATTGTCTGATGATTGTACTCTGTACATGAAACTATTAGTAACAAAAACTCATTTTTAGTCATCTCTTACTTGTTTTATATTTTAGCTCTTACTTCTAGTAATAGAGCACTATGCTAGAGAAGCGTGACATTACTCTATATAAATCTATATATATATATATTTATATATCTATGGGTGCAAACAAAAGCGCAAAAATAACTTTTGCTTCAACTCTATAGAGCTATCTTTTTGCTCCCTGGTCACATGTACATCTGCTTGCATGTTTCTCTTTGATCACATGTACATCTGCTAGCATGTTTCTCCTTGATCACATGTACATCTGCTAGCATGTTTCTCCTTGATCACATGTACATCTGCTAGCATGTTTCTCCCTGATTACATGCACATATGCTAACATGTTTCTCCCTGATTACATGTACATATGCTAGCATGTTTCTCCCTGATTACATGTACATATGCTAACATGTTTCTCCCTGATTACATGTACATATGCTAGCATGTTTCTCCTTGATCACATGTACATATGCTAACATGTTTCTCCCTGATTACATGTACATCTGCTAACATGTTTCTCCTTGATCACATGTACATCTGCTAGCATGTTTCTCCCTGATTACATTTACATCTGCTAGCATGTTTCTCCTTGATCACATGTACATCTGCTAGCATGTTTCTCCCTGATTACATTTACATCTGCTAGCATGTTTCTCCTTGATCACATGTACATCTGCTAGCATGTTTCTCCTTGATCACATGTACATATGCTAACATGTTTCTCCCTGATTACATGCACATCTGCTAACATGTTTCTCCCTGATCACATGTACATCTACTAGCATTTGTTTTACTTAGAACTTTGTTACAGTTTACTACTTACTATTCTTTATATGTATATGTATGGTGCAGGCTGACATTATTCTTTCATTCATATGTTCTTGTTTGCATCATAACATATAACTAAGTTCAAAAGGAAGTGATAACGCTTTCTCTGTAGCATACTTAAAGCAACTGTTTTATGGTACCCTGGATATACCTTCACCAGGTACCATAGTGTAAGCTCGTATTAATCATCTTAGTTTGCTGCTAATATTTGTAGTTTTGTCATTTTTAACCCATCGACCCGGTGGCAAACTGCAAGGCTTCTTTCATAGACCTGGACCAAGTTTGAGCGTTTTGTCCATTTGTTTTACATGCGTTAACTTTTTCCATATGGGTTGCCGAGGTATGTGCTGGGGTGTATTTATGCTTAAAGATGTGAATGCATCAAATTTTAGTTGATTTCAAAAGAAAGCATTTTTTTGTCTATCAGTTAATATGTTGTTTGTTGTGTTAGGCGATCTCATTGTCAAAATAGTTGAAGATTAAAATCAAAGAAAATTGATCGCGGTAAAAACACTCAGGTCAAAAATAACATGCCCAAACTTGCCCAAAAGGATGTATTGAGTGATACAACCTGTCTCTATCTCTCGTATCCACATCGGCTATTTCTATAAAAGTCTAGTCCTACCCGGCTTTATTGGCATATATTTTATTTTGTATTTACTCATGTTGGCTGGAATGAAATTTATAATCCAGCTACAAATACATTATTATGAATGTTATAAACGCCTCAAATAAAGGAACTTAAAAGCTTATCATATTAGCTTCCTCTAAATGCTGTTGAACATCTGAGTACCGACTACGATTCTGCTGGTCTATGGTAATTAGGTAGTCGAGTTAACTTAATTCATCACGATCTATGTATCAGCTAAGTTCTCAGTTGCTACACACACTGGAAACTAGCTACGAAACAAAATAAGCACGCTGCCATCTTTGAAAAACATATGTTCGAATATATGGCGAAACCAACTGCATCCCAAAAAGTGATGTATAGTCAACGTTATCTAGACATTATCAGTATCAATTTGTAGAAAAAATTTACTGGTCACATTCGATTAGTTAATTCAAGTACAAAACAAATGGTTTTATGAGTTGACCGAAATAGTGAACGCAAAACAGCGTCAATTTCGTTGAAATCAATTAACCCACCGGTTCTGGCAATGGATTACTAAAGCCATTCTTGCACCTGGTTGGCGGTTTGTGCACTTACCTGTTTTCACTTAGTACGGTGGAGCATAAAATTTTTTGAATTGAGTATTTGGTTCGTTGGAATTGAGTCGAGCTATGCAGAAGTAACTGCCAATACAGCTCTGATTACACTTCATAAATCCATCTATCGGAGAAGATTTCAGCACAGATGGCAACAGGGCTATAATGTATTCAATTTGTTCTGCAATTCTTGTTTTGCATTGTCTTCAACGATATTATTTTATTATATAATTTTTACCAGCCAAAAAATTTTCATCGTAGCATAAAGATTTTATTAAAAACATCCATCCAAGTCGTGGCCATTCACATAGTTTCAGCTCAGATAATAGGACAAATTCATCTACTGCAGCAAACTCAAACAAAACATATTATGGTTTGTGCAGCACACATTTGTGTCTGTCTTTCCCATTAATGGCAGTTTCCAGACCGACACGACTGCTCCCCCAGTGAGCCACATAAACATCCTGTAACAATAAAACAAATTTAATACATGTAATTCATATATATGTCGTTTTAACGCTTATCTACTGAAAGCTTTCAATTTGAGAGTTAGATAGATTGCGAGTATAATTTTTAAAATGAATAAATGTTTAACAAAATCATAAGTACGCCAAGCCAACGATTCGAAGATTTGTTTCTGAGATTTAAAGATGAGCATTGATCACTCGATGTTCCTCACTTTCTACAAGTGAAAAATGAACATAAATTCTAGTCATAAATCTAATTTACTAGCAAAAAGTTCCAAAAAAAATTTTAAGCATATGTTATAACTAGGTGAAACGATAAAAATTGTGAAACGATTAAAAAGTTATGAAACGATAATTCGTGATAGCAAAAGGTTATAATTTTACTTATTAGTAGATGTATTCATGAGTACTAAAATTATTACCGTTAGTTTAGAATATACATTACATTGTATGTAAAGGACACTCAAAATTTATCTCCATTCTCCTATCTTTCTCTACAGCATAACGCTGTTGACGCCTGTCAGCTCTAACCATAACCTGTCTGCCCCAATCTTCAATCACCTGACGCTCAGAAAACTTTGAGTCACCTTCGCTGAACTGAGCGTTGTTACAATTCTGTTGTTCGTCAATAAAATGTGCCGGTGCGGTAATTCAGTAAATTAACGATGTCAATTAAATCAGTAAATTAGATATCGATGTCGATGCACGTAGCTGCTAGAATCTACTACTAGTCGATGCTCGTAACTAACTAGTAATAGAGTAAAATCCCTAACAATGAGAATCTTCGAAATCACAGACAAACCATTTTACGAGCGATAACATTTATTACGACCTATATAAAAATTTTGTGCTCATGATTGGCTAATGAAGAGATCTTATATTTATCGCTCGTGGACTCTTTTCACATGTATTACTTGTTACGTCACGAATGAAGCACTGGCCCGAATCTGAGCTTTTTAAAAGATGGCCTCATTCAAACGCATACATGTATATCTTTGGACAGGGTTAGTCTATAAAGACAAAAATGACATCAAATTGTAGCTGATGTTTTAGCCTTTTATTGGTCCTAATTTCATTAAATCAACCTTTTTGACGCAACCACATCTTTAAGGGCTTAAATCCTAAAATTACTTTTTCATTTTAGGTGGAAAACATGATGTTGTTAACCCTCCCACTCCTGTCGCTCCACAACTCATCAAAGTGCATAAGCCAGACTTCAAAAAAATTCCAAAGCCAGATTTTAGTGGAAGGTAGGCATGTCATATGTGGTGAAAGATTAGGCAATGCAGCAGCTAGAGGCTGTTGTACCTGACGGCATCATATACTGTCAGCATCTTGCACATGACAGTATTTTGTACCAGGCAGCATTGTACACTTGGCAGTCATAGTACTAAACCCATCATCATGTACTAAACCCATGTTTTCATTATGGTTTTATATTTTGCATCGTGCTTCAATTTTATTCAGTTTTATTAAGATCTTGAAAGTTGTTTAGATCTTTGCCTAATGACTGTGTCTAAAACATGTTGGTTTTATAAACATAGTGACAAACTTTCTACAACGTTTGGGAGGATGGCCATCTCAACAAACCTCACCATATGCAGTTAATCATAGTATAACATACATGTATATATATTGTGTAATATACATGTATATATATATTGTATAACATACATGTATATATATTGTATAACATACATGTATATATATTGTATTGCATACATGTATATATATTGTATAACATACATGTATATATATTGTATAACACACATGTATATATATTGTATAACATACATGTATTTATATTGTATAACATACATGTATATATATTGTATAACATACATGTATTTATATTGTATAACATACATGTATATATATTGTATAACATACATGTATTTATATTGTATAACATACATGTATATATATTGTATAACATACATGTATTTATATTGTATAACATACATGTATATATATTGTATAACATACATGTATATATATTGTATAACATTATACAACATCTCCTACCCACTCGCAACATCTCTGACTATTCTCACCAGCTCATGTTACCACTGACTGGGAAGAAGCAAGCCTTTATATTAAAACATAGTTTTTATGGTATTATTTATTAACAGATCAGGAGTAGGCTTAACCTATAACATGATTCAGTGTGTTAACATCAGTGTCACTTACTAGGAAGTTATCTTCGTGACTGAGTTTAATCAAGGTCAGCTGTCAGAAATTATAATGGATTCAAGAACATAAATTGGCACCATAAAAATATTTCACAATTAGCTAACAAGTCAGATGTTTGAGGATAAAACGTTTGATGCCTATAAATTTAGCCTGTGTCCCAGTATTGCATCCAACCTCTAGTAACCTGAGGTAGTCAGCTGATATGTTAGCCGACTTATAGGTATGAAACTGCTTCAAGTGGTTGGTGGTTTAATCATATTCTCTTAGGGGTCACTAGTTCAAGACCTTATTCTTACATTTCTGTTTGTGGACACAAAACTTGCCTTGTGCTCTCAAAACTTGACTTGTGCTCACAAACTTATTTGGAAACAGGTTTTTGAGTAAATTCACATTTTCTTTAAGAACTTAAAGTGTAACCATACATGACCATGTCTACAAACGTACTTAAACCATAACTGTCACGAACAACTTTTATCGTATTTTCTAGGTAAATCAGACACGCTGATTCCGATTTTGTACTCAAAATAAAGATTAGTCCACTAACCTTCAAAGTCATTTAGGCTTTTTTAAAGCGTTTCAATATCCGTTTCAAAAACAACACAATCGGCATTACAAGCTCCGCCCATAAATATGTGACGAAACCTAGCTTTTTCAGAAACGGAAGTTGGGAATGTTTAGTCCGATTTAGAATAATAGAGATGGGTGTCTTAAAACCCATTATTATCTAAATCCAGCCTGTAAAATAGTTTCAGTTTTTTATGAAAGGGATATAAACTATTTAAAATTGCTCGCAGCTTGTTACATGCCGTTTAAATGGGCTGGACGCCGAGAAAAATGAGCTCAAAAAGCGCGGTTTTATCACGAGCTAGCGTTGTTATTGCGCTTTATAAATATGCAATGCTAAATAGCTTATCTACCTTTCAGAAAAGACAGATTATTTTTAAGGCTGAATTTAGATATTAATGGATTTTAAAACACCCATCTCTATTATTCTAAATCGGTCTAAACATCCCTACGTAACTTCTGTTCCTAAAAAGCTAGGTTACGTCAAGTATTTATGGGCGGAGCTTGTTATGCCGATCGTGTTGTTTTCGAGACCGATATTAAAACGCTATAAAAAGTTCTTCATTACTCTGAAAGTTAGTGGCCTAATCTTTATTTTGATTACAAAATCAGAATCAGCATGTCTGATTTACCTAGTATATATGATAAAAGTTGTTCGTGGCAGTTATGGTTTAATTTTAATATCCCTCATTTGCAACCATTACCCATTGCGTACTTATTTCGAGGCAGAGTTTTGTCAAGGTGTAAAGCTGTGCCCTTTTTTCTTATCTCTACTTTTGTTATTTCCTGGTCTATGTCACTATTTCGAATCTGCTGCTGTTTGCCAGCATTTTCCTTGAACTATCATTCATGCAGTTTGGGCAGAAGTGCTAAACTTCTCTCATTTGCAGGATAGCAATGATAGATGTAGAGGAGTACCACTCACAGATTGATGGGTACATAAAGCAGATTATCTCTTTGGAGTTGCTTAACAAGGTCGTGCACAAGGTTGATCTCATGTTCAACGCGACCCCAGGGAAGCCTGGTTAGTATTTAATCCTAACTCAGCAGATTTCATTAGGATTAACAGATAACACTATCAGATCTGTCATGGCTACCTCAGTCACTATAGCTGGTCATAAGGAGGCCATTAGTCAAGGAAATTGAAGTTTTTGCACGATGCTACGGTATTTTTTCAAGGTTAAAACTCATTATGTAACCAAAACAATTCTGAATTATGTACATCCGAGGGAATGGTTCTTGTTGGAAAAACTCTTACGTGTCATATGAACTTTGAATTTGACAAAAAGGCAAAATTATTTGTTACCCAGAATGACCAATTTGTGATATGAGTTGCTAAACGCATTTTGTTGGTGTTTTAAGCAAGGAAAGTTTTGTTCCAAGAAGGCTATCAGAAGTTGTGTTCCAATTCAAGCACAATTCTATGTAATTCTATGTACAAACCAATGTAATCAAATGCATTACGTATGGTAAGAAGTTCTTATCTTCTAGATGTACGTATAACATAAAACTTGAATTCACTTCAAATAAATTTGGCTTACTAAACACAAACATAAAACTAAGTTTTAGTATGTATTTTCAATTATTTCCCTGAATTTTAACTTTTTATCACTAATCAGTTTCGGTCTTCCCGTTCACTATAATATTGTGAACAAGCGTGTCTTGTTAAAACCTTTTTCAACGTAATTTGACAAGAAGGGCCAAGCGATGCAGTTCTCGAAAGCGGCTCCTCGCACACTTGGCCATTGAAAAAAAATTTTTTTGGTTTGTACATACCTTTGGAGTAATGTGACTTGGGCTGGTACATGTAGCGAGTAGAGTAGAGGAGGCAAAAACGTATTGATGCTAATTATGTTACTGTAAACTTGAAAATAATGTTAATACATAACGGAATAGAATTTTTAGCAGGCTAAAAGAAGTTGTTTAATGATGTCAAAGGGATCGCAACTCCAATTTTTCCACAGGTTTAAAAAACTTTTTACCTTATCCAAGTCCTGAAAAACAGAAATGGCCAGGAAGACACAGTTTTCTTGCTGGTGCAGAGAGTGCTCAAAGAAAACAAGCTAACTTGGTGCAATGTAGAATATAACGTACTTGATCACTTATTGAGGATGCTTGCTGGTGCAGTGTAAATGCTGGGGCAAAGCAGACAATTGCTAGCTAACGCTTATAAAAGGATCCAGAGAAGGTTGTAGCTTGTACGTATTTATACCCTAGAGGGCAGGGCTTTAGCAAGTTCTAGAAGGTAATGTGAATGTGTCAACTATCTTGAGTAGCTAGTTATATATGAGTTACATACATACAATGGTTTGTATTTACGTAGTAGAAAACAGGCCCGCCTGCCAAAACATGATTAAACAACTAATAAAACATTTATAAAATAAATAAAACGTAATTAATCATGAAATAAAACATAAAATAAATAAAACATGAAATAAAGTAAAACAAAATTAAATGAATAAAACATAAAAAACATGACACACATAGAGGATAAATAATGATATATATTATACATGCCTTGCACGGCATTGTTTTTATATACCAGTTCACTTCAGTAAATTAAACACTTGAAATAAAAATTCTTTAAAAATACTTAATCTAATAGCACTTCTTCAGGTGTGCTTTCATCTCTAGCTTTTGTGTTAGATTTACTGTTATCATCTGTGCTTTTCAAAACTTTTCTTTTGAAAAAAAATCTATCCAATGAAGTCTGTTTCTGACGACTCCTGAAAATTTCTCTAACAGAGATCCTGCACCTTTCATTAACATTATTTATAATACAGCATGTGAGAACCTTCTCTAGATGTTTATTTTCAATGAACTTAGTAAGGTTTTCATACCAACTTATAGCTTTCTTGATTTCTGCCTGTATAGGTTTTTCTGTCTCTTCTACTTCTTCGCCACTCAATTGTTGCTTCTCTTGAATGCTGATCCCGTGCATTGCTTCCAACTCCTTCAAGTCGGCAGTTGTAACTTTTTCCTTGCTTTAATGGATTTCTTGTTTTTCATAATAGTTGCAATTGTTGATAGGTTGCGACCATATTCCTTAGCGGTATTAACAATGCGGGCGCCTTCTTCCTATTTATTTATGATCTCCAACTTTGTTGTCATGGAAATTGTTTTTCTTTCGTCCTGTAACGTTTGTATCGGTCTCAAATTCCATAGCTAATGAATTAAATATAGATACTTGTAGTTATATACGTATGCTGAATAAAGGTTTATAATAAAAGTGAGTATAACGTTAAAAATGAATATTTGTTCTCGCTTATGTACTTTTCACAAAATTTCCCACTTGGAATGCCGACCTGAAAGAAATCGGTCATCATTGTGAAAATGTTTTCAGCCAACTGCATTTCGGCGTCTTTTTCATTTCCACTCACGTAATAAGCACACTGACTGCCAAATTTGAACTCGAGCAAAAATTTTCATGAACTCATATATAGTGAAATAAAATTTGTATGATGAGGTGAAAACCTCACCATGTTCAACTTCGTAGTGAAAAAATAGTATATCAGGGTAATCGTATCCTGAGGGTGCACTGTACATACAATTGTATATCAGGGTAATCGTATCCTGAGGGTGCACTGCACATAAAATTGTATATCAGGGTAATCATATCCTGAGGGTGCAATGTACTTACAATTTGCATTTAACGTAGAACTGTTGGCACCTTGGCTATAATGTTAGTGCAATCTTTCTCATTTATCAGTTGTGTTAGAATTGCCAGGGTCTGTGATCCTCCAGAAAATTCTGGTAAAGCAAGAATTGCTGTCTCATTGTACTGTTTGTTATCAACTAATCCTTAAATTTTCTACTAGTTATGTTCGCTTTAGCATGTATACATACACCACTCTCTCAGTGTTGTATGTAATATGTACACTCTCCAAATGCTATCCACCATCGATGTACTGTTCGGATGAAAGACTTATTTTTGTGGATTTATATGCATGCCTCTACCTTCAATAATTTGGTCCTAATGACTTCGTATTGTTACCAATTACCGGTGTGGGTTAATAGACATGAGTTTTTTGGTTTGATTCTTACAGTCGAAAAGCAACACTTGATCGAGCTGATAAGCCCAATTGCCAGTGCCAAAGCAAAGCTCTGCATCTCCATCATGGTTAAACTAAACCGACTGACACCTGGCACAGGCGGATGTGACTCGATGCTGGCGGTGCTTGGCAATCACGACTAAACGGGTCTCACGAGCTGATAACTCTTTAATCATACTATTCTTCTATAGAGTTTTTACATTTTTGTTAAGTCATATCTATTAGTGCATTGGAATAAAAGAATATGAATTAATAAGCCATTGTAGTGTTTAGTATAACAATAGATAATGGTTGATGATGGTTGTAACCTAGTATTACCAACTCCACAGTTTAAATAAATAACTATAAATAAATAAAAAGTTTATAAATTTAGTCTCGAGGGTTGTAAACAGTTTTGTTTGTCTTGCTAGCAACGGTTGTAGTCTTCTATGCCGGTCCAAAAGCTTGTGGGTAGTTGACTCGTGATGTTCTTGATCCAATGTAAAGCCCCTTTTGCTATGTTGGATTGGGAATTTTCTTTAAGGACCATTTCAAATTGGTGTTTAGCCTTTTCATACTCTCTAATCGACAGGTAATAGCATCCATGCTGCTCCTTTGCCTTTGTTTTTCGAAAGCTGCCTTCGGCTGCCGCTTCTGATTTTTCAAATACCTCTTCTATCGACTCATGAGAATCACCAAGAAGATGCTTGACTCTGGCGTATTTTATCCCGTGGGAAGTCCAACCATCTGAATGCTGTAGTATTCGCTCGTGATGCTCTTTCACTCGCCCTAGATATGTCACAGTTGTCTGGTCAGCGCTTATGTCAGAGCAGCAGAAGGATGTTGTTAAGAAACTCCATGCTTCCTTCTTTGATTCTAAAGCCAAGATGAATTGTTTTAAGATAAATAGACGAGACATTTTGACTGATTACTGAACTATTACCTTAACGATTATATATATTTTATATTTGAACCCGCGAGTTAACAAAAGAGGATAAAAAAAATTGTAGTTATTGTCAGTCATTTTTTTAATTTTGTGTTATTATTATTTAGTATATATATAGAGTTTACAATAGTAGGTAGAAATTCATTCATGGGCTGTCTGTCACCTCACCATTGACCACTATTATCTGAATAATGCACATCATTTTATGATGTTACAAAAACTATACAAGCTCAAACTTTTATTTGAAGAACAGCTTTTTAAATCATTGTTTTATGAATGTACCAACTGAATGCAGAAACTATTTGCATATGCAAAGCTAATTTTGCATCAACTGTGAGAGCGCTCAATGAATAGAGTGGAATAATGTGTAATTGAATAAAAATGTTGTTTGATCGCTTTGTTAACCCATTCGAAGTCTAACCATTGTTACAGTTGGAGGAGAAATTCAATCACAAAGTCTTGGTATTAAGTCAGGAATGGATTCATTCACATCCCATATTCTGTGTTATGAACGGATTCAATAACATACTATCTTCTGTGTTATGAACGGATTCAATAACATACCATATTCTGAGTCATGAATAGATTCAATAACATACCATATTCTGAATCATAAATGAATTCAACAACGTACCATATTCTGAGTCATAAATGAATTCAATAATATACCATATTCTGAGTCATAAATGAATTCAATAACATACCATATTCTGAGTCATAAATGAATTCAACAACATACTATATTCTGAGTCAAGAATGAATTCAACAACATACTATATTCTGAGTCAAATGGATTTAATAACATACCATATTCTGAGTCATGAATAGATTCAATAACATACTATATTCTGAGTCATAAATGAATTCAACAACATACCATATTCTGAGTCATAAATGAATTCAATAACATACCATATTCTGAGTCATAAATGAATTCAATAACATACTATATTCTGAGTCATAAATGAATTCAATAACATACTATATTCTGAGTCATAAATGAATTCAATAACATACCATATTCTGAGTCATAAATGAATTCAATAACATACCATATTCTGAGTCATAAATGAATTCAACAACATACTATATTCTGAGTCAAATGGATTTAATAACATACTATATTCTAAGTCATAAATGGATTCAATAACATACCATATTCTGAGTCATAAATGAATTCAATAACATACTATATTCTGAGTCATAAATGGATTTAATAACGTACTATATTCTGAGTCAAGAATGGATTCAATAACATACTATATTCTGAGTCATAAATGGATTCAATAACATACTATATTCTGAGTCATAAATGGATTCAATGACATACTATATTCAACTACAAAGTGAATTATCATTCGCTTTCGTCTTCCAGATGCCTTGTAGAATAAATGAGTAAATTGAGCGAATATTGCACGCAGCCAACATGTTATTTTTTATGCTGCAATCAAATTTAGTAATAGTTATTTTTATGTGAAAGCAACCCGGGAGAAATGACTGAATACTCAGAAAAAAACAGACTTGAAATGTATTTTCTACCGGTCTATCACATATTGATGGCAGGGGTCGTCGCAGGGTTGCTAACGTTTACATGTACATTATACTGTTCTTTGAATGCAATATAGTAAATATCAGGAAATAGATGTTTACGTTTCGATGCTTAGTATAAACATAAATTTTATCTTCATAGCCAACGTTTCAATCGTTTACCAAATTCATCATCTTTAAAATAGCCTATGTTAGTACGTATTACCATTTTAGGTGTTAATATAGATATGACATATTAAATGGTGTAAGTAGTCCAATGTATAGTCGTGACAGTAAAGCTATAGATCCTAAACTTTGGCCTTACCCAATTCTTTTCTAAAAAGCCGTTGGTAATACTCCTTCACCAAACTTTCGTGCTGCTTAAAGAACTGTATAGCCCAGATGTAGAGCAACCCTTGAGCACATGTGCTTGAACACATGAACACCCATTCGTTTTCTTTGATCCAATTTTCACTCAAATCGACTGCTTTGTTAAAGAACTCAAGCCTTTTCTCCGCGTCTCCCTGCTCGTCATGATCATCGCAATGGTAAGCTATGTACAAATAGTTCTTGGCTATTCTTGCACGTATCTTTTTTTCACACTTTGGTCTTCCAGCTGGTCGTTCCTCTTGTTCAAGCTTGTCTACTTGGTAGAGACAATATTCTGGGTCAATCTGATCAATTTCGGTCTCTCTTTTAAATGCTTCCAAATGTTTGTTGAGGTAGTCGGATGGAATATTAATGATGCGGATTTCGACCAGCCAAAGCCACATGTCAGCGATGTACTCCCAGTTCTGCGATTTGCTTAGTACGATAAGTTGATCAAATGCTTTCGACAATTTTTCGTTGTACCAGTCACTAGTTTTCGAAAATTTATCATCAGAACGTAAATGGCGAACAAGAATCTTCAAAAAGCAGTAGCTGAGAAACTCGTGGGTCGCAGGATCTTTGCTCGCTTGTTCTTCGCATTCTTCCATGAGGCGGCAGCATTCATCTCGAGCTTGCTCTGTGCGTAGCAGCTCAGCTGACCAGTATGCAAAGTTTATCTTGGGTAGTAACTGGCTATATATAGAGTCTGATGCCATCAATTCTAACACCTTTAATGCTGCCAACTCGGCATCTTTTACGTTTTCTTGTTTCAACTTGATTATTCCTCTATTGCACCACGTGTGCATGTTGGTACCATCAATTTTTACAGCTGAGGCTGTGAGCTCTTCTGCTCTTTCCAATTCTGATTTAAGGATACAGGTGGTTGCATCAAAGTTTGCATGCCGGACAAGGCCTCTATCTTCTTCTTCGCGTAGTTCAAGGCGTCTGTATCTCAAATTGAGTCGTTCTTCTGGAATGTCGATAGAAAAAAGACTGTACTCAAAACCTTTAAAAAAATCGTCGAGTGAATTGAGAACCATCCAATGATCTACAAAATACAAAAGTAAAACGTATTGTTCTAGCTGTACTAGACTTTGGTGTTACAATCATTACATTATTTCTTTGTTATGACTAGATGATTTACTTTTAATCAACATATACATTTATCTTTGTAACTTTTTAATGAGGGTGTTTGTTTATTTCTGTGTACTGCATTTAAACCAGTTCACAGCAAATTTTCAATTTCCAAAATTATAAAGCTTTAAGCAGACAGACAGAATACAGACAAACAATGCGATATTTATATATAGATGTATCAATTTTTACCAATTTTTTATCAATCATTTAAAAAAAGACTGAAATGGAAATAAAATAAAGTTGCTCATTGAAATATTAAGAATAACCTCAAAAAATGGCCTCATTAGACAAAAAGAAGTTTTTACTGAAAAGCGTTTTAATATCGCAGAACGAATTGTACTCCCTCAATAAAGACTGCCTTTAGTTAGCGCAGGAAATGCATACAATCTTTCCAGCAACTTCAGTCTCAGATATGCAGTTTATGCAGATAATACAGTTTCAGTGTTGTTTTCATTGCTATATAGAACTGGTTTAGATTGTACTAGAT
Source organism: Watersipora subatra (assembly GCF_963576615.1). Classification (NCBI taxonomy): domain Eukaryota; kingdom Metazoa; phylum Bryozoa; class Gymnolaemata; order Cheilostomatida; family Watersiporidae; genus Watersipora; species Watersipora subatra. The sequence continues at coordinate 329,681 of NC_088718.1, forward strand.
TGATAGTAATTAGTTAAACATCATTGAAGTGCCGAAATAGTGAATTTTTTTGCTTGAATTCAGGTTGGAATGTTCATACAAAAGCCTGGTTTGTGCTGGGTGTGTTTTTCTGGACTGGCTCATAGCAAAAATGCCAAAATGTAAAAATAACAGTTTTTTTGTGATAACTTATTTGAGACCTCACTCTAATAGCAAATGAATTGCATACTACTTTTTTTGTTGATTCTATACATGTAACTCGGTTCACTTAGCTAGCACAAAATATACTTACATTTGATGATCTCTTTCATTCTCTCGAGCTTCAGTTTCTTTGCCAAGTCAGCTGCATTTTCCCTAGCATCATTCTCAAGTGCCAGCAATTGCTTCCGCTTCTGTTTGTCAGAGACTGATGACAGAATGGCGTGAGTAGTTGAAGGGTGGTTTTTTATAACAGAATAATGAAACACTGATTCGTCATCTTTATTCAGCTCGCCGATGCTGTTCAAGAACTCGTCTTGGTCAAGTACCCGAGCGATTTCCTTAATAACTTCTGGGCTATTTCCTTCGACGGCGGCGTGTAGCACTGTGGACTCGTCTGCTTTTTTCAGGTTTATGACTTGTTGTTTTGGGCAAGAATACTGGTCGAGTATCCACGACACCAAAAATTGGTCATTTCTCTTGGCTGCCACATGAATAACTGGCTCCTCAAACTCTACAGCTAAAGACATGTATTTCCCAAGCATTGAAAATTTATTGGAGTAGTCTGCTGCGCGTCTTCCGGAGAGATCTTCCCGGGCATCGAGTTTTATCTTATTCGGGCCGGCTAGGTCTAGAAGCATGATGGCTGCTCGAGCATTTCCTTCTGCAACCGCTATGTGCAAAGCTGTTTTACCACTGGGTGTTGGACATGTTAGTATTTTCCACTTTTCATTGTCATTCATTTCAACTCGATTCATCAGGCTCTTCATTGTATTTACTGCATCCGTTTGAGCTGTGGCATGGATTAGAGTCCAGCCAGAGGTCATGACTTTTTGTTGATGGCTGACAGGCATGTGGCTCATCATAGTTTCTACTGCTTCTACATTATCAAGCGCTGCACCCCATTGCAAAGAAGTCCATTCGAACTGCTGATCGACTTCATCAATGAATGCTTGCCTCTGCTCTCCATCATGGAGTTTGCTCAGAATGTACTCAACCATGGCCGAGTCATTTTTCATAGTGCTGATGTGTAGTGATGTCCATCCGGGAATTTCTATGTTTTCACTCATCAGCAAAACTGCCTCTGATACTGCCAAATCGGTGGCTAAATCCGCTACCGATTCGAGCAAACGCGCGGCAGTAAGGTGAAGTTCGGTATGTCCATGTCTATCTCTAGCCAATCTGAGAGTGTCAGGACTCTCAATTTCCAGTCTTACCATCTGTTCATTTCCGTCAGCTATTTGAACTGTTGGCACTAGTCTGTATGGTGGAATATCAGGTGAAAGCCTTGGTACAGCACCTACAGGTATGGTAGAATATGAAGTGATAGCATTTTTACAGCACCTACAGTTCATGGTAGAATATGAAGTGATAGCATTGGTACAGCACCTACAGTTCATGGTAGAATATTAAGTGATAGCATTTTTACAGCACCTACAGTTCATGGTAGAATATTAAGTGATAGCATTGGTACAGCACCCAGGTAGAATATCAGGTCATAGCATTGGCACACCTATAGTGGAAAAGCATCAGTCAAAGTTGAATGCTTATATTTGGCTGTTCGATTAAAGGACTGTTGCTATCAATGCTAATAAGTTCTATTAAGTTCCTTTTTATGTTAAACTTCCTTTCTTACATTGTAAGATTTTGATCATTTTGAAATGGTTCACGTTGTTGAACAAACCCTTTATGTTCTTTAATTAAACAGATTTTTTATATATACAGGAGGAATATAAGATATAATTAGACTTATACCATGTTGATTGGCAAAATAGTAGCATCGCAATTAGCCCTACGAAGGTTGTTTTCTGAAGTTTTCATAAAGGCTGCAGCCTACTTTCAAAATCCATATACGTACTAGTCGAATTCCCGACATTGCACAAGTATTAAAAACAGCTTGTAAACAGTGGCAGATAATGTACTATCCTATCCGTTGGCTAATTTGAGTAAGCTAGTATCCATATTGCTATACTTACTAATAAAATCATGAGAGCAAGCTTTAATGATGTTGCACTGTAAAGCAGAGTCACCATGCGAATTTTAACCCAGATAGTGACTCATATCGCCCAAGTAAACCAATGAATATTGTGTAGTCTAATGGGTTAGCTTCTCTCCTTGTCAACAGGAGATTTTGAGATCAAATCTTCCGCAATATGGATTTTAATTTGCTGGATTTTAATCGCTATTGCTAAACAGACTGAATGACAAACTTTGAGATTTATATACATGTAGATTAAATTGATATAGCCTGCTACGAGATGATTTGTGACTGCACATGGTTGACAGTGCACCAGTGTGTCCGCCATGTCGATATATCTAAATAAAGGTATTGAGAGCAACAGACTTACACTATTAGTATTTAACAGAGTAATACATCAATCTATTACTCTACTGGTATATAACAAACTCGTTCACTTTCTGATACAAAAGCCTACCTCCATCAAGTTCCATGCTGTAATTGCTATGGGAGGTACCTGAAGCCATCTATTAGCTGTCAGCCCTGCTGCTCGCTTGCAAACTCTTGCTATCCTTGAAGCCCTTTAATCAGTAGCAAGCTTGCAGTGGCAGTTCGGAACATATTGACGGGGATTCCCCTTGAAGGGGTTTTCCCCCAGTAAAATGTAATTAGTTGGCCATTGTACTTCCTCAATGTATGATTGATCAGCGCTTTGTTTGGGATAATTTGTCAACGATTGTAGGAAAGCACCTACGTAAGTGAAAATCAATACTTTCATGGCTTGTGATGAAGATTTCAGTATGCTGTTACTCAACTAGACAAAATCAGGATAAGGTGAAAGAAGCTTTTGTGAGGTCAACCTATGCCATATAGGGTGCGGTCATAACATTGTTTCGTCATGAAATTGAGCAGGAATTTTCTGTTCTTTACTTTAGCAAACTTTCTTCAAAATATTTGCATCGCAGATGCAAACTTCCCAAGTTGACAACTTTCCATTTTTATTGTTACAAATCACAGAGCTCACATAAAAGTTGGTTGCAATAAAACATTTGTACCAAAACATTATTTATATTTAACTAAGATTGCACTAAATGTTGCAACCTTTGAAAGTAAAGTTTTTTGCCCTCAATTAAGTCAGCAATAAGGAGATGGCAGTCAAATATCACAGGTGCACAAGAAGCAGGCTTTGAACAAGACAAGATTTTGAAGCATTTAACTAATGCTAAAACATTGAAAAGAAAAATGAAAACGCAGTTAGGAGATGTGAATATTAATCATGAGTTCTGAACTGGTTTAGTTGAATGGTAAGCATAAGTGCATTAGGGCACTGTAACAGAGCTGTGCTCAAACATCGGTAACTTATACACACTCTATGACTGGATTTGCAGCTCACTTTCATTTGGTATTACTTGGACAATATATCAGTGATTTGGGATTTTATCTGTAAACCAAAGTGCTTTTTGTTATTTAGTAGCGCAAGCCCTGTTGCGGATTGCATTTTACAATTATTATTTTGGCATATTACTGTTTTGTATAGCGAGTCGCGCTTATTACTAATATATATTAACGGGAATGCCCACGGCCTTCTTTGGATTGTCCATGTCCGAAACAGACACCTAAATAAATACCAAAGAGTAATGTTCAACTCTACCCTGAGTGTGTGGCCTAGAACACCCAACCTCACTCTTCATATCTTATCTACGCAAGCCATATTATTGTAAAGCTAACATTCAAGGCAGCTCAGGTATTATGCTTCTCATAGACCTACCATCGCCAGTGTTTTTGCACAATCAGTTATATCTTGGTGCAGGAAACATAGGAGCAGTGGTAGTGCAGTGGTCAGTGCTTTGGACTGACAAGTAATGAGTTAGAGGTTCAATACCATTGTAGGTCTAAAAGTGCTTTCTTGTTGATAAAAACATTCTTTAGATCCTAAGGTGCAAATATTTGAAGAGCCATCATGACCAGGTCCCAGCTTATGGTAGAATACTTGGATGTATATATAAATACTTAGTACAAAAGTCTCATTTATGACACATCTTATCAGACCTCCTGAGAAGAAACAGCTGATGCAGAGTTTTTAAAAACCATTCTAGTGATTTGATTCATGAAACTTCATGAAGTTTGAGTTTAGCCACAGCAACTTTTAACTAATTTTAACAAATATATAGAGTTTTATATCTAGAAATTAGCTTAAAGTCAAAGGAAGAGATGGAGTGCTTGCAGCATACTTGTCGATGTAGAAACATAACTGTACAATTTTAGCTGTATATGTCCGTGTTCTATTACCGCTAGTCGCGTATATATATGTACATGTATATACATATATGTTCCCTATAGTGCTATTAATTAAATGATTGCAACGAAAGCAAAATATAATAATGCTTGGCAAATAAAGGAAACGGCATTATGCAGATAATTTCTGTGCTGACTTGCGCACAGTGGTGAGGTTCTCATAGGTCTCAGTTTTACATAGGATGTTGGATTTTTGTATCAGTTAGCCTGAGCCTATCCGCATGACTTAGCTGTCTTTTTTTGACAAATCTTCATGCTTAACCTTCATCCTTTTACTGCTTAGCTGGCTTTTGCAGCTTATATGTACAACCGGTTAGCCTTTCATGTATCGCAAAAGCTTAAGCTGTCCTGCTTTTGTGAGTTCAGTTTCTAAGTCTTGGTAGAACTCCTGCTATGTATAGAGTGTGTGGTATGTATAAACATGTTTTACTTGCACTTTACATGTCCGTCTGTATCATTAAGGTTAAGTTCATGGTACATGCAGTTTTCCTTCAATTCTTCGTCGTGAACTGATTTTAATCTGCTCTCAGTTACGGTTCTGCATTTATCTGCTTTTCAAGAAGCCAGACTTGTCAAGCCAGCCAAGCCATTCACGCTCACAAGTGGTCGACTTATCTGGATAATTGTCGATTTGTTGTCACGAGTCGTCTCAGAGAAAGCGACGGTGCACACAAAACACAACACATACCGCCAGCGCTAACGAAATACTATAGACTGAGCTGCTTGCTATCGGCTATAATTCATGTTCGGTGACAACCCTCAAAAGATATTTATTGTAACGCAGTCTTCGGGAATAATCTGGAAATGCGAACTTAATGTCGAAGTTGTGCAAGTTTCATTGATATAAAAACCTCGATATTTTTGTCTTTTTTTATTATTACGCTATAAAACATGCCGATAGATTATAGCAAATGGAATCACATTGAGGTAGGTTGCCGTTTAGCTTCAAATTTTAGTAAAAATGAACCAAAAGCTACTTTTTTCTATTTGGTCGACATTGTGTGAACTTCATATTCAACGTTGTTTCCCATAAATCAACATTTTCAATGTATATTTAGCTAGGTCAAATAAATGAAGTGAATTTTCTAATGTGTTGCTGTTTGTTCATTTCCCGGTTAAGGCTGCAAAAATATGTAGCGTTTTGCGACAGTTAGCTGTCACTAAGATTCGTCTGAGGTAAGTGTTTCAGAAACTTGATCAGGTTTCAGGGCGTGTATCCGGCAGACTGCCGTGGTTTATTTCCGCATTAACACCTTACAATAATTATGCAAACAGGAAACATCTTCCCCGTTTGAAAACCATAACCTATATAGATATTGTAAACATAACTGTAAACTGAGTAAACTATATGATATAAAGGAACAAGGTTCCTAAGACGGAGTGTCCATATTAGGAAAATAAAGCACATGACAAAATACAAACTAAAAGCATAAAACTAAAAACTAAAAGCAACAAAGATCAGTGCCAAATTTTGGAAAACCTTCCAATAAAAGCTGCTTTACATTTTCTCTATCAACCTAGTGGGCGCTATGACCTTGCGGCCATAATGGGTGACTAGTGGGGGCTTTGGGTCGACTACAGGCGTTGCCATACTAGGTGAATCTAACACCTGGCTGCCTGTATCATTATCAATCCCTGGTGTCAAATCATCAGTATCTGCCTTTGGTATCCACTGCAAATGCCTTTTATTCCGCCTATACTTTTGGCCCTCTTGGTGCTCTACAATGTATGAACGAGGGCCATTAGCCTCTCCTGTCACTGTCAAAGGCTCTGACCAGGTTTTTTCAATGTCATCTTTCATCCTAACTTGATCACCTGGGTTTAGCGGAAGCAACGGACGAGAGCCTTGATTGTATATATTGGCTGTCCTTTCCTTATATCGGGCATCTCGTTCACGCATATCCTCTGTCATATTGGTTGGCATCATGTTCTGTTGTAGCGACGGCATTGTAGTTCTGATAGGACGCCCAATCATGAGCTCAGCTGGCGAGACACCTGTAGCCTCAATAAGAGTGGCTCTATATACCATGAGAGCTAGTAAAGGATCCTCCTGATCTACTATGCATTTGACAGTCCTTACACTAAGCTCTGCTAGTCCATTTAATTGAGGGTATTTCGGTGACGAAGTAAAGTGCACGAAACCATACTTGTTAGCAAATTCGCGAAAGGCTTTGCTGCTATACTGTGGACCGTTGTCACTGACTATTTTTTCAGGCACACCCCCCCCCCCCCCCCCCCGAGAAAATACTCCTTTAAAGAATAGAGAAAGCATAATATTTTTATGCTTTATTATTTATCTTGAGGTGTTGACTGATGTTCTAAAAAAAGAATCAAGGAGATTGACCAACCAGAAGCTGAGATATAGCCAGCCAAACACAGGTCTACCAAAAAACATAAGTGTTTTGGTAATCATCAATATATGACGTATGAAATCAACTTGTGTGCCATTGGTCAATTAAGCCAACTAATGCGCTCTCCTATAACAATCACGGCGTTTTAATTGGTTTAATCCCTGGAAGTATAGAACAATCAAATTGGGCCTAACAATCATTGCTCTGAGAATTCCGAACCAGTCCCTCTGACGTGTAGATTAGTTTTAGAATAAAATAATTACACGCATCTATAATTATTTCGCAACATTCTGCTATCACTTTCGACAAATTATATTAGTTACATCATTTATTCTATACGCAGTTATATTATTATTTTGTATAATATGCATTATGATTATTATATTAATCATAAAAATAATCATGAATAAGATAATAGATCAATAGAAAAATCAAATCAAAAGTTATCGTTTTCTTTTCTTACAACAAGAGCAGCACGGTCAAGTTATTCTTTTTTAAGATTATGGCTGTAGTGAACTTACAGTCTGTTAATAGTGACGATAATCATGAAAATCAACTAAATGCTGCAGTAGATACACAATAGAAAAGTGATGAATGAACAAAAATTCACATTCTCATTTCTTATTCTAAACGAACTGCAATCGCGGATGTCGCATATAGACTATACACCCACCGTTCGTTGAACAGAGGATCTTCGGAGCATATCCGTGGAGATCGAGTTAAAATTTGAAGCACAATAGTCAAAATCTGCTCTTCTGTTTTGAAAAATCACGGCTAGGGGTGGTGGGCAAATGCCTTTACCACACAATGTTTGCTTGATTTTCCTGAGAAACCAGAGCTAGTCTGTAAATTATTTACTATCACGAGAAGCGTTTCACACCTCGTAGCCAAAACAATCATTATACGTAACGGCGGTAAGGGTGCACAACTCCGGCACATGAACATTAAGTCGATTTTATACGTCACAGTTTTCGGGATTTTCGAATGGTTTTCCTCTGATTCTTTATTAGGTAGACCTGTGTTTGGCTGGCTATATCTCAGCTTCTAGTGGGTCAAACTTCTTGATTCCTTTTTTAGAACATCAGTCAACACCTCAAGATAACTAATAAAGCATAATAATATTATGCTTTCTCTATTCTTTAAGCCTGTTAATTAGGGCTTCACTTGTGGTCTCTGTCAGGTGCACCAGTTCTATGTATCTCGAGAAGTAATCTGTTACTACGACATGTCATTTCATTGTGTGCCAGCAGGTCAGTTCCAACAACTCTCCATAGTCCCTCAGGCAACGGGGTTTGCCTGATAGGCTCTTTTACCTGAGCCGGTCGAGTTTTCTGACACAATCCACATCTGGCTATCTTGCCTTCAATATCCTTATTAATTTGTGGCCACCAAACAGCTACGCCAGCTCTGAGCTTACATTTGTTTACGCCCATGTGGCCCTGGTGAATTACATTCAATACCTCCTCTCTCTGATCAGTGGGAATTACAATGCATGCATTATGCAGTAAAAGTCCGTCTGCCACAGATAGGTGAGCTCTATTCCTGTGAAAGTCAATGAGCGCTTCAGATTCATCCTTTAAATACCTGGGCCATCCTTCAGTAAATTTCATAGCCCGTACAATGGTATCTTCAGTTGCCGATGCCATTCTGATTCTATCAATGAGCAATGCTGACACAGGTAATGATTCTAACAGTTCATCGACATAGTGGTCTACATCCCTATCATTCTTATCCTCACAGCTTTGCACTGGGTGTCATGATAAACAGTCAGCTATTAACAGACGCTTTCCAGGAACATGCTGTGCCTGTGGATTGTATCTCATTAGCCACATTAACAGTCTCTGGCATCTAATAGGGACAGCATTGAGATCACAACCATTGAAGAGAGGCACCAGTGGCTTGTGGTCTGTTACCAAATGAAAACTGTCCAAGTCTCGCAGGTACCGATCGAACTTCTCACATGCCCATACACTTGCCAAGCATTCCTTTTCTATCTGCGAGTATCTGCACTCTGCTGGTGTAAGGACTCTAGATGCAAATGCGATAGGTTTGTCATTACCTTCATTGCTTCTCTGTAGAATGACTGCACCAAGTCCATAGCTGCTAGCATCAGCGGCTACTGTAGTCTCTTTATCTGGGCTGTAAAATGCCAGAGTAGGAACTGTCGGGAGTTGCTCTCGTACCTCTTTCAGGGTACTTTGCTGTTCCAGGCCCCACTGCCATACCACATCCTCCTTCAATAACTCTGACATGGGTCTCATGGTTTTGGCAAGGTTAGGGATGAATCTGCCCAAGTAATTTATCATACCAATCATCGATTTCAACCCCATAATATCTTCTGGTGGCTTCATGTTCATGATAGCCTCAACTTTACTGCTATCCACGCTCATGCCCTCTGAGCTGAACACATGTCCCAGAAATTTCAACTTTTCCACTCCAAACATGCATTTCTCCTTATTTAGCTCCACCCCATTGTCTCTCAACTGTCGAAGGACAATATTCAAACGCCGATTGTGTTCATCCCTGTCATGTCCTGTGACAATAATGTCATCCTGATAGGCAACCACTCCATCTATGCCCTCTAAGAATTCATTGATTTTGGCCTGGAATATCTCGCTGACTGAGCTTATTCCAGAAGGGACTCGTTTGAAACAGCATCTTCCTTTCGGTTCAATAAATTTAGTAAGCCTCTGACTTTCACCATCCAGTTTCATCTGATAGTAGCCTGTGGCTGCATCCAAACTAGAAAACACTTTACCTCCTTCCATTTTTGTTATAATGTCATCTACAGTAGGAAGAGTATAATGCTCCCGCTTGATGGCTCTGTTAAGCTCTCTGAGATCAACGCATATTCTGACCTTCGACCTTGTCTGGTTTCTTTTGGTACAACCACTATAGGTGAGCACCAATCAGTGGGTTCTGTTACCCGTTCAATGACACCAATTTGCTGCATTCTTTGCAATTCCTCATGCACAGCCTCCATTAACGGTATGGGTATCCTGCGAGCAGTTGTCACTTTGAACGGTTCCACTCCTGGTTTTAGCCGGATTTTCGCAGCCGACCCTCTCATGCACCCTAGCTCTTTCAGTTGATCCCTTTGCCTGCGCACCTCATGCGTGTTCAACTTTACTAACTGCATCATCTCAGACAAGGTTCTAGATAATAAATTGTTAGTACATTTTGCTAAATAAACCTTGAACTTATACAGTTTGTCCTTAACTAAGGTTTTTGCCATGAACGTCTCTCTACACTCAATGGTGCCAGACACACTGTTGAGAACAGCTTTGGTAGGTGTCAGTTCAGGCACTGGCTGCAGCTTTTGATATGTATCATCAGTCATGAGCGTCACATCTGCTCCGGAGTCGATTTTGAATTTAATGTCACTGTTGTTAATTCTCAGTTTTACATACCACCGGCTAGATTTAGATTCATCTTCGACAGAAGCAAAGAAGAGTTCGTCAGCCTCAAACTCAGGTTCTTCCACTTCCTGAACTGCCTCAGACCAGCAGCACCTTTGGAAGTGTCCAACTTTACCACATTTTTGACAGGAACTTTCTTTTGCTGGACATGTTTTACCTTGTGAATGCTTCGCATATTCACATTTCTGACATTTGTCACTTTGTCGTTTAGGTTTGAACTGTTGGGATTGACCAGGTTTAACGGGGTGAGCTGCAGTAGCCTCTGCTATATGTGTGGATTCTAACACACGACTAGCTTTGCTCAACTCAGCTGACCTACACCACACTACTACATTTTCTAATGTTAATTCATCATCTGGCTTTGCCATCAAACGTTTAGCTAATCTAGAATCATGCATACCAAAAAGTATTCTATCTCTCGTTTTCAGTTCTAATTGATTACCAAAATCACAAGAATCTGCATATCTCCTAATCCTAAGCCAAAACATATCAAATGATTCACCCTCATTTTGTTTAGCTTCAAAAAATTGTCTCGTCTTATATATGTTGTTCTTTCTAGGGTTACAATACGTTTCACATTTTGCTAAAACATCGTTTATGACTTTACTCTTACTCTCCTCTTCCTCCGAGAACGTAGTCTGCGTGTACACTTCACGTACGTCTTCACCACCGCAGTGCAAGAAAATAGCAACTTTCCTAGCCTCGTCCTTCTCAGCGCTATCAACTATCCCTAAAGCAACCAAGTAATTCTTGAATGCCCGGCGCCAAGTAGCGGCCAAATCGGGTGCTTTGAGGTCTAACTCAGCTGGCGGAGGCAACGAACTTGCCATATTGACGACGCATAAGGTGATTGCAGTGGATTATCACCTAAGCTGCCACCATGTTTCAGAAACTTGATCAGGTTTCAGGGCGTGTATCCGGCAGACTGCCATGGTTTATTTCCGCATTAACACCTTACAATAATTATGCAAACGAGAAACAGTAAGAGACTAGTCTTACCTCAGACTTTTACCTCAGACGATGTAGAACCTCCTAGCGATTTAATTTAAATCTAAAGGGAAGCCTCTATTTATTGGGTTTGTTTTGAGTCAGGGTATAATTTGGAGAGCAGCACACTGCTGCTTAGGATTATTGAGTTTTGGTTGTGTGCCCTCTGATATCTCGAATTGTTCGAGGCAAAATGCTACTGTGGTAGATATTTTTGTTTGTTGTTACATGTTAAGTTCTCCCCTGGAGGCTCTTCTTGTTGTTATTGTCATATTTTCTCTGTCTTGGTTGATTTCATCGTATGCTTCAGAGAGAGAATGGTGTTTTTTCATTCTGAAGAATTCTGATGAGCAGACAGAGTCGGTGGCTTTTTTGCCTGTCTTCTAGTGATTTTATACCTAGCTGGTTTCTTGCTTCCGAAACACTTTCCCCACGCCCTCTCATGTTACTTATAAACCGTATAGCATCATTTTGTACTAGCTCTATGCATTGGATTGTGTTTTTATTGATTGGGTCCCAGACTGCATCTGCATATTCTAGAATTGGTCTACATAGACTTGTGAATGCGAGCAGTTTAGCCTCCTTTGGGGCGCTATACATCAGATTTTTAATGCCCCCCAGTATCTTCCTTGATTTACTACATTTGCTCTTTATGTGTTGATCGAATTTCAGATTCGACTGGGTGATCACACCTAGATATTTTGTGTCCTCTGTCCAGACAAGAGGCGAGTTTCCTAGGTTATATGTAGACTGCTGGCTCATTGTACCAAAGCATATTGCTTGGCACTTTTTCTCATTGAATGGCATTTTCAGTTTTTTTGACCAGTTTTACACTTCGTTAATGTTGTTTTGGAATATTTTGGCATTCCCTGAACTATTAACTACTTGGTAAATTAGGGTGTCATCAGCGTAAAGGCTAACATTGCAGGATAAACTCTTGGGTAGATCGTTAATGTAGCTTAGAAAAAGGGTAGGTCCCAGTACCAAGCCCTGTGGGACTCCAGATGTTACAGCACATTTCTGAGAACTCTTTTTGTTGAGCACTACAGATTGTTGCCTGTCAGATAGGAAGTCGTGGATACAGTTAATGAGTTGTATGTTTATCAATGGTATGCTTTGTAGTTTTTCAAGGAGTTTTTCCTAATTCCATTAGATCCTGGTGATTTTCCATTTGGCAAGTCACCTATGGGTTTCGCCACTCCATCAGTTATTATGTTTAAACTGTCATCATCACTCTCTATCTGTTTAAAATTCCTTGCTAAATAACCATCTTGGAACTGGCTGTGGAAGAAAATGTTCAGTAGTTCAGCACATTGCTCAGGGTTTTCTGTGACGATATTCTTACCATCCCTAAGTGTTATCTGGCTAGATCTTTGGTTCTTGCCTGCACCAAAGAGTTTGAAGAAGGGCTTTTAGTTTCCTTTTTTTAGTGGTTGATATATTCTATTTGTATAATATGCCTTTAGAATAGCGTCTAGCTCCTTTTTGGTTTCTCTTCGTGATTGTTTGTATTTGAGTCTCAAATTCTGTACCAGTGTCCTTAGACCTTATATATGCATTTTTTGTATATATTGAAGTTTTAATGCACGCTTGCTTAACCATTCTAGTGTAGATGGGTGTCTCGGTTTTATCTCCCTTATTGGTACATACTGCTCAATACTTCTGGTTAGATTTTTAGTAATCTTGGACAGAAAAACAGACAACACAACCGCTAATATAACAAAACAATATTGTTGTAAATCATGTATAATTCAAGAAGTAATCAGTAAACCATATTTTGTAAAGTTTGGTTCAGTTTGTTCCTCAAGACAATGAGTGAATTCATCTGAGAGAACTGTTCAAATTCTAGTAGCGTAAAAGTTACAACCAAAGGTTAACGGCACCAGGAAACTAACTTATCAAACGTTTTCTGTTAGCTCAGACTAAATTTTGTTTTTTCTTGGTTAATAGTGAGAATCCTCAAAATTCATTTAATTGCTGTACTGGCTTATTTGTTAACAGCTGTCTCATGACTTGGTATTAAACCTTGGCTTTATCAAGCAAAGATACTTCGCATACAAGCCCAAAAAGCAATGTGTTTGTGGAGTGTAACTGCACCAAATGCTGGGTTATGGTAGTCCACCTTATTCCATTTTGTTCACCAACAGCTTATCAAATGGATAAACCATGTTCTTCTGCAACATCATCAAATAACTAGAACACTACAGCTGAAACCAGCAGTGTTTTGCCGTACATTTCAGAATGTGCCTGAAATTTCATATTTAAAATTTGCTAGACTAATTAGAATTGACCCAATAGTTTCCTGTAGCAAAGATTCATGTATTGCAAGCCATGTGTGCTGTAATTGCTGTTTATCCAATACAACTTGTTGTGATCAAAAGAAGGGATTTCAAACTAACTCAGTTGGTTTACTGTATTTCAAACAATTATTGCTGAAATACATTGAGTGCTGCTAGAACACTCCTCTTAGAGCCAATAGGATAGCATGTTAGTATCGAAACGACAAAGTTTTGTCTAACAGTCACAATGAAATACATGTTGTACATTAATATTTAATAAAGGACCCCTTTTCGTTTCTGCAACCAGCTGAAAGGCTTGTATGTGTTTGCGCAATGAATCGGATGACAAGATAAATTATGTTAAACATTTCATACAGTTTTTTAGTCTGAAACTTCTATTGGAGATACAACAATGCATAGGGTAGGTTGCGCGCTGTTTTGACAAAGTCTCATAAGTTCTCACCCAATGAATCAAATGACTTCAAAATTGGGGAAAAGATGCAGAGTATATGTGGCTAGCCACTACTGAAGTCATTAATGCTAAGAATCAACTGACACCAAACCGTGATGGAAAAAATGGCCCGAAAAAATGGGGCAGGTTGATCACACATGGGGTGGGTTGAGCATTGGTACGGGACAGGTTGATCATGCATGGGGCATGTTGAGCGAAACTTGAATTTGAGCTGTTTCTGAAACACTCACAATCAAATTGATGTTTTAGTGCATTTTAATGAATCTTAGTCATCTAACTGCACATTTTCATGGGAATACACAATATCAAAGTAACACCAAAAGTTGGTAGCCAAGTAAGCAAGGACTACACACTCAGTAACGAAAAAGCTAAATATCAAATAATGAAGTTAAAAAGTCACCAAGAAGTATCTTCTCTGTGGTTTTCAGCAAACTCAGGAATTAGCGAAGCTAAACTCTTCTTTCCATGTAACAAGTAGAATTTCCAACTAACAAAAATACTTATGCAACATCTATGTAATTATTGGTAACAGTGAACATAAAACGTCAAGATGCAAGACAGTTGAAAACTGGTAATGTTTGGTAACGAATAAGTACCCTTGTTCTTCACAAGTTAGTAAACAGATAAACTAAAAGAGTTCTGCATGTCCGTGCAATAGCTATGTGTAACAAAACAATGATTGTCATTTAAGGATAGTTTAGTCGCCATCAACATCCTCAGGGAATTTCACAAAACGACTACCTACAATTGGTTATGGGAGAATTCTTATAACTTCAGAGCCGCCATCCAAATGTTCTTCAGTTTAGAATATTTGTTGGGGGTTACTTTCACCAGGAAGGTTGCGAACAGATCTCTGACACTTTTTATCATAGCCATACCGATACATACTTCTTATATCAGTTTCATGTCTTACCGTATACCTTGACCAACACATAGTCGCCAACTCTTGCGTTGAAATTTGGAATAACATCAGCCTCCCTCACCTGATAGATTAAGAGACTTTATTTCTGGTTCTGTATCTGATGACTCAGGAGCTTTTGGTTTCTTGCTTTTCTTTCTTTTTCCCAGCTGAACGACTGGCTGGTCGAGGCCTCTCTACTGCCTTGGTTTTTAGATGTAGCTTCGTCAGGGTGTCAGCCAGTAAGAAAGTTCAACCTCTTTTACGCTTCCCTAATTTTTAGGAGGGCCAGCTTGGGCACTGAAAACAGATATTAGAGAGGAACATATTTATTGTTCCGGTCTTCACCGGTTGATTTCTCTGCTCCCCGGAGGGATAGCCTGGACTTCTAAAGTGGACTCCGTCAGTAGTACAATATAAGATGTTGAGGTGTCAGACATATCTGTAATATCTAATGTTATATAGCATTCTCCGGCTCAGGTTTGTCGGTGATTTCTGCAGCTACAAAATCAGACTCCTTGAAAATGCCAGAATGTTAGGGGTATATTTTTGTGGCTTGAAACACTGACAGAATATTCCGAGGGGTCATGGCATTTATGGCGGCGTCCTTGATCAAAGCACTAACATTGAAGATCCGTATGGTTTGGCCATGGTTATTGCGCATCCAATCATCAGCTGCTTGGTTATATTATGCTTTGAATGGTCCATATATCGAAACGTTTAGGGGTTGGAGTCCATGGCTTGTATGGGGTGGTATTGAGAGCATTACTACCCCATTATCTTTAGCCTTTAAGACCTTTAAGGCCTTTAGCCCATTACTACCTATCTGGTGGTTAAATTGTCTTGATACAATCATCTCTTGAATGCAAATATACATGGCTAGTAGAGCAGTTAACTTTATAATCATATCAGTTTATCATGGGCTATCTGATGAGACAATTATAATTGTTCAGGTTAATTGGGCAGGCTGATATATATATACAGTCAAACATGGATAACTCGCCCATGGATAGCTCGAACACATGGTTAACTCGAACGGTTTCTTTGGTCCGTTCCCACGTAATGATAAATTGCTATAGATAACTCGAACTCAACACTGTTAACTCGAACTGTTTTTTGCCCAACGGCTACCGAAACGGTCGTTATCGCTTCAGAAAATCACTTTATTCCAAGCCATAGAGGTAAACCTCAACTGTTCGTAGTTCATAAGCGTCGTTATTACCACCATCGGCAAAATATTTTTGTCAACGACTTTTCTAAAGGTTTGGTGAAATTTGATTTATACCAAACATCCGCTTAGCGAACGCCCTTCGGAAGTGAGGTAATCTTTGCATAAACTTCAAGAAAAATCGGCAAAATTGATCGTGGGTAAAACGCTCAAAAGAAAAAGATGTCTTTTCTTTTGAGCATTTCAACAACGATCAAGTTTTGCCAATGTCAATCTAAAAAACGTCCTGGCAATAACATCACCTCAAACAACAAACCAATCTCAAATGATAGAAAAATCTCTATACTTTTTGATAAAAACGTTTTAAACTTTACATTAGAAGCATTTAATTTGAAACAAGCCATTTGTGCTTTTGATTTATATTATAGTTTGTATATGTACATGTATCTACTAATAAATAAGTAAATACATGGACTTGCGACAGTGCTCTGATAACTTGAACGCTCTGATAATTCGAACACTTTCGCTCGGTCCCGTGAAGTTCGAGTTATCCATGTTTGACTGTATATTACTTTATTGGCAATAATTCATTTCAAAAATAAAAATGTTTCTCAAATTAGTCCATACAACAATAGTAAAAATAGGCGACAGTTAGCCATTACAATCGAATAAATAGTTTGACAAATAGTGTTTAAAATGCCTTTCTCTTCTAAAAGAACGGATATTAGATGCAAAATTGTTAAATCAGCTGACAACGATATTTTCAAAATAACTGTTAGTAATTGTATGCAATTTGTTCATATCACGTAAGTTGAAATGAGTTGAAAGCCTGTAACTGTCATTTAAACAACCATGGCACAAACCATGAAAATTCTTGAAACTTTGGATTGAAGTAAAATAAACATTTAGAATAGGCAGCATAAAAAGGTGCAAAGATTTGGAAAGATCATTCGTTGGAATAATAAATGCAGGAATATGATGTAGATTTGCATTTAGTCGAAATGCTCTTCTTTGCAACCGAAAAAATCCTTTGTGACTTATCTTGGAGCTAGATTATAATAAATGTGGATACCATAAATAATATGGCAAAATATAAACTGATAATACAATGCAATTGCCGATTTTGCATATATGTATGGCCTGCAAAACTGGAGCAGAGCCAATGACTTCGTGACCTTATTCCAAATAGTGTCGACATGATTACTCCAAGGGAGTCGATCTGTCAAAACAAATCTTAACAATTTTGTCTCACGTCTACAAGTGATAGATTGGCTGTTGAACTTGAGAGTAAAGTTGTTTCAAAGGTTTTCATTAATATTATAAAAAAGAAAATGTGATTTTTTTTGATATGATTTGAAGTACACCAGTTGCTGATAACTGACATGATGAGATTTCACTTCGCCTCAAGAGGTTGCACATTGTCGTCATGACTTACAAAGACAGTATCATCGGCGTAGGCAAAGCCTCTTGGAATGAGTCTAAGAAGATCATTTATATACATGTATTAAAAACAATACTGGAGCAATAAGAGACCCCTGTGGAACACCAACAACAATTTCTTGCGTCAATGATTCTTTGTCATTCATGACAACCTTTTGACACCTTTTGTGAAAATAAGATTGAGGTATTTGCAGCGTTTTACTTCATAAACCAGCAAATTCTAGTTAACAAAATGATATTTTGTGATTAACGCAGTCAAAAGCTTTGCTGAAATCCAAAAACAATAAGCAAATCTTTTTACCCCTTGTTTTAAAATCTAAACAGTTTGAAATTAGTTTATGAGAAACATCAGCACATGAGTGACTTTATCTGAAACCACACTGATAAAGATGTAAAATATCATTTTTGGACAAATGAGAGTAGATGTGGATTATGGTTTTCAAAAACATTAGATAAAATAGGGAGTACTGAAATAGGGCGGAAATTTGATGGGTGGCTATTATCTCCTCCTTGGAGTAGCAATGGAGTAACCTGTGCATGCTTCCATGCCGAAGGAAAACAGCCATCTATCAATATTCTATATAAGCATACCAATGATAACAGGTACAATGAATGGAAGAATTGTTTTTATCATTTTTACAGAAATATTGTCTAAGCCTAATGCTTTTGAATTAGGTATGTTACTGATGTATTTTACAATATCATGAGGAGTAAATTTTAAAAACTCGTTCGGTGTGTTCTTCAACTCAGTGTTTTGACAAGACGAAGAAGGATTAGATGATGGTAAAATTGAACTGGAAAGTTTACTTGCAATAGACACAAAATTTGAGTTAAGTTCTGAAGCTGTTAAACAAGTGTCACAGTGTTGAGGTTTTTTATCTTTCACATTTGAAGCTTGCCAAAGGTTATTAGTAGCTGCAACATGTCCCCAAGCTTTGACTGTTTAACAAGTTCGTCGATACATTTTTTATCTTTAATGAGATTTGTGACAAAATTGCCCTGCTTTTTGTAAGCGGTCCAATCTTTGCAGTTTTTCTCTCAACTTTAGATTTTGCTGTACCTCTTTGTCAAGCCAGATAGGTAATGATTCCGACTTGACTTTTCTAGTTTTAAAAGGTGTTAACTTATTGACAGTCAAAGAAAACTTCTTATTAAATAGATTAATCATGTCATTAGTGTTCTTTTTGATCAAAATATCATTTTATCTGATGGAGGAAAACTCATTTGAAATATTGTCAGGATTGAATTTGGAGTTATCTCTATAAGGGATTTTCTGAGGAAATGATTTATGTACAACACCAATTTTTGTTACAATAAATACCAAATTATGATCACTCATAGACAATTCAAGTACTCCAGAAAACTTGGAGTGATGAGAAAAATTTGTATACACATGATTAATTAATGTCGAGGAGTTTTCAGGTACTCTTGTGGGTTCACTAATCAGCTGTTTTAAAAACAGCTTTTGCTTTTCCAATTGGAACTCTTATGTGTTCAACAAGTCGACATTGAAATCACCATAGATATATATACCTAGATTGGCCAATAATAGCTAGTCCCATTGGTGGCCTTGTCAGACTTAAATGCCATGACGCAACGTCACTGTATTGTACCTTACGCTTGACTGACCGCAAGATTCATCATTAGTTTACAAAGGCTGAAGCTGAGAAGAGTGTGTCAGCTGCTACTAAGGTGAGTTTTTTACTACTTTTAATATCAAAGATAGGCTTGGTACTCCTAAATATCAGCTGTAAGGCTTTATAGTAAAAACTAGAACAGTTTTCATACCAATAGTGGACATATTTTCCCCATATTTGACACTTTGAAAAAATTATTGAAGACAATCAAATCAGCAGACATCATTGTTTGTCAAGTTACTATCAACTTCAACTTGTTTGATTCATTAACTGATTGACTCTCTCTTGGAAGGTTTCCTTAACTTTGCCCAAGGAGCTGCTTGTGTAATACTGCTACTTTGTGATGCTTGAGTCATTAATTTGGATACCATCTTGCTATAAATCACTAATTCAGAATGGAATTCATATTCATTGCTATTTTGGCAGCAATCTCACCATTATTCATCAAGCTCACAGTCATCTGAGAGGACTAGTAAGAATTGCTGCGTTGCTTTTGGATGTTCCAATTATCCAAGAAAATGCCCAGAGAAAAGCTTCCACAGGTAGGACAATATAACAAACATTCACCCTGCTAATCGTTGGGAGAATTCATGAACATACTAGATGAGCATGGCTTGGAGCATGGTTATCTTTGGCTATAATCAGGCTTAAAAGTTTCCATTATTTGACAAGGTTAATGCTACACTTCTCAAAGGCAAAAAGTCAATAATCCAATGAGCAAAAAACACCACTAATTGTATGTATCTTTTATTACTTGTTAAGTTTTCCTACTGCTGCTGATCGCAAGGATGCCTGGATTAAAGCAGTGAGACGAGAACAGTGGACCCCAAGTAAAACTTCTGTACTTTGTTCAGACCACTTCACTAGTGACAGCTACCAAGTATCACCTGGTATTGGGAGAAAAGCTAGATTGAAGGCCAATACCATACCAACATTAGAGTTTGTCTTTTAAGACATTGATAAAATTCAAATTTATCAAAGACAACTGTTGTAATGAAGGATAACTTATATCTCCCTCTTTCGCAAATGCTAGCATTAGCTGCTATTGTATGTATTTAATTTTACATTTTAAATAATCACATTTCCTTGTATTATTTTTTGATTGTTGCTTTTTGAAAGCATGTGGTAAATTATGACAATAACCAAAATCTTCTTTCTGTTGCAATATCTTGTTTTGAGTGTTTTATTTGCATTTTTAGAGTATGGAAACCAAGCAATATATATTTAATTGTTCGATAAATAAATTGCACCAACATGCGAGTATATTAACATACGAGCTCAGTCTCGGAACGCATTAAGCTCGTAAGTTGAAGTATGACTGTATAAGTTTTTAGCTTTTAAGAGCTTGTAATCACCTTCTCATATATTTCACACCTACAACACAACAGAGTAAGGCATGGTGAATCTTATGACACCAAATAACTGCAATGTGAATTTTGTTGCAAGTCAACCTTTAACTTGCTTATGCATATTGTACAAATAACTTGGTATTGTCCTTTCGTGACTGGCTTCTTAGTGGTGGCAATTAGTGCTAGCCTGGCAAAGTTTTTCATCAATCCAGCGCTACTAAGCAACACTCTTGTCGCTTTCTCGCTGTGGTTGCAAACCTCAATCACCACAGGCGAAGACAAAGTCAAGCCACCCTGATTCTTAACTGTAATTAGGGAATTCGTTGCTTGGTTTACATCAACGTTGGTAACATCCACGATGCTAGTGATACAATCATTACACTTCAGCTTTGGTGACCTAGCCAGCTGTAAAATCATCATTCTGTCTCATTTTTGACTTCAGACATACTTGCATACTCATCATATTTAGTCATGTTTAGTTCAGCATATTAGTCTATTTACCTAGCCAAGGTCTGGCTCTTTGAGTGGGTTGGCTATTTCCCCTCCCCTCTCCATTCCCCTTCTCTCTTTTCCCCTTCTAACTTATTCTTTGGAGAAGGGGAAAAGAGAGAAGGGGGATAAGAGAGGGTTGCAAATAAAGCCATGATGGCTCATGATTTGTGTGCAACAATTCATAGCTTTTATAGTTTTAATCTATGGTGGTTATCAGATATTATCACAGAATTGCTTTAGTTTACTGGGTTATGTATACAAGAAGGTTTTTATGTGAAAATAAATGTAATTTTGTTACCTTCTTCCCATTAAATTCATTGTAAACAGCAGTGCAGTCAAGCGTGAGGTACAATATAGTGACGTTGCGTCGTGCTATTTAGGTCTGACAGGCTTTTTCCCTATTGGCCAATCTAGGTATATATATCTATGGAAATCACCCAGTACCAAAATTTCTTCTGTGTCGCTGTAACACTCTGAAATCTGAATCTCGAAATCTGAAAATTTTAGTATCCGATCTGCTGTGGAATTTGGAGGTCTATCAACAAAGACACTATGGAAGGTCTCGAAATGACTGGAATGACTTTATTGGAAAGACTATCAGCACCAATTTCGTTAATAGCAAATTCCAAACGCTTGAAATTAATAGAGTGGGGAATATAGCATAACAAGCCACTACCCTGGTTATAGTTCCTATCATTTCTTATCATAATGTAACCGGAAATTTTAAAGTAATCGTCACTATGTCTAGCTTCAAGAAATGTCTCAGAAAAACAAATAACTTCAAATTTATACTTGAAAATCAAATACTTGACTTCACCTATTTTGGAAAATAAACCTTTTACATTCAAATGGGCAATGGAAAATCCTTTAGAGTATCCATCATTTAAGAGGTTCAGCATGACATAAACAATGAGTTGATGGTATACTTATTCCATGTGAGATGGCATTTTGGTAGCGTAGGGTTGAGGAGAACTTAATCTTCAAGGACCTCAATCTCTCACCATCTTCGAACAATCTTTTTATAGAGGCATCAGCGTCAGTATCTTAGATATATTGATTGATTTTTGTGTCATCTACATCGAGTGGAACATCTTTAACAATAACTACATTTTCTTTAAGAGAATCTGGATCAATGGACAGTCTGCATGATGATCCATCAAACAGATCAGATTTCCAGCAATCTGTAACTCCTTTAGCAATTTCCCGTGATCGGAACTGAATCGTTTGATTTTTGAATCGTTAGGATTGTTTGATTCGAAGTTGTAACGAGTAACGAGTTCAATGATGGTTGGTCCGTGTACTGACTGTTTATAGCTTTCCGTACTTTTGCCTTGATTAAACGATTTTTGAAGAGAAGAGTTTGGTCGAAGTGAAACCACAATGTTGTTGTTTCCATCAAAAGCAGTTTTTTGTTGTTTAGATTGACCTGGTCGCTTGACAGCTGTTGCTAAAATACGCTGGTCAACATCCATTAGGGTAAGATTTGAAGTTGAAGGGATATTTTGTTTGTTGCATGATTTGCTTTCCGGGTTTGAACACACTGTAGTATTGGCTTATTGTTTCCTCGGTGGTTGATCATGGAAATGAAGATTATGTTTTGTTTTCTCAGCATAAGAGCTGTGTTGTTCCTTGAGCTCATCAGATAACGATTTTTGCATAGCTAGGAGTTTTTTATGAAACTGATTTGATGACAATGAGTACTTGATGAATTCAGCTTCAAGATTTTCTGTAGAAATAGATGTTAATAGTAACTTGTCAATCTTTGTTTCTAACTCCGCAACTCTGGTCATTAAGAATTTTACTGTAGTACTCAATTGTTAGCAGTTTTTACATGTTTCTGCAGCCTTTCTAAAGTAGTGTATGGAACGCTTGTTGAGGCTTCATGATTAATTGTAGACAGACACAAGGGTACTGATTGAATATATGATGAAGGATTGGATGAAGACAGTTTTGAAAGCTCATCAATCCACTTTGTTTTTATTTGCTCATCAAAATCCTTCTCTTGATCTGTTGTGAAGGTCGTTAATATTTGTTCATCGTGGGAAAAGGTGTCAAGATTTGTAAGCTCATTCACAAGTATTCTACTCGTAGTGTTGTAAAAATTCACAGTATACAAGGCTGAAGCACTTGAGTGCACTATGAGACCAGAATGGTCTATATTCTCCTTGATCGATTCCACTTCATAATTAGATGGTAGGTAAATCACGAAACCGTTTTTGAAAACCTCATAACTGGTAGCAGTACAATATATTACTATCTGTGGATTTTCAGGCTTACCCAGAATGTGGTAGGCAGTTTTAGTCCATTCGGTGTGATCTATTTTCATGTGAAGAGATTTGATCCTGGACAAGCTGATTGGATCTTATTACTCCACTCGTTTCTTTTTCAGAAGACTGACTGTCCAACTCGTCTATATGCCCTTCTTTATTAGTGTCAGAAGATACTGTCTTTAGGGCCGGTTGATCACTGCTCAACCTGCCCTAAAATGCAAATGATCAACCTGTCCCAATTTGCCAATTATCGAATTTTTATAAATTATAAAATCTACATTGAAACTAGGCATGCACTATTTTGGCATGTTAAAACACGCATTTTGCTAAAAAAAATTGTAGCATATGAATGCTCAACAATGAATATTGTGTCCAGTATTTGATGCCCAGTCAGCAGCAAATACGAGATCAAAAAGCGAAAAAATAGAAAAAATGCTTTAATTTTTTCATCTCATGTTTTCATTTGCTCATTTAACTTTTATATTTTCCTTTAAGGTTTTCCAACATATGGAGATGATAACTCATGAGATAAACATTATACCTACTGCAAGAAATCCAATGATCAACCCTGCCCCAATGATCAACTTACCCCGGTCTCCCTATTACTTTCATTGGTGTAATGCTAATTTAAGAGAGTGCAGTTTTCACTCTGCTGTGTGTTTCAGTTATGAAAGTTGTTTATTTTTCAGATATCAGATGATGAGGATGACCAGCATCCCAACATTGACACAGCCAGCCTGAACAAATGGCGCCACGAGGCTCGCTTGCAGAGGATGGCTGAAGCCAAATCAGAAAAAGAACAGCTAGCCAAAGCCCACACAGAGTAAGCCGCTGTGTGTTGTCCTACATGGCTTAGTGATTCACCTAAGGGAATACTCTTATATGGCCTTTTCATTTTTTAGTATCCTGATATTTGATGGTCATGTTTTAGAAACCAGCAAAGATTAACTGCTGTCAGAGAGAAATTAAAAGATGTGGATGTAAGTAACTTTCTATGTTGTGCTAGACAATTCATTTCTATTCAATACAGTTGACTATTTTATATATATACTGTAGATATATATCTATATATCTATATACATTCAAACACGGATAACTCGAACTTCACGGGACCGAGCGAAAGTGTTCGAATTATCAGAGCGTTCAAGTTATCAGAGCACTGTCACAATTCCATGTATTTACTTATTTATTAGTAGATACATGTACATATACAAGCTATAATATAAATCAAAAGCACAAATGGCTTGTTTCAAATTAAATGCTTCTAATGTAAAGTTTAAAACGTTTTTATCAAAAAGTATAGAGATTTTTCTATCACTTGAGATTGGTTTGTTGTTTGAGGTGATGTTATTGCCAGGACGTTTTTTTGATTGACATTGGCAAAACTTGATCGTTGTTGAAATGCTCAAAAGAAAAGACATCTTTTTCTTTTGAGCGTTTTACCCACGATCAATTTTGCCGATATTTCTTGAAGTTTATGCAAAGATTACCTCACTTTACCTGGGATTCGTTAAGAGCAACACTCCGAGGCAGTTCAATTAGAAGTTTTACGAGGTTTTACGGTACATTGTATATCACTCACGCTTTTTGAATGGATACGTATTGAATGTACACACGTATTCTGTGTTTAGGTCAAACGATGAATAGTTTTTTATAGCTAAGACAATGTATACGTTTAATTACAACAATTTTTAAGACGTTTTAAACGTTCAACATTCCGACGTTGATTCAACACAGAATCAACGTCGGAAAACTATTCATCGTTTGACCTAAACACAGAATACATGTACGTTCAATAAGTATCCATTCAAAAAGCGTGAGTGATAGAGTGATATACAATGTACCGTAAAACCTCGTAAGACTTCTAGTTGAACTGCCTCGGAGTGTTGCTCTTAACGAATACCACTTTCCTTGCTTCTGAAGGGCGATCGCTAAGCGGATGTTTGGTATAAATCAAATTTCACCAAACCTTTAGAAAAGTCGTTGACAAAAATATTTTGCCGATGGTGGTAATAACGACGCTTATGAATTATGAAAAGTTGAGGTTACCTCCATGGCTTGGAATAAAGTGATTTTCTAAAGCGATAACAATCGTTTCGGTAGCCGTTGGGCAAAAAACAGTTCGAGTTAACAGTGTTGAGTTCAAGTTATCTATAGCAATTTATCATTACGCGGGAACGGACCAAAGAAACCGTTCGAGTTAACCATGTTTTCGAGCTATCCGTGGGCGAGTTATCCATGTTTGACTGTATATATATATATATATATATATATATATATATATTAGTTGACTTTTATATATAAAACAGTCAACTAATATAAATAAATATAACTAGTTGAATGCCCGACGTTTCTCGGCTAATAGAAGTCTTTGTACGGAAAATTAATTTTTATTTAATATATACGATATTTACCGCCATAACTTTAAACTTCATATCATGAGAAAAGTGTTTGGTGCAGTTCACATAAATAGCGAGAAAAACTAAAACACTGTAAAGGTGTTTAGATGTGAAATAATTAGTAAGTAATGGCTAAATAGTCTGTTTTGTTACAATGAAAAGTGAATTGACACGGATACAGTTAATACAACTGAGAAAACAAAATCATGAACACGTTGAATTAATAATAACAAAGAGAACATTAAAGTGTGTCTATAAAAAGTGGTTGCTGGTGCTGAAGAAGATATCTGTCAAAATTTTGGAATGCGACTTTACCTCTTGATAGTTGATACTGGCACATACTGGTGATAATGAGATAACGATATTAAATTCATCAGTGAAGCACTCAAGGACACTTTGTCTGACCGAACTGAGAGAGTATGTAGAGGCAATTCCTACTCAAGAATGTCCATGTAGACATTTTTTAGTTTCGCAACTTTTAGCGATTTTTTTTTGCAATAATCAGAAATTGAAGAATGAAATTGTGCTGTTACAATTGCACTGTAACGCAACATTTGAAATTGAAATGGTACAATTGAAAGTTGCAAACAAAGAAAAATTAATTTATTTTGAAGTACATAGCTTCTAAAAAAAAATTCAAAAAAAGAACGAATGCAAAAGGTAATATTATTTCATAATAAAACATACATATATTTAGCTTTAATTGCGATAAGAATCCCATAGATGAGCTCAAGAAGATAAGATTGGCTTAGCTTTGTGGATAGGTGCGTGTGCTTGCATACTTGTAGTTGCAATCGTCATGAGTTCCATTCCAGTATGGTGGGGAATTCCATTCCAGTATGGTGGGGAATTCCATTCCAGTATGGTGGGGAATTCCATTCCAGTATGGTGGGGAATTCCATTCCAGTGTGGTGGCAAATTTTTATTGCTAGATTCTAATTGCTATAGCTGGACACAGCGACGACAGAAAACAAAAAATAAACATTGAGATTTATATATACGAGTATAGATATAAATATATATACCATACATACTTATATATAATGTATATCCTATATATACATATAGATGGCTTGTATGTGTATGCTTATATATAGGTTTATATACATATAAGCCTATATCGTATGTGAGCCGGCCCTGGAAAAGACACCCGGTGTTCGAGGATATATGGCATATATATTTTATATCTGTGCAACTTATATCTCTATATATAAATGTCTGTCCAGTTACAACACTAAAGTTTTAGGAATGAAGAATTCCACTTCGCAAAAAATTTGATCTCTGAATTTCCAGGACTGCAGACACGAAAGTTAATCACTACGCTACGCTGACCTTGCCTTGCTGTGAATGTTTTGGGTCAATACTTATGCAGCGCTTGCTACAATAGCAACTAGCTTGTTTGCCACAATCATTGAATACGAACAAAACTTTGCCTCTTTTTTACAGTTTCTACATTGTTTCTTTATGTATTTTAATTAAATCTAATTTTTTTATAATTATTTTAAATCAATTTCATTTAAACATTGTCATTTGTATGATTATTTTTTTAATTTGTTATGGATTTAGGATATTAGCGTGCTCCTTTTCTCAACCGATGAATATTGAGTTCGTTACACATGTTTATCAGGAAAGTTCATTGCAGTATTTGCTTTGTGTATTAGCTTACACAATTTTTCCTTCGAATTTCACAAATTCGTGATTCAATCGGCTTAAATAGGTGTCAGCCAGCTCAAACACGCTCACCGAATAAAAAAACGAATCAAATATATAAATAAATAAACACCTTCATTGAAAAAAATCAATTGTGGAATGTTGCATCTGTTAAATGAAAAGGAAATTTTTGTTCAAAAACTTTTTCATTACCTGAGTAACGACAGGTATTCATCTAGTACAGGGGTCAGCAACCCGCGGCTATGGAGCTGCATACGCGTTTTTTATCCTCTCACTGCGGCTCCCTCTGACTCTCACTGCGGCTCCCTCTGACTTTGACTCTCACTGCGGCTCCCTCTGACTCTCACTGCGGCTCCCTCTGACTTTGACTCTCACTGCGGCTCCCTCTGACTCTCACTGCGACTCCCTCTGACTTTGACTCTCACTGCCGCTCCCTCTGACTCTCACTGCGGTTCCCTCTGACTCTCACTGCGGCTCCCTCTGACTTTGAATTTCTTTCCTTTTTTTACCATATGCTGAGTAATTCATAAAAATATAGAATTTTTATCACTAGGTTTTGTAACATAATTTAAATTGTAATTATGGTGATAAATCAAACATTGTCGATTTTTATGCATCATTATTTATGCGCCAAAATCACACCGGCCGGCATGACACTTCTTGATTGTTTTACCCCAGGAAGGCAAACTATGGCGAATACTAAGGAAAGAAAAGTGAGAGGAAAATGGAAAATTTTATCCTACGTAGGCTGATTTGTTCGCTTTCACTGCTGATGAGACTGGTTCACCAGTTTGCTTAATATGTAATGAGAAATTTGCAAGCAAAAAGTCAAATGTTGCAAAACGCTTTCAGAATAAACACGCGGCCTTTGCTCAAAAATATCCAGAGGGAGATGAGAGAAAAGAGGCCATTTCGGAACTGATGCGTAAGGCTAATTTGAGCAAAAATCACTGCATGAATGACATTTGCTGCAGTTAGAATTTATTTTCAGCGTTTTCTTAAAAGAAGGACTGAATTGAACATGAAGTTGCCATTTTTCTTGAAAGTAACATAAACAACGTAATATTTTCACATAATGATCAAGTTATTATTAGCTATTTTATTGTTCTTTGTAACATTCATTATACAGTTCATTATACATGCCACACTTTTTGGTTTTATGTTGTAAACATGGTATAAAAGCATTAAAAGCTAAACAAAAACGCTACATGTAGTATTTATGTATTTTTAATTTAAAATATCAAAGGGGGTTTATGGCTCTCACTCCGGTTTTTCTTGTGGAAAATGGGTCCAATTGGCTCTTTGATTGAAAAAGGTTGCAGACCCCTGATATAATATATATATATATATAGAGTGTATATATTTATATATAATATTTATACAAATATATATTATATATATTATATATATATGTTTATATATGATATGTAATATATATAAACATATTCATAATATATATAATATGTTTTATATATTATATATATAACATATATACATAATATGGAACTATATTATATATATATAACTATATCATTTATATATAATATGTTATATATAATATATAACATATTATATAATATATAACGTTTATATATTTATATAAACAGCTGACTGTTTTATATATATAATATATATAAAACAATAATACTATAATAGTATAAAGTAGTTTAGTAATACTATAAACACTATTATTTATATTATCTACTTGTATATATAAGATTTACATACATATATTTTAATATCCACTTGTGTATATATCCAATATATACATGTATATATTATATATTTTATTTATATGAATAATTTTATTATATGATAATTTTATATATATGATATAATTATGTACATGTATATAAATATATATATATATTTATATACATGTACATAATTATATCATATATATAAAATTATCATATAATAAAATTATTCATATAATTGACTGTATATAAATATATATATATTTATATACAGTCAAACATGGATAACTCGTCCACGGATAGCTCGAACACATGGTTAATTCGAACATTTCCTTTGGTCCGTTCCTACGTAATGATAAATTGCTATAGATAACTCGAACTCAACACTGTTAATTCGAACTGTTTTTTTGCCCAACAGCTACCGAAACGGTTGTTTTCGCTTTAGAAAATCACTTTATTCAAAGCCATAGAGGTAAACTTCATCTTTTCCTAATTCATAAGCGTCGTTATTACCACCATCGGCAAAATATTTTTGTCAACGACTTTTCTAAAAGTTTGGTGAAATTTGATTTATACTGCGATACGATGAATAGCACGGGCTAGCCGGGTCACGCGCGCAAGAATTTTCGCCACGCACATACAAAACAAAAATCGCATGTTGTTTTGTATGTGTGTGGCGAAAATCCTTGAGTGCGTGACTCGGCTAGCCCGTGATGAATAGTTTTCCGACGTTGATTCCGTGTTGAATCAACGTCGGAATGTTGAATGTTTAAAACGTCTTAAAAAATGTTGTAATTAAAAGTATACGTTGTCTGAGCTACAAAAAACTATTCATCGTTTGACCTAAACACAGAATACGTGTGTACATTCAATAAGTATCTATTAAAAAAGCGTGAGTGATATAGAATGTACCGTAAAACCTCGTAAAACTTCTAATTGAACTGCCTCGGAGTGTTGCTCTTAACGAATCCCAGGTAAAGTGAGGTAATCTTTGCATAAACTTCAAGAAAAAACGGCCAAATTGATCGTGGGTAAAACCCCAAAAGAAAAAAATGTCTTTTCTTTTGAGCATTTCAACAACGATCAAGTTTTGCCAATGTCAATCTGAAAAACGTCCTGGCAATAACATCACCTCAAACAACAAACCAATCTCAAGTGATAGAAAAATCTCTATACTTTTTCATGAAAACGTTTTAAACTTTACATTAGAAGCATTTAATTTGAAACAAGCCATTTGTGCTTTTGATTTATATTATAGTTTGTATATGTACATGTATCTACTAATAAATAAGTAAATATATGGACTTGTGACAGTGCTCTGATAACTTGAACGCTCTGATAATTCGAACACTTTTGCTCGGTCCCTTGAAGTTCGAGTTATCCATGTTTGACTGTATATATAATAGTTTTATTTATATGAATGTGAGTGTCTGTCTGTCCAGTTATAGCAATAAAAGTTGTAGGAAATGACGGTGTTGCGTCACACGGAACGATTACCAGCTGGTCTCACCCTCAGTAGATGAATGACCGGCGTTGCACTGGTAATGAAACAGCTTATAAACAGTTGCAGGTAGTGTAGTAGGTAATGTAATGTTTATAAGCTGTTTTTATTACCTGTGTAATGCAGAGCATTCATCTAGTAAATATATTGTATGTGTAGGTATATATAATTATGTGTATAATGTATATATACATATATATATCAAGATATGTATATATATACATATATATATATATATATATATATATATGTACCTTGATACTTGTTGCTGTACTCCCAATGAAATTCACAGATATCCAAGGATGCACTCGCTTCACAAACTCTCTCTGAACTGGAAAAACAAGAGGAAGCGTTTAAAAAAAAAGAAGAAGAGTTGTTGAAGAAAGAAAAGGTGAGCAAGCAAATGACCTTGACCTGTAAGTTATTTTATTCAATTTAGAAGTCTCTCATCAAAAATGTAATTATTAGAAAAAATTTGAAGACTGGATACTGCTAATTTAGTGAACATTTGCCAAAGTTGTTCTCATCAATTTTTTCAGA
Organism: Watersipora subatra; assembly: GCF_963576615.1. Taxonomy (NCBI): domain Eukaryota; kingdom Metazoa; phylum Bryozoa; class Gymnolaemata; order Cheilostomatida; family Watersiporidae; genus Watersipora; species Watersipora subatra. The sequence continues at coordinate 360,680 of NC_088718.1, forward strand.
TATTTTTCACCGCTGGCTACCATATTTACCCTGTTGTGTTCAAATGATATCAGGATAGAGAGTTTTTTAATCAACTCTTTCAATACCTTTTGAAATTAAATTGCATATCATTGCTTGCCGTAAGATATAGACTTGATATAAGGTTAGTTGGGAGTCCGCCATGGTTGTTCAAGACGACCTCAACTGAGGCATATCAGAACAGTAGTCAGCACTCAAGGGAATTCTTGTAATACGTAAATCTATCATATCTCACGTTAGGATATAGAGGTCTGATTTTGGTTAGATTCCTCTATTTGTGACCTAGTTGAACAATTTGGCACACTTTTCCACACATTTGTTCAATTTACTAACTCAATGGAATGGTAGGGTCTGTTGCAGGTATTTTATAACGAATGGTGGGAAGTCTAGTCTCAACAATGTATTATCTATAGTTCAAATATGTTGTACCATGTAATTGAGCGTGCTGTCTGTCTGTATAAGACACTTTCAATTTATTCTCGCTGCAGCTCACTCCCTGGAATGTCGACACCATCTGTCACGAGGGCAAATCTAAGACGATTATCAATAAAGCTAAACCAGTGGAAAGCAAGCCCATGACCGATGAGGAGAAAATGACAAAGCAGGTGAGTTTCTTCATGCCCTTACCTCTTTGTTTATATACCTCTTTTTACCCTATGCTGGATTTGGCTATATAACATAAAGCCGTGGTCACACGGGCACCGAACCGAACTAAATGACGCAAAACGACGTCGTTTTCAGCTCTAAAAAGTTCGGCTGAGGACATTTCTGGCCGAAACGAACTATTTCGGTACTGCTCGAAATTTCGTGCCGAACCCTTGCTCTTATTGGCTGGTTAAAATTCTAGAATTCTAGCGAGCACGCGTCACATTTCTTCTTACGTGCGTGTGAGTAAAGTTAAAAAAGAAATGGGACGATACTTTTATTTCGTTAAATAAACAACATGAAGCAATTTACGACAAGGTTCACCCGGACTTGTGATTGGGTTGCATAAATGTAAGATGTTGCACTTAAGTTTTGCATAAATGTAAGGGAATGGTTGTGATTTTCTTTCGTGTAGAATATAAGTAATGTGTCATATTCATCCTGATGAACTATCGTTGACTGATTTATTTATGTAAAACCACAGTACTATGATAAAGACTGTTTTTGTTTGTTATGTACTCAGCATAGAAAAACATTCATATGTTAATAAAAAAAATATAATTATTTTGATGGGAAGGGTTAGCAAAATATTTGTATCGAGTGATTTATTTTGAGCAGCCGAACGATCTTCTGATAAATCTGCTGTGTAATTATAATTTATAATTGTTCCTCAAAGTTTTTTTTGTTTACAATAGAAATATTTAACTCAAATACATAACAACTACTAATGAAACCGTGTCCTGTCTCTATACGTATGGTGTCTAGGAAGCGAAGTTACTTCGGTGGCCGTGTGACATGTGCCACGAACCGAACCAGCCTCCGAACCGAACCGATCCTACGTCGGTTCGGTGCTCGTGTGACCACGCCTTTATATACCACTCTAGAGCTATACCTTTATAACACAGTACAGCTGTACCTATATAATGCTCCATCCCTTTACCTATACAGTGCACCCTCGAGATACGATGTTGATCCGTTCCAGGGTTGGCATCGTATAATGAAAAATTTGTATGTAGGGGTATAGAGACCATTGTAATTATACAATGCAAACATCCCCTGGTAAAAATCGTCAAAATTTTATAAAAATGAGTACATATTGACAATTAGCAACAAAATAGTATGGTAACTTTAGTAATTATAGTTACCTACAGTAACTGTATTGTATTTTGTGTATTTTAATGGTTATGATCTGCAATAAAATGCAAAATTATAATGTTTGCACCAAATGCAGTTCGTACGGTAAGGAGTGCTTACCTTCAAAAGGTACGCATAACATAAACTTTGAATTCACTTCAAGTCAGTTTAGCTTGGTAAACACACACTTAAAACTAAGTTTTAGTATGTATTTTGAACTATTTTACTGAATTTCAACTTTTTATCACGAAATCTTATCCTTCAGCAGTTCCTATCTTCACTTTCACTATAAAATTTAGCGTGTCCGGTTGAAACCTTTTTCAACCTAATTCAATAAGAAAGACCGAGTGATGCAGTTATCGAAAGCGGCCTCTCGCACACTTGACCATTTAATAACTACAAAAAAAATGAAATTTCATTTGCTATACAGGACGTACATACCTTTGGAGTAACGTGGCTTTAGCTGGCACATGTAGCGAGTAAAGCAGAGAGGAGGCAAAACATATCAATGCTAATTATGTTGCTGTACACTTGAAAATAAATTTAATATGTAATGAATTGGAATTTTTGTTAGCAGGCTAAAAGAAGTTGTCCATTCCTGTCCAATTTTTCTACTGGTTTAAAAGAAAAAATTGCTGGTGCAAGGCAGAAAATTGTTAGCTAGCTAACGCTTGTAAAAGGATCCTGTTTGTCTTGTATGAAATGTGCACAAGAATCAATGTAACCATACATACAAAGTTTTTACGTATTTATACCCTAGAGGACAGGGCTTTAGCGAGTTCCAGAAAGTAATGTGGATGCGCCAACTATCTTGAGTAGCTAGTTATATAAGTGTTACATACGATGAATTGTATTTACGTAGTAGAAAACAGGCCCGACTGCAAAGACATGGTTCCAAAAGAAAATAAAACATAAAACCAAAATGAAATAAATAAAACATAAAATGAAATGAATCAAACATGAAAAACATGCCACACAAAGAAGATAAATAATGATATACAATACACACGCATTGCTTTTATGTACCAGTCCACATCAGTACATTAAACACTTGAAATATATTGCCAATGTAGGTTTTGCTGTATCTTCTACTTCCTCGGCCCTCGCCCATGTTAAAGGGTTGCTCCTCTTAAATGCTGATCGCGTGCACGGCCTTCCAACTCCTTCAAATCGTCAGTCGTAGGCTCTTCCTTGTGCTTGTTTCAATGGAGTTCTTGTTTTAATAATAACTGCAAATATTGATTGGTTGCGACTATATTCCTTGACAATATTAACAATACGGGCGCTTTCTTCTTATTTCTTTATGACTTTCAACTTTTTTGACATGAAAATCATTTTTCTTTCGTTTTGTAACGTTTGTATCGATCTCAGATTCTATAGCTAACGGATTAAATATGGATACTTGTAGTTATATACGTATGCTGACTAAAAGTTTATAGTAAAAGAGAGTATAACGCTAAAAATTAATATTTGCTTTCGCTTGTGTATTTTACACGAAATTCCCACACGAAATGCTGACCTGAGAGAAGTCGGTCATCGTGTCTTTTTTAAACGTTCTAAAAATGTTTTCGGCGAACTGTGTTTTGGCGTCTTTGTTATTTTGACGTGCGTTATGAGCACACCGACCGTCAAATTTTAACTCAGGCGAAACTTTTTTCAAAATCGTATCGTAAAATAAAATTCATATAGTGAGGTGAAGATCTCACAATGTTCAACGTCGTAAGGTGAAAAAATCGTGTATCATTGTAATCGTATGCCGAGGGTGCACTGTATAACACTCTGTAGCTATACCTTTATAACACGCCATAGCTGTACCTATATAACACTTTATAACTATACCTACATAACACTCTAGCTATACTTATATAACACTTCATAGGTATACCTATATAACACTCTATAGCTATACCTATATAACACTCCATAACACTTTATAGCTATACCCTTATAACACACTATAGCTATACCTATATAACATATAACACACTATAGCTGTACATATATAACACTTTATAGCTATAACTACATAACACTCTATAGCTATACCTATATAACACTTCATAGGTATACCTATATAACACTCTATAGCTATACCTATATAACACTCTATAGCTATACCTATATAACACTCCATAACACTTTATTGCTATACCTCTATAACACACTATATCTATACCTATATAACATATAACACTCTATAGCTATACCTGTATAACACTTATCCTTTCATTAAAAATTATGCTCAGTATTACTGCACATTAGTCGTTGTTTCCACATATTTACAGAGAGATCTTGTGAACATTTGTGATATAATAGTGAGTTATTCGCCCAATAGATATATAAATTACAAGTGTGTGCAACATAAAGGTATTCTTCATTATAGTTACATTTAATGGTCATAAAACAAAACTATTGTGTCATGAACAACTGACTTGGGGCTAAAGGCTTCCCATGTGTTGTCTGGAGCTCTTCTCCAGCTGCATTATAATATTTCTGAATACAGTAGATGCTTCTACAACATAAATAATCCATTCCGGGAACATTTACATCATAGGAATTTGACGTACGAACAGTAAAATACATGTAAATTGCCTAATTCGTTCTAAGATCTTCCAAAATTTACATCTTGTCCCTTCTAACAGGAAAAAACTAGACTTAATTTTTTAATTGGTTGATGGTACCATAACTGTAGTATTATCGGTTTGTGTCGATAACTTGTCTCCTTTTCTTTTCACTTTTACCCTGTTTATGACAACTGTAATTTTACGATAGTTTTAGGGGAAAGCACACCTCCAATGTCAATTTACAAAGATATTTTCATTTTTTATAGAAAGCAAGGTCTAGTGTGCAAAAGATAAATAATAAAAAAATATTTATCGAGTCTAATATACGTAAAAGAGCGATGTTCGTCTGATCGCGTGTCTATTGTTCGCCAGGGTTTGCCACGGTAGATCACTTGTGTAACCAGGGTTGGAAAAAACCACGATTTTATGAAAAAATCAAAAAACCAGGTTTTTTTTGTTAAATACCGGTTTTTATGGTTTAAACCGGTTTTTATAATTTGACCAAGACTTTTGAAAATTTAAGTCTAATCAACAACACTTACTATAGCTGCATGATTGAGTATTGAACATACATATGTAGAATCATCAGTTAAAGATGGTACTGTGGGAGTTGTTATGGGGAAAAAAGAGAAAACATACAAAAATTTCAGAATGAGTCTTAAATCAAACATGATTGATAAAATACAGAACAGAAATCTTATTACATAAAGTGATTATTTTACATACAGCTTCATGTATAAGTAGGAATTTTAATCAAAGTGATTAGTTGTGTGGTGGTGAAGAGCAGAGCATAATGCATTGCTAGTGTTTGGAGCAGTGGCAGAGGACTCAACTTCTATCACCTGAATACTAGCATCACTGTCTGAATTGGTGTTGTCAGCTTGACATTTTGCTACGTGAGCTTTAAGCCTATCTGCGTGACCTTGCGTTATGACAGCACACCTATTACATTTCGCCTTGAAACCTTTGCCTTTTGCAGTTTGAGTTAAAAACTGCCAAACGGGATCCTGTTTGCGAGGCATGTTGGAAATTTTGAGGCACTAGTTTAACTTTTCAAACACAAACAACTTGATAAACTGAATTCTAACAATCCAACTACTTTGGCTTGTGCCCTGTAAATGAAATATTAGTTTGCAAACTTAAAGCTTTTGCCCAAAAGGATTTTATTGTTTTAATTTCTAATTATAAGTAGTCCTTTCTCACTGGCTAAACTTGAGAAAGTATTCATTCATTCATTATTAGAGACTTTGATTGGATTACTATATTTCGCATGGTTTTTATATTTCATCAGCAAAAGATCATTATATCACTTGATAACAGCAATTGAAAATGAAATTCACTAATTCATTGTTGTGCTAAGATTTCATTTAGTTTCAGCAACACTCTGCCATCAATTTACTGCTGTGTCCTAAATAAATTTCTACAGCTGATAATTACATATAATTGCACTTCTACCACACAGGAACCGCTGGGAGCTTAAAATATTATGTTTTTCACAAAAAATAATGAAAAGACGATAAAACCGTTTTTTTCTGCTGGTTTAAACCAATGATTTAAATCGAGCCAACCCTGTGTGTAACGCTGGTGTAGATCACTTGTGTAAGACTAGTGTAGATCGCTTGTGCAAGGCTGGTGTAGATCGCTTGTGTAAGGCTGGTGTAGATCGCTTGTGTAAGGCTGGTGTAGATCGCTTGTGTAAGGCTGGTGTAGATCGCTTATGTAAGGCTGGTGTAGATCGCTTGTGTAAGGCTGGTGTAGATCATTTGTGTCACCTACTTGCAGCAAGATTTTACCAAACAAAACAAAGAAAAACTGAAGAAGTTTGGAATGCTGAGGAAATATGAAGACAGTGAGCGATACTTGTCGGACAATCCAGAGCTCGCTTGTGAGGAGACAGCAAACTTTCTCGTTCTCTGGTGTATTGATCTCGCTGTGGAAGAGGTAGGAATTGTTCGCGTCTGTTGATTGTCTGTGATTAGTTGATGAAAGAGAGGCTTACTATGACTCACCTGATGATCTAAGTTTGTTTGAGCGATTTTCTGATTAAATGCGCGTTAGACGATTGCCAAATAGACAAAGTAGAGGAATTTTTACAAGAGTGTGGTAGAATTGTTAGGTAGTTGGGCACGAGGAAGTTCTATCAGTGTTTCACCAACATTCATCCGCTGTTGCTGTGATTTACTATAAGTGATCTGCTGAACACCAAAGCTTATTTGGTGCTGACCTTTGGTACCGACCTTTTCATTCATTTTGTACTTCATTGACTCCTTGGACAAATAGGTACATTGAGGTTTAGGAAGGCAGTCTATAATCGTCAGTCGTAATGTAAGCCAGAAAAGGGTAGTGTCGGATGGTTATGTAGTTTTAGGCTATGAAGTTTCTATTATGTTCTGTTTATTCTTATTACTGCAGCAAGTAATTTGGTGTATTTCGGTGTACCCTAAAGACTTCAAAGTGACTTTGCAGTCTTTAGGGTGTATTTTGATGTTTCACCCGTAATACAGTGCACCTTCAGAATACGATTTTGATTCGTTCCAGGGTTGGCATCGTATGGTGAGAAAGTCGTATGTAGGGGTATAGAAACCATAGTAATTATGTAATGCAAACATCTCCTGGTAAAAATTGTCAAAATTTTATATAAATGCTGTACATATTAAAAATTAGTTACATAATAGTATGCTAATCTTAGTAACTATAGTTACCTACAGTAACTTTGTTGCATTTAGTGATTTTTTGGTTATAATCTGCATTAAAATGTAACGTTGCAATGTGCTATGAGCAAAACGTTGTACCGTAGAAAGTTTTTACCTTCAAGATAGATGTATGTATAACAAAAACTTTGAATTCGCTTTAAATAAGTTTAGTTCACTATACACACACTAAAAGCTAAGTTTTAGTCTGTATTTTCAACTATTTTACTGAGTTTCAACTTTTTATCACTAAATTTTTATCACTTATCAGTTTTTCTTCGCTTGCAATATAACTTTTAGCGGACCTGTTCAGAATATTGTTCAACCTAATTTGGCGAGAAAACCGAACGATGCTGTTTTCGTAATGAAGTGGATTTTTGCTAGCATGTTAAAAGAAGTTGTCTGACTACTGGATCTTCTGTGCTAGGGATCGCAACTCCAACTATGCTACTGTTTTCGAAGGAGGAGGGGGAGAAATATTACCATTTTACACACGAGCATTGCTGAACTAAGAGAAATCGGTCATCATTCTTTCAGGCATTGAGAAAGTATTTTCAGCAAACAGCATTTCAGTGACTTTGTTCTTCTGATGTGCGTAATAAGCACACTGACTGCTAATTTAGAACTCGGGCGAATTTTGTTAAATTCGTTTGGTGAAATAAGATTTGTATGGTGAGCTGAAAAAAGGATCATGTTTCATTTCGTAAGGGGAAAAAACCTTATATAAGGGTAATCATATCTTGAGGGTGCACTGTAATTGTTTATGGTTCTAAGTCATTAAGTGTAGAGCCTCAAAAACCTGGCTTCACGCCCTGACTAGATGTGTCTTTTGCATTTTTAACACCTTGGTGGCCCATTGGCAATGCATTGTTTACGTGTCATGTTCAATCTCAATTTGTTGGTTTGTGTCTGTAGATGTAAGCCAACGAATTAATGATTGGCTGAAATGTTGATTATGACAACCTCAATTCAATTTTATTCATTTTTGATGCATGCTAGTAGCGTGTAAGGTTGGCTTTTAAATGCTGATGGCACTCAGGCTTTACACATAACAACTATTTATATGTGGACATAGATATTCTCACTTGTAATTTATTTTTGTAATTCTTTACTCGGTTGCAAATTATAGCATTATGCAAAATAGCTCAACAAATGCTATAGCATTCAAATGTCGTTGTTTATACATGTTACAATACAAATATCTTGATGGTGCTTTAGTACTTGTACTGGCTATCCAGCATTGGCATCATGGCCAATTCTCTGTGATCAATTAGTCAGCAACATGGCACAACTCGGTAGTTTCGATGTATAGCCACAGCTAAATTTACACTATGCATCGACGATGCATTTCGTGAGTATATAAGTGGCTTTTTGGGGGTGTGTAGTCAAGCTTTTAGAGTTGTCTTATCTTTTAAAAGATGACTGTAGGCTGTAAACCATGAGGCTGCTTAAAGATAGTTATGTTACTACTGAAAATGATCTGTCATTTTCATGCTAACTTCACCTTCAGCCTGCTATTAGTCCTTAATGAGGCTGCACAAGTTTGAACAGAGTGCTTACAACTCCAGCTCATCACAGTTTAACAGTTGCATAACATCTTAATTTTAAAATAGGTAATACAATGTGCTCAAGTTCTGCTAAATTATATAGCTGATATACAACCTGTATTCTACTGTTCGTATATCGTAAAATCCCTATAATGTAAACATTCTCTGAACGAATTAATTATGTTTAGGGGAGTCTACTGCCTACTAAAGTTTTTACAAAGCTTTATATAGTGCATCTATTTTAACACCAAATGGGAACAATTAACTTCAGTAGCTATTATGGAGTTACGTAGGTTTTTAAGTTGCGAAACAAAGCAGATGAAATAGTTCATATAAGAGTTTTGTCTCCACTTTTGTCTCCAAAAATTTTGTCTTCACGAAGCGTAAAGCAAAACCAATGACAATGATCTTTGTCTGCAAAGGCTTACCCGGTATATGTTTTACATCCATGGCTGGTTATGAGCCCGAGTGAATGTTACACGCTCATAAGGAAGTATGTACAAGCTTATTGACCAGGTCTAGTTTTTATGTTGGGCTCCTTAGCACCAAGTAAATAAACATATTTGATTTTACTTAAATAGAGTTTTATTCAGTTATGAAGATTTACTGAGAAGTAGTCCGAGTTCTGTAACCCGCTTGTAGAAAGAGGACCTGATGGCTCATGTCTCCCATCAGACTATTGTCATGCAGTTCATCCTTGAGTTAGCCAAAAATCTCAAAGTGGACCCAAGGGCCTGTGTAAAAGCTTTCTTCACCAGGTGAGTCTCGTATCTCATACTGTACTTACAACTGTTGCGCCATTACAACTCAAAGATGTCTGTTGGTTATCGGGAGATTTGTTGTTGCGTGATATTTGCATCAAACATTTCAAATTCATGGTATATTCTCTCCACGAGTTCTCCCCACAACTACTCGAGAGTTCTGCATTATTTATGCTAGAGAAATTAATTTACACTCAGACAAATAACTTTTGACAAATGACTCTTTCTTCATAACTTACCATCTAATGCTAGTGGATGAGTCACTAGAGTGTTACTTAGTGTTGCTAATCTGTGACAATATCAGTGCTTAACCCTTTAAAGGCCCAAAGCCCCTCTTTTCATGAAGCATTTTGAAAGGAATCCAATTTACTCAGTTTTACTTGATTGAGTAGTTTTTACGTGTAATGAATTGTAGTGGAAAACTAGATGAGCATTCCAAGTGAACGAAACGTTCTGCTATTTGTGAGTAATATGGAATTAGTTTTGTTTTAGTTTCAGATCTCTCAGGGTAGGTTTAGTTTAGCAGTAGGAATTGCCGAGCTATCCAATATTTTAAAAACACATCTTCGGAATTTTCTCCGATTTGTCCGCTAAGAGGTCAATTAACAGCAGTTTTGTTGGACTAATGACACAAAATACTCATTTTAAAGGTTTACGTAGTTGATGCTGTAAGATTCCAACATGTTTATATACAACAAATATAGCTACATTAATGTCATGGGTCTCAAATAACACACTAATAATGGGATTACAAAGGGTATTTCATCATTCTAAGAAATTTATCAAGATGGCTTCAACCCCACTTATTATACTGAACACAAAAGAATGCATTGTTATTCCATTACGAATGACTCTGAAACTGTCTAAGCATGATTTTACTGTAATTGCGTTTGTTATAAACATGTTTCAGACTTGAATGTGGTTAAAACTTTTTGTTATGACAACCTTTAGATTTCAGAACCTTCATGTACTATTAAAATTTGACAAAAAATATACTTTAACCTTCAATTTTACCAAAAGTTTTCTTTTTTTTCCTAATCCTCACACTTCATTCTATCATAAACTGTATTATATTATAAATCTGTATATATAAATCTCAAAGTGTGTCGTTTACCTGTCCAGCTGTGAAGAATCCATATCGCAGAAGATTTGATCTCGGAACCACTCATTTGCAAGGCAATAAGCTAACCCATTAATCTACAAGGGATGAAATTGATTTATTGTGTGATATGCGTCATAATCTGGCTACAACTACGAATAGCGACTCTAGCGACACAAGAGCCGTGAGAGCAAGCTTTAGTGATTTGCGCTTAGGCAATGTCACTAAAGCTTGCTCTCACTGCTCTTATTAGTAAGTTTAGCAATATTAGCTTACTCAAACTAGCCATTGGCAACTACATTACCTGCCACTGTTTTAATACCTATGCAACGCCGGGCATTTGGCTAGTTGTAATATAAAAATAAAATTAAAATGTTTTATTGACATTGAGGTAGCGATGGCAATGTATATGGAAGTATCATTCAGTTTTTACCATTGTTGTTCTCTGTATAAAGATAACATATAAATTCCAAAATGTTCTCAAAGTAAAGTGAATCAGCTTTTATTACAATTTAATTACAGTTCACGAGTATTTTAATCTACAAACACCAGCTTTACATCGATTAATACCTACACAGTGTCATGCTGATCATTTTAATTTACTGCCAGATATGGCTCACTTATGAAAATGGTTATAATTGCCTCGCTATTGCATCCAGACAAACTTTTGGTAAAATAGGAAGTTTGACACTTGTTGCAATCTTTTACAATAACAATTGGACGCGAAACACCAGAGTAGCACAAAAATTTCAAATTGTGAACATTGCACTCTCATTCCACTATGATTATCACGCTAGCCTCACTAATTAAAAATTATCCCTGTCTCCATCTTCAACAATGAACAATAGTTATATAGTTCATTGGCAAAGTAAATATATAGAACATTGCGGAAGAGGTCATTGCAAATAGCCTTCTATTGGTTATTGCAACATAGATTGGTTGAAGGTATGTATGAGCAGTGTTGGCCGTCACAGACACAGGTGTTCAGTGTATAACTGCATTTCTGTGAATAATTTGTGATGTGAACAAATACCAAGACTGGTAGTAAATTTTCAGTTAAAATAAATTTTTATATAATATACTGTTTATTACATACTTACACTAATAAGTAAATTAATACGCTTTTGATATATTCTTATGACTTGTTATTTTCATGGTAATTAATAATATAGCAAAGCACACATTAAAAAACTTAATAATTTCATTTTTAATAAATATATATATGGCTATGAATATTATATCATTTGTAAGTTATAATTTTTTTATTTTACATAAAACTGATTAGTATTTTTCTAAATATAATATCTAACCAGTATTTCATAGCTATTTTTAATACATTTACATGTATTATGTTATATTCATTAGTTATTTGATTTTAATTCACCATTTACATTTATTGTCTAAATAATAATCATTATATTGTTCATAGATGTGATATAATAATATTAATAATAGTTACATGTATATTATTTTTATTATAAATAGTACAATACTACTTGAAAATATCACCTCCTAGTCTCAGATTACAACTGCTACTAGTAAATATTTATTGTTTATGTGCTATAAATTATTTATTATTATTGTTTCAATTGTTAGTTATTAAGAAATTATCGAGTCACCAGAAAAGTTCCTAAATTTCAATTAGTGAAATTGATAAGAAAATAAATTTTAAATCATTCAATAAATAAAGATAATTTATTGACTACAACATCTGTTTACTGATACAATTTCATTTAAATTAAAGCTCTCTTAATTTCATAAGGGATATGTTATTAAATTCTATACATCAATTAACCAATAACTTTGTTCAGAAGTTGTCTCGCTTGTACCTAGGTTTCGTAATTAGGATGAGGTATACAAAGCACTAAAACAGTATACTATATTCCTGTAAGTCAGTAAACAGTGTACTATATTCCTGTAAGTCAGTAAACAGTGTACTATATTCCTGTAAGTCAGTAAACAGTGTACTATATTCCTGTAAGTCAGTAAACAGTGTACTATATTCCTGTAAGTCAGTAAACAGTGTACTATATTCCTGTAAGTCAGTAAACAGTGTACTATATTCCTGTAAGTCAGTAAACAGTACTATATTCCTGTAAGTCAGTAAACAGTGTACTATATTCCTGTAAGTCAGTAAACAGTGTACTATACTCCTGCAAGTCAGTAAACATAGGGTGTCACATCATGCTGTGCTACTAAGTTCATTGGTGTCTTATGACTATCATGCTGTCCTTTAATCGCAAGCACTTGCCTCCCGATGAGACGTCACACAATTGTCACACAATCGTCAATATATCATAGACCAATAGACTGATTTAAGAATTATTTAGAGTTTAAGATAACTAATATGTTATATTATGACATACCAAAATTTGAGAAAGTTTGAAAAGATGAAAAATACACCAGACTTCACCAAACATTTCCATAAAAATCTTACCCATCTGTGATAAATTTTTGATGCCTTTTGATAAACGGAAACCGTTTGTAATGGCAGTAGGAGCTGTTGAAAAAAAACAAGTAAATTGATTCTAGACAAATACATGATATTTCAGCTGGGCCTTGTCTTTTTTCAAAGCAAAAAGATTGATATTCTCAGGTTAAGTCTTTTTTCTTATCTTGTGACCAGACAGTTTGTAGCCGAAAATCTCTTTGAAAATGATATAGTAGATTTTTATTGAAATTCAATAAATTCAAAAATTGTCGCTTTCTTAAAGTGGATGAAATTGAAGTTGATTGACCTAGTGCTGTTGACGTATTACTCACAGTTTTCTGTAGCAGTTACAAGTTTGTATCTTGTAGTTTGTATAGACTTGTTGGTAAATATCTTATTTATTCCAGCCATTTGATTTTTTCCAGACATACCTCACACTAAAAAAGTTGTTTTTATAAGCAATCACCGAGTTTCCATGCTTTGAATGAGTTTGGAGTTGCTTCCACTCCAAATCTTAGCAATGATAAAATCCGACAACACTCGACGCCATTTTGCTTCACTAATTTGTGCAAAGACATTCACTGTGAGAGTATTATTCAACTTCCTAGTTCTAAACGCTCACCGTTGATGGTATTAGTAAAACTCTGAATTGGTAAAACTCGTCTCAGCTCGTTCCCGTCAAAAAAGTTCAGAACACAACCACGAGGGTCACTGCTATGAAAATTTTGTACTGTTGCTCACTACTGTTTCTGCTTGACTTTTTGCCTTTACAGTAACGTTTCCAGGATGGGTTGCTTGTATGAAGATGACAACATTATTACTTTTTTACGCAACTAGTTGACTAGTCAACAATGACTAGACAAGTAGCATAAATGATTACAACTAGCATGAGTTGGAAAGTGATCGTGATCCGGAATCGAGTTTACTTTAACAACTTTGGTTTTGAGGATATATCACAAATCTTAGAAAAATCTATAGTGCAACTTCGAATCTTTGAAATGCTAGAATGCTGCGAGTAACTCCGAACCCATTCGAAGCATGGAATACCATGGATACCTCTTCAATAATTTCCTTTAATGTTTTGCTATAATTTTTTTTCAATTTTGCTCATCTTTGCAGAATACGACAAGCTGAGAAGCAATATCTGACGGCCTTTAATGATGAACTGAGTTCTTTCAAACTGAGGGTAAAGGAGAGGGCAGAAATTCGGCTGGAAAATGCTCGGAAGGAGCTCGAGGAAGAAGAGAGAAATGCAAGACTCGGACCTGGAGGTCTCGACCCCATAGAAGTAATGGAGTCATTGCCTAAGGTGATTTCTCTTCGTTTCTTTATTGACCAGAAACAGTTTGTCTGTTTTAAACAATTGATGACTTCAAGTCTATATGGAAATGGTATGTAACATGGTGGCAACTTTGCAGATGAATTCATGTTGTTGTAATTTTACATGCAGCAATGTATGTATAGATTAGGTGTCTCGAAGTAGGTACCTAAACATATCATTGGACACTCCCATCTGATTCCTACCTTCCATCTACTGTAGCTTCTTAGACATTTTGAAATGAACCAACAGCCCCACAACTTCACACATGAAACAGCTCTAAAGGTTAGCTTCACAAACTGACAAAATGCATTCTTTGTGTACAGAATATGTGAAGGAATTCGATGTAAGAGTACTTTGATTTCATGGAATTGCTCACTGCTGATGGATCCGAATCGATAAAACTCGGCTAAGCTCTCTCCAGCGGAAGCAAAAAAAATTTAAGCATGTAACCATGCATGTCTCTGCTACAAAGATTTAGTAGAAACACGTCGAAAACGCGTTGCTGAGATGTTACGCTGAAGCCAACGTGTCGATCTATATCGTTTAAGGCCAAACTGTACATCTGGGATTCCTAGCAAGCATAACATCGATTTTATTTTGAATGACGATGATAGTGCTCTAGGGGAACAACTATTTATTTATGACAAAATATATACCCACTTGTGATAGAAATGTAAAGGCTACTGGAACTCTCCATAAAACATTTTTAATTTTGTTTCCTTGTAAACGCAAACTTTTCTTCGAGTCCGACTCTTCTCATTAATCCAAATTGTTTTTATGTGCCTGATTTTTATCATCAAAGGGCAGCAGTTTTTCTCCTATCATCAAAAATGACCCACAAACAACTGTACCGATTCTAAGGCTATCCCAAATAATGGACGATGATACATACTATATAATTGATATGCTGTCGATACTTGAACATAACTACATGTAAATAATAATTAACGATCCAGCAAGGACGACTTGACTTTCTTTCTGTGTGGACCGATCCTTGTTGGTTGAAATATTTCCTACAGGCTACTCCGTTTATCAGCATCATTGTGTGCTGCGACAGCAGATACGCTACAAGTCGGGGTGTGTAGATCTAGCCATGTCGATGTTTCTCATTGAATCAAGGTCTTAGTTGTAGTCTCATTATGAAAAGTAAAAAGAGGATAACCCTTCACAATTGGTTGCTTTGTATCTAGATTAACTGTGTCCAGCTACTCTAGTTATTACTGCCGTTGAATCATTCATTCGCTTTTTGAAATAGTTTTTGTGTTCAATTTTGTACACTAGTGGTAGTTTAATGTTACATTCGATGTGAGTACATGCTTGTATAGAGTAGATGTAAATATATGCTTGTACATTGTAACTGTAAGTATATGTTCACGCAGCGTAGCTGTGAGTATATGCTCATACTGTAGCTGTAAGTACATACTCATACTGTAAATGTAAGTACATGCTCATACAGTGTAGATGTAAGTACATGCTTGTAATGTGTAAATGTAAGTACATGCTCGTACAGTGTAGATGAAAGTACAGGCTTGTACCGTGTAGATGAAAGTACATACTCATACTGTAAATGTAAGTACATGCTCATACAGTGTAGATGTAAGTACATGCTCGTACAGTGTAAGTGTAAGTACATGCTCGTGCAACGTAGATGTAAGTACATGCTCGTACAGTGTAGATGTAAGTACATGCTTCTACAGTGTAGATGTAAATACACGTTTGTACAGTTTATAGTACTATACAAATTTATTGACTACTACCGATTGCTTGTCTCATCATAAACGCCTTCAGTACATGCTAAAAAGATTAAATTATTGAAATAACTGAAATGAAATGGCATTGACATATAGTGTTTCAGTCTATATTTATAAGTTGGTCCTCGTTGGGGCTAAATGTTTTCAGTGTTTCATGCCTAGTGTAGCAGCAAAGAAGAAACCTCTAAGTCGTAGTCGGATGAGTTATCTAATTTTATTGGTCCGCACAATTTTATATTGATTCTATTGACTCTCAAATTGATTGAAATATTTAATGTTTTTCACCAAGTTTGATAAAAAAATTTATGCCAAGCGTTGCTAAAGTATTAAAACACTACAATTTATATTGTTATGAGTAGGCTATGTTTGTATGTGGTATTTGGTTTTTATTCCAACTTAACAGATAAATACTTCGATACCTTGAAACGACATATGGCAAATGTAACTTAACAATTATATGGCTCATTAAAAAAAAATGTTTAGCCACATGTTTACAGCATATGTGACAAATTATTAATTGTTTTGGGACTACAAAAACTATAAATTTTGCTTTTTGTAAGTCTAATGGAAGGTACTAAAAGTTATAATGGAGAGGCCACAACAATAACTAACAAGAATTACTCCCATTGGCAGTCGCTTTAAAATTGATCATTGTATCATACACCGTTTAAAAGAGAACAAAATTCTCTACTAAAGGCTACTAATAACTCTTTTATAAAAACGTAACGTAAATGCAAAAAAGTGAGAGGTTGAGAGCGAGGTAAGAATATTCCATTAGAGATCAGTATGTCGATCGGGCTTGTTTGGAAACAAGCGTTTTTGTTTCCATTTTTGATGCGGGACTCGGTGAAGCTATACGGCTCTGTCTACTGCTAGTTGCCAGCTTGATGAATACTGTAGGATACAACCCCAGGGGGTTACTCTCAACTTTCATCCCCAAAGGCTCGACAAAAGATAGCACATTTTAGAGGTGTTTTTTGGTGGCCTGACACTCTAGACTGTTTTCATAAAAGGGTCTGTTTTTGTAGCTTGGTACATGAATACCCCTTCCACACAGTGGAAAGGGGTATTCATGAGCAAAAATTGGGGCCATTAGTCTGTAGTGATGAAGTGGTAAAGGGTAGTTTTTTTATTAATGTGTAAGTCAGTGGAAAGGGTGCAATTTATGACATCTCAGACTAGCCTTTGGGGATGAATAGAAGAGAGTGAGCTCCCTGGGGATACAGCCTAGGAACGGTTGTAAGTTCCAATGGAACAACTCTCAGCTTTATGTAGATGCTCCTTTTTGTTGCTTGGTTTTTATTATAGCTTCGAGTAGGCTGACGTGAGTTACCAATTTGGTTAGTTTTACTCTGGTATATATTTGAGAGTAAATCAGTATTACTGATATTTGTTCACCAGCTGTCTAATTAACCAAAGCTCGTTCTTTGACTCCGGTCCAGCTTGATGCCTCGTCAGCCCATTGCCCAGCTCCAATAATTGTTTCTCATTTCGGAATAAAAAATGTACATACTGTTGAACATCAATTTCTTGATTACCTATGGCTGGCTGGAATATATTTACTCTTGCGTAATGTCTGGGGATAGCCAGCTAGAGGGTGCAATGAGCCTTCAAGTTCAGACAGCAGGAAATATGATACGCTTGCCCCTCTATCAATCTACTGCACAGCAATTACCTGTCTACTTCCTCTCCTTTCTTACCTCCGCCCAGTTGTCAAGTGCACGAATCTGCTCTATTGTTTCTGTGTTGAGCTACACCATTCTTGCCAGTTATCTTGTGTAGGTCAGTCCTGTGATATACGCTAGAGGTGCCTGTTTTAGTCTGGACAGCTCATTAGCTCAGTAAATGATTGCCAACATTTGATGTTTGTGTCGTTTATAACAATGCAGAAACTCAAAGAATTGACAGTTTAGTTCCTACGAGTTCTTCTAGTTACGATTGTAGCTATTCATATATAAGTATGGAATGAGTCTAGCAGTTGCCTAGCAGTTATCTTCTATACTACCAAGCCATATGCCTTTTGAACCAACTTCCAAATTAAGTGTTAGTATTCTATGTCATCATGTCTCTAGACTGGCTCACTTCACAGATTTGTAGCAATACGGTAACTGAGTCTCTAGAACCAAGCATAATTGTAGCCACTGCTGGAAGGCTGTCAATCAGGTCTATTTGTTGAATCAAATTAGACTAAAAATTCAGTCATATGTGACATACAAAACTAGTTCGTTCAAATAATTGCTTTGTTTGTTGAAATCATCATGTATTGGAATCAATATTTTCATTAAAAACATTGTATATGTTTGATTCGTTCTTGAGAAAAGGCTATAAATGCTTCAAGTACTTGCATATAGCATAAAACAAATGCATAAAACTATAAAAACTAAAGTTGGAGCCCTAAATTACAACTAAATGAAGTCATAATCAGCACAAAGAGGTTGTGTTGCTCTACCTTGAAGACAAGTAAACGAATGTGTAACCTCTGCAGGATTTGGCGGAAGACTAAATGATAGAGCTATGTAATTTACTATAAACGACTCTTGTAGCATTTTGAGAAATTTTAGACATACTATTGTTGAAGAGGCTCTATGTCTTGAGAGATATAAACGCTCAAATTTTCAGTCATATGTTGAAGTGATTGTAACTCTACGCTGGACTCTATGTTATCCGTTTATTTGCAGGAAATGCAGGAATGCTTTGAAGCCAAGGACATCGGCTTGTTGCAAAAAGTAGTCAGTGAAATGGATCCCAAGGAGGCTGAGTACCATATCAAGCGTTGCGTAGACTCGGGTAAGTACTATTACCAACAGCAAACTCTGACCTCACCGCAGCCTTACGGGTGCTCTTACTATGTCAGGCGATTCATTGTGTTTTAAATAGTTTTTTACAAACCAAATGTGTCTGTTGCTGTATTGGTGTCGACAAGCAAAAAATTTGCATTTATAGGTAAATTCAAAACAGTCGTATGTTGACATACGAGTGTCGCAACATACAAGAAATTTGAGATACAAGGAAAATTCCATGAAAGGTTTTGCATCGAGATATGAGACAAATTTGAGATACAAGAAGTCGTTTATGAGAACAGCATCAATGGGTATTTTTTGTCGAATCAGTTTGAAGGTGTTAAGAGGTTTGAAGGTGTTAAGAGGTTTGAAGGTGTTAAGAGGTTGTAAGGGGTGAAAGTGAGTCAAAAAGAGCCAAACTGGAAAAAGAAAATTAAAAATGAAACCCAAGTTAGAATTAAATTAAGTGCAGCATGAGATTATAGCTTATTTTTAAGTGTGTATAGTAAGGTAACTTCATTTAAGTTAAATTTAATGTTTATGCTATGTTAAATACTGTCACAAAAAGTCTAGTGTACCGAATGCGTTGCTGTCAAGTCTCTCTCACATCGCCGTTAGTCGCTAATATCTGTCTCAAAGGTAAAAGCTCCATACAGTAGGGTACATAATAATGTTATATTTTATTGCAGATCATAACAACTAGATTAGTGAATTAGAATAATACCGTCTTACATTGTTTGTTCAGGTGATGAAATCGATTAACTTGTATTTAGTTTTTTATATAGGAACAATTGATTTGAGATATGAGTGAATCGATATGCAAGCTCGGTCCTGGAACGTATGCCCGTATGTCGAGGTATTACTGTATAGATTTTGGGGATAATTACCACATATTAGGATTGTATTTTGCTATCGTTGGAAGGAATTATTGTGTTTATATCTGTCATCCTCAGTCTGGTCTACAAGTAGACGCAGAGTTGCAACTTCTTGTAAGTACCTCAGAGGGCCGCGTTTCTGGTACAAGGCCAATTTTACTATCATTGATAGCTAAAATTCCTACCGATGATATGGATATGAATAGGTGAGCTTGGATGTGGGAGTGTTCATGATTAAAGCCAATCTATTCTTATGTACTGGAGATTATACAAGATAATAGTGAACTTTGGAGTTCTAGTTTGCTCTTTATCAAACCATTTGTCTGGTTCATTGTGCACAGCTGTTCTTCCGTTTACCTAGCGGCTGATTTGGAGCCTTCAGAAATAAATCTTATGATCAATTTTTAACTCTCAAAGCTTTCTGAAAACTAAATTAAGCAAACGGTGGTAAACCTTTATTCATCAAATCACACTTTGGACTGACATTAGGCTATATAATAGTTATTGTAAGCAGTTAATCTTCAAGTAGGCAAATGGTTGATTTCATGCAGGTATGTGGGTACCAGGTGGTGGAGTTGATGATGATGATGAAGAGGGAAAAGTTGAAGAGGCAGCTGGTGAGACATCTTGCTTATTGCTATTACCATTCTTTTTCTAGAATATGGATGGCAACAAAATCAAAAAGAATAATTTCCCATAATTCCCTAGAATTGAACCATCACCAATCATTGATGTAAAAAACTGACTACAATGGATTAGCGCAGGAATTGTATAAAACATGTAACAGATTTCCTTAAACATGTAGTACATTATTTCCTTGTAGCGGCGTACTTTCCTTAAAGTACTCTGCTAACATGTACAAGGAACAAACTAGTGCTTGGCACGAGTACTTCTTGGTCACCGGGTTTTTGGTATCGGGTTTGTTGATACGGGTTTTATTTGTAAACATCAGACATGTTTTAAATTTTACAATGCAATTATAATTTTATTCAATTTATTTATTGTTTTTTACTATATTCTAACGACCAATATTCGTGCTCACAGCCATAACCCTTTGAAGTTTGAACAGCAACTGTCAGTTTTCAGGCATTGCGTAGGGTGTGTCAGAATCTCTATCGGCCGGAATTCCAGCAATCACATGGGTTTGTTTACAAAAGCTGTTTTTAACTAATGGCGTAAACCAATCAAATTAATTTTTGCACAAGATATTAGACCAGAAATTTCACTTCCATTTGTAACAGTTTTCAAACATCTACTTTTTCACATCAGTTTTTAACCTACTTCCTTTTGATAACAAATTTTGAACGATATCGCGAAAAAAATTTGTTGGTAAGTCATGAATGATTGTGATGCAAATGAAGAACTTTATAATACTAATTACAACTTTTTAGTATATTTTGAGTCATAAAATAATAATGAAATTGTGCTCAATGGATACGATACTATTGTAAATTTATAACGAGTTTTTTTAAATCGTACAAACTTTTATAGTTTTAGCCTGAATAATGGTAATGTACTGTTTTTCTTTATTTGATGACATTTGCTGTGGGTTGCCCGACTTTTTTTACTAGCGTTTTACCAAATATAATTGTATTATGAGCACGTTCGGAAATATATAATAAAAGTTTAAAAACTTCGGGATCGTTGGACACATTCCCCAGGGTTACTGACACGCATTGACAAAAAAGGCCAGGGTTCAAAGGGTTAACAGGCGGATTATTAAACACTGTTTAGAGCGCAGGGCGCAATACACCGAGTTTTTGTACACTCGACAGATCCGTGTAACAAAACCCGAACTCGCAAATCAAAACCCGAACCAGCAAGATCGAAATGCTCAAAATATCTATTACCCGATACTCGAGAAAAGATAAAACCCGCGAGTTCAACGAGTTTTATTACCCGTGCCCAGCACCAGAACAAACTGTCAAACAGCAAATTTAATATTGGTAGCATGCCTTGATAGGGACTGGTGGCTAGGGTAACTAAGCCCAAGTCTGGTTTGGTAGTCTCCTTTTGTTCACGTACATACACTTCATTTGTAACCACATTTGTTATCTAGTAACAACAGGTCAGTTGGCAGTGTCTCTGTTCCAGGTGGTGCTGAGGCTGAAGAAGGTGAGGATCCTTACGCTACATTGACGGATTAGACCTGCATGATTAATGGACACAGCTGTATACACACTCGCTAATGACTCATCAATTGAGCTACCCAAGTGGATTGTGTGATGTACATATTCTCATTCTATGTTTTTCAAGCCATTAAATTGTCACTGTGTTTACAAATAGCCTTGCTGCAATTGGTGCCTCATTATTTCATACCAAATATATTAAAATACTCTCATATAATAATGCTGTTTGTTTTACAGTTATTTGGCAGGTTTCAGCTGTCTTAAATGCCAATTGAAAGTTGCTATTAGCTTCTATAACTTTTTTTTCAGCTTTTAAAAATAATGTCGGGTTTATAAAATACATTTACATGTAAATGAATGGACCAAAGAGGCTCTATGCACATCCTATTTGCTTCAAGGTAGAGTTTAACACCCTGACAATGCATGCTCAAACACACGCTGATGAAATGCGTCTTTAGGGTTGGGTCTTTAGGCGTTATTTTGAAACGAGCATACCGCTCTACATCGCTAAAGATTGAACTTATCCATCTATGATTGGCTGAAATAGTTTATTATAGCTATCTCAACTCCATCTTATTTTCAATTTATGGTAGTTGTGTTCAAGATTGATTTTCAAATAACAATGACAACAGCTATATATATATATTTGTATATGAACAAAGATATGCTCGCTTATGACATATATACACAAGAGTTATTAGTATTTTGAAACCGTTCATAAAACATTTCAGATTTTTCTCCGTAATCGAATATGTTAAAGGTTGACTTGCAACAAAATTCACATTACAGTGATTTGGTATCAAAAGATTCACCATGTCTTACTCTGTTGTGTTGTAGGTACAAAATATGTGGGAATACGATTACAAGCTCTTAAAAGCTCAAAAACGAAAAGCCGCTGTAGATTGGAATCTCTTTATTTCTCTGACGTAGTCATGAAATTTGGTTATCGTCTTGTTACATGATGTTCTCCCATGAATTAAAAGGCCAATAAAAAGCTCAATATAAAGCTTATTGTAGCACTGGTTTATGACAAACACTTTGGGTTTTACCAAAGACCCCGTATCAAATATAGATACTTGCTCCTTTACAGTTTTGTTTCGGTTTGGTCTAATCGGCAAGTCATAATCTGATCATGTGACCCAATACTTCGCAAATAATTTCTGCAAAACTCTTCGATTATCACAAATGACCAACAGACGAGTCATGATTATCAGACAATGATATGTACTCCTTCAAGCTAGGCTAAAAAATTAAACGAATTTTTACGGTAAGTTATAAGATATCACTGCTAAAGGTGACAGCATTAAAATGACGATAAAACAGATGCGTAAGAACAATAGACATGGTTTTATCGAATGCGTGAAGTATATTTGTGAAAATATTTCGACGAATAAGGTTGCTTGAAAGTGTAAACAGAAACCATCTAACACAGCTACGTCACATTTGAGCTGTTTTGGAAAGAGAATCCAAACTACGGCGGTCTCGTGTTGCTGCGATTTTCTGTTCGTTTTTGAGCTTTTAGGAGCTTGTGATCACATTTCCACATATTTTGCACCTACAACACAACAGAGTAAGACATGGTGAATCTTTTCATATCAAACAACTGTAATGTGAATTTTGTTGCAAGTCAACCTTTAAAGCAGTTTTCTATGGTTTAAGTTACACTGTATGCTAAAAGTATTTTCACTTAGTTGTTTCATCATTATTAACCTGTATTGTTTTTTTCTTTGAGCCAATTATAGCGCATCTCCAAGTTACGATGTCCCTGTTATATGATTTTTTACCTTGTGATGTGAAACAATGTTTTTTCACCCCCGCCATACAACATTTTTTTCACCATACGATATGAACAAAAATTTCTCTCAAAATTCAAATTTGGCAGTCGGTGTTCTAATCACGTAGGAATAATGATGATACCAATATGCCAGTCATCGAAATCCCTCTCATAATGCACTCATAATGCATGAAAGAGATATCATGCTCACTCCTCTCAGCTCAGCATTGTTCTCGTTTTGTAAATGCTTGGTATGGAGTGAGTGAAACAAAAATTGATGAAAAATTTAACTACATATGTAACTTTAATTCGTTAGCCATGGGTCCTAAGTTTGATAACGACGCTAAATGAAGAAGTGAGAAAATGATTATCATTGCAAAAAAAGCTAGAGTTATTAGGTTAACTATAAATTAACCAAAGTTACTAAGGCTAATATACTATTTTGTTACTAATTTTTAACAAGCACAATACGCATATAAGATTTTGATGTTTTTTACCAAGGGCTGTATGCATTAGATAATTACTGTAGGCTTTTCTATACGACATTTTTGCCTTACGATGCCAACGCCAGAACAAATTAATTTCATATGACAGGGTCTGCTGTTGTCACCTATTGTTAATGATAAATTGTCTGGAGATACTTGAATAACAGTACTGAAAAATCTAGCAAGGACCTTATGGCCTTCATATGACTGAGGCCAAATCTCATCGGTCAATATAATATTTGTCAACATGAAGCATTGTTTAGTAGCCCTTGTGTGAGTAACAGCAACTGGCTACACACTGTGTAGCCAGGTCTAAGTGTCATTGGTTCAACTTAGTGCCACCTCTTGTGTAGCCATTGTCACTGTTCCAGCTATTAGTTTCCATGCAGCGATAGTGTAGCGACACTCGAGTGTGCCGGTGCCAAAGTGCCACGCTGGGTCGGCAAGCAAACCATGTTTAATAGGTTGCTATAGTAGAGGGATGGTTGTGGCATGCCTATGTCAAGGTTGTACGTTTGTAACTGAGTCCTGCATCACTTCAGTTTTAGTAAAATCATTGTTGGCTAGAAATTTCGACATCTTTACATAGAAATTTAAATTTTTTTTGCGTTTTACCATCTAAGATTCTGTAAGCCTCAGACTCATTCAGGTTTCACTGATAGGTTGGTCTATACAGCCTTTTGTTCTGCCATTTTCAGTTTCAAGTAAGAACAGATAGTTTAGAGTGTTTCAACAACAAAAATATCTGCATATAAAGCAACAGGAAAGCAAGACCTATGAGCATGCACAGTGTGATGCCATTGGTCGCTAAAGCCATTTACATGGCACAAAGATGGAGCATTGCACAGGTATCTCGCTTCCAAACAGCGACACTGAAGCACGACAGAATGAGAGTGACACTGGTGTTTCCATGATAGAATTGCAGCGCCATATGGGGATGTTGTTACCCTATCACCATATAGAAACTTAGTAAAAGTCCAGCCTCAACTTATAATTGCCTTCGCATACAAGTTTTCAGGATACATTTTAAAACTTTTTTGAAGCATCAGTATTGTAAATTGGAGCTGAAAATAATAAAATAAAAGCTGAAATTGGAAACAAAAAAATTAACAAATGATCTGTGTAACTTTGAGGTGAAGTTACAATTTATTTTTTACATCTCTCTTAATACTTTTTAATCTGTTTAATTATTTACAGCATTTATTAATTAATGAGTAATTGTGCATTGTTGAACTGTGGAATGCATTAAAAAATGATCGTGTATTATAATGTTTGCTCCTACATAGACAGCTCTAACACGAGAGACAGATTGCAGAATGAATTAAATTTATATGAAGATGTTTGGCTGTACAACAAATCCTCGATCTACATTCACCTTCACATTTATATTTCTGAACGCAACATAAAATGTCATCGAATATTTGGTTCTAGATACAAACTAATTTCCAACATATGACGTCCCGAAGTGTCTCAAAACATTGCAGTTCTGTAAATCAGTGCATATCTTAGCAGTTCTCCTTTAGAAAGTTCATTTCTATGCTGTTCGAATAATATTAAGCAGTAATTCACACCTTTCTATGAAAGTTTTAAATTCTTGGATCCCAAGAAGACTGGTGCAAGTGATAGTTGTAGTGAAAAAAGGAATACTTAATGGTGTTCTTTAAAAGTAAATTCCTATAAACAAACATGCGCAAAAAACCTTTGGATCAATTTATTAAAACCTTCCAGTAGTTGTAGTGAGACCGCAAGTAAGTCTTGCCAAAAAAGAGCCGGGAATGAGTGAAAGTACAGAGGCTGGCCATGACAAAAACAAAATATAACAAATATACGAAAATACATATTATATTAACTTAAGCTTTTTATAATCCAAGTTATACTACAGTAGTATCTTTACCTAGACGCAGTCCGTCTTCTGTATCACCTACACCTTACATTTGCCTGTCTTCAACATAGAGGATATTATACAAACATTTATTAGCCGCTTTCTTAGCAGATAATTAAGTTTTACATTTAGAGTTTTCAGAATTGTATTATAGAACGAATTTGCTTTAATGCTTTATGTTATTACCTAAATTACATGTATATATTGTGGCGTTTTGACCACGATAATATATTTAGTAAAATACAGTGTATTAGTTACTATTAGAATATTCACAGAAAATCTTGGAATTAATAAGATATCTAATAATTGTTAATTGATAAGTCGAGCTATAATTATACGGTAGATGCTCCTATAAAGTATATTCCACCTAACAAAAGGAATTTATGTACAGTTTTTGCTTCATATTCCATAAAAATTTTCATATAGCTTGCAGTGTGAAGATGGTGCAAACTCTCAAATTTAATTTCAACAGTGAGAACCTCATTGTTAAACAATGTTTTCTCTTTTTTATATATTTGAATCTTGCTGCCTAGACAAACGGGAAAAAATCTATTTGAAGTGACGATGAAAGCGTGCGCTCTCTTTATTAGCCTAATATAAAATTGCCATATCATGGACCATAAACCATGTAAAAGTGGTACGAAAGAGAAAGTTGTCAATACAAACCAATAGTACCACAGTTGCTGTAGTCATTAAATAAAAAATTCAGTTTAGCATTTTCATTTTTGAAAGGCCAAGGGGGGTAATTTGGGAAGATCTTGGAACAGATTAGGCCATTAACATATATTTTGTTCTTACTTCGTATAATATAGCCCTATAATGTAAATTTTTTCGGAAGGGATTAATCAAGTTGTTGGAGCGTTTACCATAGGCTATTGCTGATTAAACCAGGACTTTTCCTAGGTCTTGTTAAGAGGGTTTGAGCATACTGGCATCTTTCACTATCAGAGCTGTGGTATTCTAACCTCCACCGCTGTGAGCCATGACATCATTTTCGTCTCTCTGATTGCCGACAGCGACAGAGTCACCGTGACTAAAAGTAATGAATGCAAAATAAATAAATAGAAGTACATTGTAGTTGGAAATAAAATAGCTCCAAATAATACTTATCCCCATTCTGGTTTAAGTACTAGAATTGGCATCTACTTCCATATGTGTGAGAAATAAGAAGCAATACTGCATGAAAACAAGTACCAAAATTTTCCTTAGAATTGATGCAGATTCTTTTAATCATTTTAAAATGATTCTATACATTATCTTGGAGAGTAGAAAGTTTGCAAACATTTGGTCATTTGTTTCAGTGCTTTTGGTAGTAAAGTAAGTAAACCTATGCCTTGTCTGCAAGTTGTATTGTACATAACCTTCACCTTTAATCTAATGATGAGGATGATACTATATTACCTCACAAGTAAAAGAGATGTGTTGCTAGCATTAGGTGTTGATAATCATTGCTTCGTAGCAAGTTACGTAAAAGTTATGTAGAAGCAGTTACGTCCATGAAGATGTTTCATTGCAAAAGTTATTGAGGTTTTTCCAGCTCAAATTGTGGTCGAAAAATAATCAGATAAATGGGAATTGCTAACAAATGTTTACTATTTTCAGCCTGAAAACACTTATTCATACAGCAGAATTTCGCAATAGCTGTACGTCTATGAACATTTTGGTTGCCAGCTCTTGAAAATACACTCTGACCAATATAGAAGAAACATTGAAGTGTAACGGGTGGCTGAACCAATCCCTGTTATTATTGTGGGTCAATAGTTGTTGAAGGAATTAGGTGAACTAGGTGCCATAGCTTGTGTCATAGCATCATGGATAGGTCACTAACACTGTAACAAGAGTTTACTGATCTGTGATTGATCGGGTGATCGATCAACTGCGAGGTGTCTATCTAGGTTAGTAATAAATTTAACATTTGATAATCAATAAAACTTGACTCAATTGGTTGATGGTTATTTATGTCGACCAAGTTGCTAAGCAACGAAGCACCTAAAATATCGCTAAAACTCATGAAATATGCAACCAATACAGCGTTTGCATTTGCGAATTGTGTCAACATCTCCCGATTGTGTGGGTGAAAGCTAGTCTGAGGCAAATCATAGGCAAGTACTTGAATAACAAGTTTTGCTTTTGCTCACCTCGTTGGCAGCATTTGTGGTCATAAACTAAATAATAGTCCATTTGCTGGCCATCAACTGTGTAGAGGGTACGTTCAACAGTTCAACATAAGAATTGAACTTGGATGTATCTACTGCTATCAAACAGCCTACCAAACAACTATTCAAACAAGCAATTATTATCAAAAGAAATCATCAGAAATCAATGAGTTCAAAACGTGTTTGCAGTTTGATGTGACATGTTTTTAATCATGAAGTTAAGTCAACAATCTAACAGCTACCGATAAAGCCTGCTCCGTCACGACACTTGCATTTAACTCATAGAAAACTTGCTAGCACTTGCCAACCCAAAAGGTGCAACTGGTGTAAACCATTTTGTGATAAATTTTGCAGTTATAAATTGTAAGAAGAATTGCTTTTATAAACAGAAGATTGCGTGTCATCCTCACTAACTGCCATTTATCTGCTACCTTTGCCGCACTCCAACGATTTCATACAGCCAATAGTTACTTGCAATCAGCTATTTTTCATTTGTTAGCCTTAAACCTTGGCTACTCAAGGATGAAATGAGTCGTTTTAGACAGCGTGCCAGGTCTAAACAATGTGTTGCGCTACATTGGCAGAGATGAAACAGATCAATCTGTGATTGGCCAAGAGATGATTCCCAGTGAACATAATCCTAATTCCATTACATTTTTCCAGTACAAGTTGATATCGTCTAATAGTTGCTATTTGGGTTTCACAAAACTCCTTACATTTGGAAAAATACATTCTCAAGAGCAGTAGATACGTGAACAGGTTTCACGTTGAATTGTCCATGAAACATTGCTAAAAAAATTTGATACAGCCAATAGCAGATATAGAAACAATAGCAATAGCCAATAGCCAATAGCAGATAGCGAAACAATAGCAATAGCCAATAGCAGATAGCGAATTATTTTGCGACTTATCACTTGTTAGTCATGTCTTGGCTAAACACATACATGTTCTAACAAGGGTGGTATAATCTGGAGAGTGGTTTCAGCTTGCGCATATATTTTGTCAAGTGCACTTGGAAGAAGTTCTTCCTTCATACAGTTAGGAAATTTAAAAAACTGTTCGTAAAATTAGCTATTCTTAGAAGTCATCTGTTAAAAGCCTATCAATGCTCCACTTTCATGAATAATGATTTTGAATGAACAGTTTTTAAATAATTTGGTTTAAAAAATGAGCAATTTGAAAACAATTATATAGCGTTGCAACTGTTCTCGATCAATATTTTACAAAGATCGCGAATCTTTTTGTATATTTTCATGACTTGAAAATGTTGATAAAACCTGGTATTTGGTTAAAACCACACAGAGCTATTATTGAAACGCCAATATGCAATGTTATCCGCTGCTAGAAATGCAATAAAAATTTAATCTTCAACCAGTTAACCTTTGAACCCTGCCATATGAACTCAATCTGTTCTGATATTTCCTTAGTATGTCAAGACTGTCATTAGTTGGAGAAAACATTCTATACAAATATTTTCTGTCTTATTTAGTTCTACAGCCCAAAAAACTTTTAAAATAAATGCATTGCAATGAAAGCAGTATTTAAAGGAAACTTAATTATTGAAGTAAAAATAACGATAAGTCAATTTTTGATTGGCACATGACCTTGGCACTAGTGACAGGCTAATTGAGTTGAAGCCTTAGAATTAGAAATACAGGAGACAGGCGGAGTAATGGTAGGGTTGTGATAAAGGTAAGGAGCTAGTCTTAACTTGGACTAAATTTTAAATTAAGGTAATCAGTTATACATCATTTTACTAACTTTATTTTATCACTGTATTGTTATAGTTCACGATAGTACGAGCAGGTTAATAGGTTAGCCAATGAGGAATCGCCTTGTTGAAGGAGAGACAATTACTTGACACAAGATATTCATGAATAGCTGACTTTTAAAAATAAAAATTAGTCTGGGGGTAACTTTTGAGATCGAGAATCCT
This sequence comes from Watersipora subatra, assembly GCF_963576615.1. Lineage (NCBI taxonomy): Eukaryota > Metazoa > Bryozoa > Gymnolaemata > Cheilostomatida > Watersiporidae > Watersipora > Watersipora subatra. The sequence continues at coordinate 390,658 of NC_088718.1, forward strand.
TCCAACTATTAGGAATGAGTGTGGTCGAGTCTCAATAAAGTACTATATATATAACAAGTACATCTGACCGACGATTAACAACAAGAGGATGGGTGAACTTTAGGAGTAAGGTTGTAGCCTTCTAGGAAAGGTATGGTTAACTCTAAAGTTGAAGGCCAGACCGACCCTTAAAACGATGTGTTGGCCTGTTCCTGAAGATCACTGTATGGCCCAACATTGATCTACGCATTTACAGTTGTCAAACATCTATTACCACAGAAGCTGTCTACTGAACACTTACCATTTTTGTTTCCGTAAACATTTCGTCACACTGATCAGAGGTGGTAGTCACTGTTCTTGAAGGAGTCCCATGGTAAAGTGACCATTTTGTGACCAGCTGACCTACATTGAGATGAACTGAGTTTAAAAAAGTAGATTGTTATTAAAAATAGTAAGCCATTACTACGATACTACGACTATCACTGTGTTTCCATGTGTTGAGTAGGTTGGGAGTTGCCCACTGCCGATGATTTTGCACCCTACCGTTTCAACGATTCGAAGTTGCACTATATAGATCTTTCTAAGATTCCCGATGTATCGAATTCCCACAAATCAAAACTTGTTAAAATTGACTCGCTTTCAGGTCACAGTTACTTTTATATCCAGGATTACGACTCCCAAGATCCAGGATTAAGTCTGGATGCTTGATAGCTGGAGAGATCTTAGCCGAATATCATTGATTTGAATTCATCAGCAAAAAGCGTTTTATGATGTCGAACAGTGCTCTGACAGCGATTGGCTTCACACAAATTTATCGAAGCGAAATGGCATCCAAACCATTTTGATTTAATCATGTATAAGATTTGGTGTGGATGCAAGTTCAAACTCATTTGATACATGAAAACACAGTGAATGTGTGCTTAGAAAAAGCTGTTGTAATCATTTTGGCAGTTTGCCAATAATTCAACATAATCGCTAAACCTTTATTTGATGTTTGGATGCCAATTGATAGAAATAACTCCTGTAAACAACACTTTATAAATACATGTTTGGTTTCTGAGACCTCTAATCTCCCTGATTACGTGTTCTTAGAAAACAACGACTGTTGCATAACTTCTGCCTCCAGGTAACCTTATCGCCCAGGGAGAAGCTAACAGCAGTTTTTTTAAACCGCCATCACCAATTAAAACAATTGACATATCAATGGCTGACAGACCTCCCTTTTATATGCAGAATAAAAGGAAAAGCTGCAATTTTAAAACACTTGCATCGCTGTTCAATTTGCAAAGCTCTGTTTGAATTTGCATAAATCTTAGGTTAGCCCTCTAGCAAAGTTGACCACAGCCATTGTACTGGTAGAATCATTCAGGTAAAAAAGTTGACCACCTTAATTATGTTCTTGAAGCCAGCGTCTTCATCACAATCACCGCACTGATTGGATATATTATTTGTTAGCCTAGACACTCCAGTTTTACGCTCCAAACTTTTAAAATGCTCAAATGAGCATTGTCACAGCAAAGGCCTGGTTACGCATAACAACACCGAAATACATCGCAGACAGACTTATTGTAGATATTTTTTGTGGCTTCACACATACCAACGCTACTAAATAATGCATTGTGTTGACAGATAGATTATTGATTTGAGTATTGCCAGGATATTTATTATTTCACACAAATCATGAAAGATTTGCGACAGCAACATTATTAATCTATCTATATACATTGTATATATATCTCAAAGTTTGTCTTTTTTTGCGTATCTGTCTGTGTATGTCCAGCTATAGCTATTAAAATCTTAGAATTTAAAATTCCGCATTCTGATGGACTTTTAACTCGCAGATATTGCGACCGCTAGTTTTAATACACACACTCTAACACTGAGCTATAGAAGGCTTCTTGATCATGAACATTATCATATACGCGTATAGGGTATGATATACCACATATACCAATCACACACTAAATGACATTTTATTTAAACCTCGATGAATTCTATTAACTCTATGAAACACGATGCTTTTTTGTGTTTTCTTGAACTTCTATTTTCGGTTTTTTGTAAGGTTCAATTGCTATATTCGTGATCAAGGCCAATTCTTTTCACGCGGACAATTGTATTATCTCCCATTAAGAGCCTCGACGTTTTCTCTTCGTTCGGTCAAAAAAGACAACACGATATCTCAGTTTTATATTTGTACCAGTATCGAGAGGTACCAGTATTAATAGCCTTATTCAAAGTTTTGATGGATAGCTACTGGTGGAGCAGTAGCCTTAGGTAACCTGTACTGGTTACTTGTAACCTTTACAGTAACCTGTTATTATTAATTCAACATATTCAGGAATTTTATCTTGTTTTCTCAGTTCGTATTAATTGTATCATTACCAAATCATCTTTCATTGTAATCATAGCAAAACAGACTTAATTCAGCTATTACTTGCTAATTATTTCACATTTGCATTTAAACCCTTTTATAGTTGTTTTATTATTTTTAAATCTATTTGACCTGCACAAAACATTTTCCTCATATTATGAAGTTTGAAAGTTACAGTCGTTTGACAAAGTTTAAAACCTTTACAGTTTTTTTTCTTCATCTGCAAAGCCATACCAGAAGAAAAATCTGCGAAGCCTCACCAGAAGAAAAATGCATGCCCGCAAGTAAAAAAATGCTTAAACTCATGTAGCCAACAGGACTATTAGTCAGTATTACGGTATGAATTACACAGAAATAAACAAACATCTTCATTTAAAAGTTAGAATGGTAAATGTTGATGTTATAATGTTGACTGAATGTAAATTGTCTGCACAAAAACTTTTTTATTACCTGTGCAACACTGGACATTCACTTAGTATTTAAATATGAGCGGTAAGGCGAAACATGCGATATTGGAATACTTTCTTCAAATTGCATGATTTTATCGGCTGCAAATAAATAACCCTTTTAAAGTAGCACCTGCTCAGGAGTGTCAATAGAGCCTATTTACAAAATGACAGCAGTGATAAATCTCTGGGAGAAACATGTTTATAAAAACATCCGTGGCTGCTATAAAATCGTGTGACCATTTCTTCTAGTAGTAAAGCATTATTTTATCGCTATAAGCTACGAGGCCGACACCTAGTAATTATTCATGCCTGACCTATCAACTGTAGCAGACGTCTGCAATCAAAGCTGAGACAAAAAATATTAGCTACAAACACCATTGCAAGGATGCGAAGGACAAGTAGCTCTTCAAGTTCAGACAGCACAGCCTCATCTCCACGATACAGCAGAGCTCGCTCATCTTCTGTACCAACTTCCTTAAAATCATCCAAGAAGACAAATACTAAGGAGTGTCTAAAGCTTCTCCTTGTCGGAGACCACCAAGTTGGAAAATCTGGTAAGCGCAATTACATTCTAGCCTATGAACACATAATACAGCCTGTTTGTTAATGACCTCTTCATAATGGCTTAAATGTGAAGAAATGGGCAAAGGCTCCGACAGAAACTAAAAATACACAAGCATGTCTTTTGAAGCATTGAGTTACGTCGAATAGTTAAACATTTCTAACAAATTAGGAATCTACTAACAGTTATGATGACTATGGTAAAAACGTGCGAGTAGTTGACTTGAGTAGCACATGGGCTGGCAACTTAGTAAGGACTTGTGTATATGATTACCATAGTAATATGTATTGTTAACTTATTAGGACTGGTAACATCGAGAACTGCGCTTTGTACTAATTTGATCAATTAAACACTGCCCTAGTCTTCAGCTAGTTTTAGAAACAGCCAAAGCTCGAGGAAAACCATTACAAGACCACAAGATTTTTTACCAAACGATTCTTACATCCTTCTGTATAAAACTGAATAACAATTGTATCCAGTGGCCAACTCCGACCTATCCAAACGAACCAGAACTTTGACTATATACAGACAACCAACCAACATGAAATAAATTTTTCCCTCTATATATTCTACTATACAATTTAGTATCAGAAGTACCAACAACATTTTTCTTTTTATAGCAATTGCGGTGAAGTTGCTTACACGACGATTTATTGGAACATACCAGAATGATAAAGGTGAGATATCGATTCCTTGCATTATAGTCTTATTACTTATCACTTTTTTTGTATTTTCAAGCTGCATGAGGTGGGTAGAATCAAATAGGCTCCCCTTGTTCGCCATCCATCAATCCGACCCTGTCTTACCTCATCAACTTCCTGTAGCTTATCTGAACCCCCAGCACAGACCCGTTATCATCTAACCTTTAGTGTAAGAAGTATCGGCAAGGCTTTCATACACGTCATTACAGAACATAAACACAATATTATATCGCAATGTATTCAGGGTGGCCGACTCCCTAATAGGATAAATCAAATGTCATTATTCATTCTACATCTCTAGTAAATTACCTTTAATGGAATGCCATAAACTTGGTTAAGTCTGATGGTAGCCATTTTGCTGGATGTCTATAAATCAGGCAGCAATGCTAATCCTTTGATTCTTGCCTCGAGATACCATCGAGGCTGCAACATAAATCACCAACATAAAAATGTAAAAAGTTAATTTCTTTGCATGCAATCAGCCGCATTCCATCTTTCTACTTGCCGAGTGATTAATATCCACAGTAAATGTAAGACACGTCAAAGGTGCCGCCCGAAGATTACCCAGGGTGCAAGACAAAGCCTGTAGCATAAATTCCTAATACAAGAGTTTATAAGAGTCTGCTGTGCAAGTTCGCTGCTCATTTGACCTTTGACCTACAACTTATCTGTTGTATTGCATGAAACTGAACAGATGTTGGCTGTGTGAACACGAACAGGGTATTAATAATTAGGTTGATTGATATATTTATCACTGGAAAGTGGAAATATAGCTAGCGCTTATAAGGTCAAGGCTAGAGATGCTCTCTCCAATAATTATTCTGTTTTTTAAAAATAACTCGCAAATAATCAATAATCACAAGACAACTCTGCCGACTAGGTATGCTCTGGCTATCATGTTTTTGTCAATAAGCTTGATGCGGCTCTTTTATTGACGTCATACTTAGTGCAATGCACAACATTTGGAGAGAAGTAATTCATTTTGACGGTAATTTATTCAAGGCATTTGTGTCAACACTATACAGCCCTTTAATATTCAAAAACATTGATTCAGAGCCTCACAAGCGAGACAGATGGAGGCGTAGTTTGGTATTTGAGGAGAGGGCTAACCAAGAACTGCTAATAATAACTCGTAAAGAAAAAGTCTTGAGACCTTTAGAGGGTGACGGGCATCAAATTCTAATAACTGAGGGTTGATATTTTACCACTGGAGGAAGGGGGAGATCGAAGAGCTTACAGTTACATTTTAGAGATATTTAAACTGAAGCTCTTAGACCAACCTTTTTATGTTCACAATTTATTACCTCCAATCTGCCATATTTCTTTGATCCCTTCTAAAACCATGCAGAAATCCATTATTGGTTTCTGTGTGTAATTGAGAACAGAATTTAGTCAGCAGTCCACTTGCACCTCATCTACAAGTTAAAGTGTGCACCTGTTTAACATATCCTAGTAAATAGTTTAACTGTTGTTTCTCAGACTTTTGCTGCAGTTATAGAACAGTTACAATTGAGACAGCCCAAACTAACCTTGTGTAGTTCAAAAAATTTAGCATGTATCCTAATCATAGTGTTATTTATTTTTCTCCAGTTTTTATGGTACATGTGAAAGCACTTATTTCCTTCATCACTTTGTTCCTCATGCTGCCAGCCCCCACCTGCGCATCCATCCACCACTCCGTATCACTAGTTTCCTAGATTACTATTACAAACAAGTTATGAAATTTTGGCACCTTTCTCTGCGGGAGAGCACTTAGTCGTATCAATGAGTACACTGCAAACACACCTGCAGCTGCTGATATACAACATATTATCTTTTCCTGTTAATACAAGCAACTTTTAAAAATGAGCACTGAATGCTGTTTCAAATAAATAGAATGGTGTATTTATAGCCAAGGCAGGATGACTCCTATCCAGAAAAATGTTCATTAGCCCACCTGTAGGGCACCTGTAGCTAAAAGTTGTGCCTTTTCATCAGGGACCCAACACCCCTTTTACTAAGTTTCCATACAGTGATAGTGTAGCGATACCTGAGTGCGCCAGTGCTGAAGCGCTACGCTGACAAGTAGATCATGTTTTTATAGGATGCTAACTAGTAGAGCGATGGTTGTGCAACGTCTTATGCCAAAGCATATGTTTGCATATGAGCAACAGGAAAGCAAGATCTATGTGTACTCACAGTTGCGAAGCCATTGGTCGCAAAGGCTGTTTCCATGGCACAAAGATGGCGTATCACACGAATGTTTCACTTGCAAACAGCGACACTGAATCACGACAGAATGAGAGCGACACTGAATCACGACAGAATGAGAGCGACACAACTGTTTCCATGTAGGGTACCGCTACGTTATCACTGTACGGATACTTAGCATCTAATGATACGCATTTGAACTGCAGGGCTACTTTGTTGTTCTGTAGATGTTGAGTCAAGGAATTAAATTTAATTAGTCCTTTTGGACCTCACCGTGTGCATTGCTGTTCTTTATTGCAGATATGCTTTATGAAAGCAGCCAAATCGTCACTAACAGTGATGACTCAAATAAACCTTTGAAACTGGAGGTCTTAGACACAACAAGTACCAATGTAAGTTATCCGCTTATGTGCATGTAATGTGACATGCTGGTTGACTGATACTCCCATTCTGTAACGAAAATATAGCATTATAGGCTGGGGCTGGTTTAGTGATTGACAGTTTGGTGGTTCTAGGCTTTCATAGAGGATTTTTGTCAGGGTGATGCTGGAGCGAACATATTAACTGAACACGCAAAAATGCAAAATTTCTATATCAATCTTTTAAGTGACAAAAACAACACATCATAAAGCCATTATTTGAACGCCGCCTCTAATAGAACGCCACTATACCAAAAGAGTTGACAAATACAACTCCATACATTCACGTAGAGTTTTCATGGTACAATGTATCTATTTTTGCTGGGACTTAGCATCACACATATTTTTACAGGTTTCAGATGACGATGGTTCAAGCCCGGCTATAGACCATCTGTATTGGAGCTCAGCTATAGTCATAGTCTATGATGTTACAAGTTCTAGATCTTTCTCTTATGCAGCTGACCTGCTCAAGGACATAAAACGCGAAAAGCCAAACCATATTTGTCTTTTACTGGGAAACAAAACTGACTTATCGCATGAGAGAGAAGTGACCAACTCGAGTGCAGCTGATCTGGGCAACACCTACGCAAACTGTCTCTCAGCAGAGATCAGTGCTGCTTCAAGTGACCATACTGAGATTTCGGCTACTTTTCAACCACTGTTTACTCTCTGCAAAACTGTTGTGCCAAAGCCAGCAGTGAAAAGACGCCGTTCCATTGTCGATATGGCCAAGGCCTTCAGCACTTTACTTAGGTCTGGCTCCACGAAACACTCAGAGACAAAAGCGGCTTCATGATCGCTTCATGAACTAAGCCAAAGCCACTAAAAACTATATATTTGATATATTATAGTGCAAATATGCATGAGCTTATTTTACTGACAAGAGGCTCTGTCAGAGTACTTTGTCTCACAAAGAGGGCACAAGTCTCTGATAATAGAGTGAGCATAATATATATATTTCTACAAAGTGTATGCTTATGGAATAAGCTATAAACCAATACTATATTCATGTATTTTTGTACAATGTTTTTATCTTTTACAGGATGCTGCAAATACTATAAAATAAAATATACATATTTGCGAAGTAAGCAAAGTTTTGTTGCTGTTACATGCCATAAACTCGGTCATACCAATGCTGAAAATGCAGCAAAAATTTGGAGCAAAAAGCATACAATTCTATTTTACAATACAAATAAACTAAAAATGGTATCATACTTAATTTAGCATCATTTGTGCAACAATTATGGTTTAACAGCTTTATAAACTTTTTTAATGCTTTTAACTATCTTAAGTCACTTTTGACTACAAAATCCAAAGATATATGAAAGATGATGTTGGTTTTTATGAAAAAATAATTCACGAGTTGCTAACAATGGGCAAGAAAAACAGTGAAAACCTAAAATAAACATTCTCACCGAGCCTGGCAGCAAGTACATTCTTGTTAATTGTGGTCAATTGTAGCAACTTGTTTCAAGTGATTCAGTGTAAATTGCATTCATATACATGTGGGGGTGCCTTGTGCCTCTTAGAATTGCAGGCTATCAGCGTAACCAAGCACAAAATCACAAAGGATATATAAATTAACCAAGGTTCATAAAACATTTTAATCAGAGTCCACAGCTACTCGTTTTGCCCTACTAATAGCTGATTGCTATTTCTATAAATAGATAATCACTTTATTTACACACCTAATTATTAACTAAATTTACTTCATTTAAAGCAAACTAGACCGTGAGAAAACTAAAAAAAATTAGTAAAGTTAATTATGTGTATTGGAAAAAAGCTATTTTTGCATAACATTGTTCTATAATATGGATTAGCAAGGAGTTGGGATCTGGAGTCAGATGTAGTGGTTTTCTTGGTGATCAAGGAAGGCCTAGACTCTACTATTAAAATGTAATTAAGAATTTAAAATGGAGGCAGATCAATACCAACTCATAGCAAATAACTGCTTGTAATCGAGCTGATTGGACATGTTTTGTCATACGTAAGTCACAACCATAGACAGTCATAGTCACCTCGACCGACCGCAACAGCGAGAGAGGTTTTTTGAAGAAGCAGGGATGTAATGGATGGTTAGGCAGATTGGAGAATGCTATCATTAAATGCTCTCACCTTTTGTATTTAAATTGAAACTACTGATGCCAACATTCTGATGATTCCACCAAGTTTATATTGCACACTAATTATTTGACACTATGAGCAGCTGTTTAATTTTGGAGTTGTTGTCCCTTGATTACTACTTGACAATAATAGATCAGGGAATAGACTACACCATGACTGTCCAAGGGAATAATAATACTTGACAGGGAATAGATCTACACCATGACAATTGTGTATAATTACTGATACAGATACCAAATAAGTTGAGAATATAAAATTGCAAATTGTGGTTATAGTGTTATTATCGTACATACTAATAAGACAAGTTTCTTCATGAATATGACAACTCCGAGCCAAATTGAAAAAGTAGTAACTAATAAAGATGGTATGAAATCAACAGGACAATGACCACTTTGTCATATGTGATCGTCATTGTATAAACTATGGCTACTATCAACATTTTGACTTCACCTACATACGAAAGATACTTCTTTCTTTAGAAAAATTGTGGTACAAAACTATGACATCTAGCATGGAGCCGCTCTTTCCTGCTCTCTCACAGCTATAGACAGACAATCAGAGAATTATACTGGGTTTGGTCAGATCGAACATAAAATATAAATGGCTCTGTCTGTTCACAAACCCACGGGGTTTTATAGTTACTCTAACCATATCTTTTTTGAACTAATACTATGTGAGGGATTTGGATAAATTTATCAGAACTCAAAATATTATCTACCTAAAATCAAATACATATTCTTTTATTTCAAATTGTGAAATACTTGGTATGCAATTATGCCATGATAAGTGTTAGGCATCATTTTATTTTTTGTTTTCATAACCATGTTCTTCATGGTAAAATATATTCCATTTTAAAATATTTATTACCTAAAAATTTCAAAAGTCATTGAATCCTATTAACATAAATATTTCTCTCTACAAATACATTAAAACTTATAAACATAATTACATTAACATATGAATTTCCCAAATGCAATGCAAAATTAGGGCAAATGCTTCATTCTATACTTAAAGTTTCAAAAGTGAAACCTAGCAGTTTTGTATAAGTGTAAAAGTGTAACTGTATAAAGACTGAAGATAAATATTTAAAAAATTAAAAATGTTTCAAAATAAAAATCATTTTTCGAAAAGTTTTAATTAAATGATACATTGTTAGAGTCAGGGTATCATCACCTCTACCTCTGCACTATCTGACTGCATGGCTGGCTTGACCTACGCTTTGATTCACCTCTAGCTACAGCAAAGTAGAAGGAAAAACATATATTTATTATGTAATTATTTATCAATCAAAATATCTATTTATTAATTATTAAGGAATTAAAGTAGATTTTTAGATGTGGAACGAATTAAACAAATTATGTTACAATTTCATGAGAAGATTTAATCCAACACGCGACAGTTTTAACACAGTAAGCAAGCTATAGGGAGAGTTAAATATGTAGGCAAAGGTTTGACTGAACGAGAGTTATTCTACAAACAAACGTCAACTACGAGGAGATTCTCTTATCCTAAACTGTATTAACAACTTTCCATCAGCTGTGAATGACTTACAGTAGCCCGAGTCCCTCTGAACTGCGTATCACAATGCAATGAAACAAACATAAATCAAATAGAGTGATTAGTTTTTATTTTACACTCTCCCTCAAAAATGATGTTTGAGAAGCGATAAAAAATAAAAAAATGATTGCAGTACACCGAGTCTGATAGAGTGTATATTTGTTATGAATGGAAAAACAAAGTTTAAGTGTTAAGCACTTGTTGCTGTGGAAAAGCTTTCAAGCACTGTACATTTTTAATCATTCATTCCCGAGAATTTCAATCAGTGTGTCATTTGAAACTAATATTCTGTCAGTCACCATTTTTCATTTCTTGGTGGGTTAGAAATGCCATCAAGAATTAATCATCCAAACAACTTGAGATTTTAGAATTATACAGAAAACATTCCAAACAAAGCAACAAAAACTCTGCAATGCTGCGTAAATGGTAAGTGCGGAAAAACAAGGTGAAATTACGCAGCCGCATTTACTCAGGTGTAAAATAAAGTAGACAAACAACTCCTCAAATGATCTCGAGCCAAAGCCTCCAAGTGATAAATAAAGTGATGCACATATAAAGTAGAAAAACGTTTCACACCCAGAAAAACGTTTCACACTCAAAAAAACAGTCAATTTGAAAAATTGTGCGTATAAATGTTAAGGGACCGCTATTCTTACTAAGCTATATGTGGGGTTGAAGCAACCAGTTAACAAACTTTATGCAGCAGTCTTTTAAACATTTTTGAACATTTGATGCAGTAGCCTTTTTACCACTACCTAAACTATACTTGTTATCCTACAGCCTGAAACACATCTAGAGCTTAACTAGTCATAGCTCATTAGTTCATTCATATAATTTATTACTTATGATTTATTGTCTACTTTGAGATTTGACATACTTTCATAAAATTGATTTTTTTTAATATTATATGTAATCATCTCCTGTCTTAATTGTTTATTTCTAAGTGAGTTAAACGAAACAAATAAGATTTTTTGTCAACCGGCTCATATTCGTATGCTTAATCATATGCTGCCAACGTAAGGGATAACATGGCCCGCTTTCATTTTTACATGGTCATTCTTTTCTTTCATTCTAAAAATCACAAAATAATTATTTTATTAAGCGGTTTCTAAACTAGATTTAGTGCTTAAGCAATAAATAATTGTTTGAGCCAAGCTTTTCTAGGTCAACTTTCTGGTGCACATCCAGAACCTGACATTGACATTCAAGAGTTGGTTGACTAAATGTTCGGTAGCCATTCCTGCTTTTTTAGCTTTGGTATCAGAATTTTCCAATACCTTATTGAGCATTTCAAAGAATGTGAATACTTTAAAACGACATGAAAAATATGCCATTCTAATTGGATGGTATAACCTCGACCAACACTAAAATAAAAACTCACACTTCAAACTACCATGCTCCCGAGTGGAAACTCTAGATTTTAGCTTTTTATGCAATATTTTAATCTTTTTAAAATTCAGGAAATTTTGATGTGTAAAGATTTCTAAAAATGTATCAAATCTAAGCGCTGATTTATTTAGGTAATCTTGCAGACTGAGAGCATTTGTCCACGAGTTGTGGATGATTTTCAGGATAAAAATATGACGCATGTTATTCAGACGAACTTGAAAAAGCGAAAGTAATCAACAGCCGAAGAATACCAGAAACAGTTTTCCAACAAAAAAAAATCCTGTCATAAAATGTGATCAAATAGCAGAAACACTTATACTTCTAGAATAGACCGGTAGTCAATACAACAAACGATTCATAAACCATTTCTGTATAGCAGAGTCGATTGACACATTTTACAATTACATGATAGGGAATCAAATTTAATTCACCATTTAAAGGTTAATGAACAACTTGAAACATTATTGTATTAAAAGTCACAGATTGTAGATTGGAGTGTAACTAATTTTGTGTGCTTTCGATTAAATACTACTAACATTTCACATCACAAAATGAATAAAAAGATTTGTGATTTTGCCACAGTTTTTAAACATTTTCTGATAAAAACTCTGACTCATAAAAATAGAACATACATTAATGGCTTTTTGAAAAAGACTTAGAAAGAAAAAGAAAACAGAAGAAAAAACTAAGAAAAAAAGAGAACGGCTACTTTTTAGACAATTTTTTAAGTTTTTTGTTGGTGTAAAGAAGAACTCTTTAGAAAATGAGACACACAAGCCAGTTCTAATACATAATGTAATTACAATATTTAATTACATTATAATATAATTATAATATGTTATTACAACGTGTAATCTATAACTTTTACGCGAGAACTAATGCAGGACATATAAATACCACACAGACTTTTTTCAGTAATGGTGCAAAATGGATTGACCTTGCTCCGTGCAGAAGATTGGTCGCAGGAGGTAGTAAACTAATCATTATGCCCTCGACTATAGACTTGTAGCTTATAATAGTCCTCAGTTAGTATTACTAGTGCTAGTATTACTAGTATTATAGTAATACTAGTACTATAATCTCATTGTTTGCAACGACTTTTCATTACGAGGGCCATTCAATAAATAAGGCAAATTTAATTATAAAAAGAGTTCTGTTAAAAGTAGAAATCTATTTTTTTAAAGTTTATTGATCTATACTGATAACTAACTTACGTAATTTTGTTCAAGAATATGCAGCCATGTGATCCTGTTTTTGAGGTCTTCCAAAATGGTTGACCAAGACAAATGTACCAGAATTAAACAGAAAACAGTTTTAAAATTTTTGGTAGCTGAACGGTGTAAGCCCAGTGAGATTTACCACAAATTGGTGAATAAGGATGGCAGTGATTTAAAACAAAGTCAATGCAGAAGACAGATTTAGACAAAAAAATGTTTACAAATGGGCAAAATTGTTCAGAGAAGGCAGAACAAGTATCGTAGATGAAGAGAGATCAGGCCGACCTCTTGATGTGAGAACCTGTTATATGCTTGAAGTAGGTGAACAGCTTGTTCAGTCTGAGTGAAGGAAAACAGTGGAAGATTTTGCAAAAAACTTGGTGTCAGTTTCTACAGCCCACAAAATTATTCATTAGGACCTGGTTTACTCTAAAGTTAGCTGCGCTGGGTCCAAAACAGCTGAACCAACAGCACAGACCGAAAAGAGAGTTGGGCTGTGTCAAAAAATCCCTTTTTGATGCAAAGGAGGTGATGAGTTCCTTGAAAGGATTGTCACTTGTGAGGAGACCTGGATTTGGCAATATGAACCAAAATCGCAGTGGCAGCCCATGCAGTGGAAGCCTAGCGGATTTCCTTTCAAAAACAAGTTAATGTCACAATGGTCTACCCACAAAGTCATGCTTCCTGTTTTTAAGGCATGCAAGGCCCTATCATTATTTCTTATATTGACAAAGGAACCATTGCCAACAGTATTACCTACTGTGAACTTTTAAAGCAGGCTAAATATTTAAAAAATAAATGTAGAGGTTTATAATGATCTTTCACCAAGACAAAGCTAGACCATACAGCAGTCCAAACAGCAGAAACAATCAGCAAATTTCATTGCGAATCGCTACCGTACTCTCCCTTCAGTCCTGATCTTGCACATCTGACTTCTACCCGTTTGGGCCTGTTAATGAGTTTCTGAGAGGAACTCATTTCTATAGTGATGGCGAAAGTAAATAAGGATTGCAGTGGTTTTAAAAAGTCAATGTAAAGATTTTTATGCTGAAGGCATTTGACAGCTGGTACCTCAATGGCAAAAGCGTGTCATGGCATAGAGAATGTGTCAAAAAAAAGAAATGTAAGCGTCTACTTATAATAGAACTGTTTTTCATAAACAATTCACCTAAATTATTGAATGGCCTTCATACATAGTCTATTTATGAACTTAAAAATGTATTACAAGTAATGATGACACAAAAACTCCTGGGACATATTTATTAGGTATATATCAATTAAACAGACAGGGAATAGATCTGCACCATGACAATTGTGTATAATTGCTGATACAGATACCAAATAAGTTGAGATTATAAAATTGCAAGTTGTGGTTATAGTGTTATTATCGTACATGTGAGTCAAGTTTAGTTTTCTGGTCCGGAAAAGGATATACCTTTTCATGAGCATAGTTAATACACATTTAAGGTTTTCCAATTGTGGGACGTCTTGTACAGTGAATCTCTGGGTTACGACATGCTTGTCTCTTTTTTTGCCTTACGGTGTGTAAAACACAAAGTTTTTCCAGCCCATTGTTATGCCATTTTTCTCATCATACCACATGAACAGAAATGGTTTTCAAATTAACATTTGATGCTCGATGCGCTGCATACATCGGAGTCACAAAGATGCCGATATGCTATTTGCCAAAATTCTTTCTACAACGCCTGAAAAATATATGATGTTTTGTCTCAGTTCAGCATTCTTGGTGTGTTGTAAAGGTTTGATCTTGTATGAATGAAATGATATCGAACTTGTTGTGCATTTTAGTTTTATTATAATATTTACTATACACTTTAATTCATTATATATAACTTTAATTTGTTAACCACAGGTCCTAAGAATGATAATGATGTTCATGGGAGAAGTAAGAAGATGACATATACATGATAATGTTACATTTTATTCCAAATTCTAACCACCAAATAGGTAACTATAGTTACTAAGACTAATATACTATTTTGTTACTAATCTCTAATATGTGCAGTACGCATACAAAATTTTGATGGCTTTTTACTGGAGAGAGGGAGGGGCAGTGTTTGCATTAGATAATTACTATATGTGCTTATACTCCTCTATACGACATTTTCGCCTTACAATGCCAGAACAAATTAATGCCATATGGCAGGGTCCACTGTATATTAAGTAACGACGTTATACAACATAACGACGTTTTTTAAATTAGTGAAGTGTTGAAAGTTTTTTACTTAAGACTAATCAAAACCTTGCGACATTAGATGTTAATCTGTTATAATGTCTTTATTTGTTTTCCATATGTTTACTTGATGCCCTGGTTTTAAAGATTACACAGAGCCTAATCCTCACTATATATTATTGGATTTTCCCTCTAAAACTGCACTTACCGAGTGCGCAAAAGAGTGTAGGAGCACAACATCTTAATACATGTAATTAAGAAAACGGTTTTAAATAAAAACTTTGTTTAGATATGTTTGTTCTTTCATTGTCACTTGCTTTATCTGTAAGTGTTAAATACTTCTCAACATTTTAATTATTTTAGTGCTTGAGATAAAGACTGATAAAACAGATTGGTTCTTATAAATTATATCGCATATAATCTATGCTATCATACTTGACCGACAAATCAATACCTTCAGCCGCACACCTAACCTTTGTCTATGCCTTCCCTGCTTTTTTCTCTCTTTCTCAGGGACTCAATACCAGCATATATTTTCAGTTTTGTAAAGCATATTTGTCTTTTGATGTTTAAAATAAAGCATAATGCTTTATTTTGTAGCTTTTCAAGCTATTCAATGTATTTTTTCTGATCAGAATCCCAAATCTGAGAAGCATACTTAAGCAGGGGTTTGACCAAAAAATGATAAGCAATATTTTAGTAGGTATGTCAGCTGATTTAAAAACCCTTCTAATAATTGCTAAATTTGACAAAATAACAAAAGCTACTCAAGCGTTCAATTCATTTTAGAATTGACTGTAATAGCATACCTAGATGAGGATGGAAAGACACAATAGTAAATTCTTTTCCACAAAAAATATATCCAAGATGGTCAGGATGGAAGTGCACTTTGTACGTTTACTAACTTGTAAACAAGTGCACTTGTCAACATTAATTTTCATTTGTCAATTAGACCAGATTTCCAATGCAGATAGGTCTTGTTTTAGAATAGCCTTGTCACTAGTAATATATAAAATAGCGTCACCTGCGAACAAGCGACATGGTGATTGACGGGAAACTGGAAGTTATTTATGAATATAAAAAAATAGGCCTAAGCGCTGAGCTCTGCAAAACACTTGAACTCACTGGATTCATGCTAGAGACCTTTCATTTCTACAAATTGGTGCCTATTACTGAAAAGGTTGGATATCCAAGAAAGCAAGACACTGCTAATTCCAATACAGTAGACACTCCTATAACGCATACCTCATATAACATAAATTCCAAACAATGTAAAAAATTATGTGAAGTTTTTGCTTCCTACTACGTAAAAAATTCCATATAATGTAAAGTGCCAAGTCAGGCGAGTTCTTAAATTCGATTTGAATGTTAATCTATCTCGTCGCGCTTGCGAAACAAAAAACGACATGCGAATTAGGCAATTTACATGTATTTTACTGTTTTTATAACGTAAATCCCTAAAATGTAAACGTTCCTGGAACAGATTATTTATGTTGTAGGAGCTCGTACTGTATTTGAAAGTTAAAAAAAAACTTTAAAATAGTTAAGCATCAAACGCTTTAGAAAAATCTAATATTATGACATCGATGTGAAAGGTGACGAATAGCATGCGCTATTTGTGTTTCGCAAAATCTATGAGGTCGAAAACTATGTTGGTTGTCCACACAAATATTACCTTCTTTAAAAATGTTATGTACATGTATATGCAAAGATATATGCTCCAGAAGTTTGCAAACAATACTGGTAAAAATCAGTGTGAAAGGTGACGAATAACATGCGCCATTTGTGTTTTGCAGGATCTGTGAGGTCGACAACCATGTTGGACGTCTATCTAAATATTACGTTCTTTAAAAATGTTATGCACATGTATATGTAAAGATATATGCTCCAGCAGTTTGCAAACAATACTGGTAAAAATGGGTCTGTAATTACTCTGTTGCTGTTTATTTTATTTCTTATATACTTCCCTTCTTGGCTCTGCCAAACTTTCACACTGAGGAAAGTTTTGCTATTTATAGAAAGTATGTAAAATAGAAGCAATAGTTTTATACACCACCGACGCAAATGTTTTTAGCATAATACGAGTTACGTTGCCAGGTCGGCAAGACTTGCTAGTGTCTAGGTTAGTGAGCAATTGAAGAACTTCTGCTCTAATATTAAATTAATATTTAGTGTAGTTTCATCTGATACTTTTGCTCTATCATAATTATGGCAGTATGTTCCGTTATGTACTGTGAAAACCAATTCAAAAACTGCATCAAGTGATTCGCCTTAGCTTTTAGTGTATTTAGCGTTAGATTAGCATGCTTCATACTGGTATTGGAATAAGGTATGAGCCATTACGGTTGCATCGGTGAAGGTAACTGTAAAATGCTTTGGAAGTGCCATTTAAAAGTGGTTTGTATAATTTCTGATTGAGGTTAATTTTTTTGATTTTTCTAACTAAATAGGCCTACTTATTTTTTGCAGAGACTTTAATACCTTTATACCTTTGGTTTATAAGCTGATGGACATCTTTTTATTTCATTGTAAAGTTTTTTCTGTCTCTGTAATGCTTTTTGAGAGGTTAGTGATCAGACCTGCCAACCCAAGAGTGGGGCAATGCGTGAGATTTGGTTTTGGGGCAATTGATGTATCAATGATAGCATATATAAAATTGTGGAAATTGGGGCAAAAATCTCACGCATTTCTCATGCATTTTCATTTTTTCTTTGGGGTAACTGCTTGAGTCTCACGCCCAATGCGTGAGAGTTGGCAGGTATGTTAGTGATCCATAAGGGTCCCCAGTTTTTTTAGTTGTTTCTTCAGGTGTAAAGTAAGTAAAACAGTGATTGTACAAAAATATTGTAGACTTACACGTAATCAATAGATCTTTTTTCTAATGAAATGCTGAATATCTAAGTCTCAATATGTATAGCTATTAAAACCTTTTGTTAGGTATGCTTGACTGTATTGATGTTCAACTCTATCATTCTGGTCTTGACTGACATTGCAAGGCAGTTTTAGGGATACATGTAGCAGAGAGTGGTCAGTAAATAGTGACCACTATAAAAAAAACTTTAACAAGAAAATGCTACCATTGAATGATGTAGAATTTTTATCTTTCATGCAAACTAGACTCTAAAGCAAGTGCAAGGGGTGCTCCTTAGTCAATTGTGCCTTAATACTTTAAGACTACGGTTAGTAAGAATAAATTAAAAACAAAGCCATTGCGTAATTAAATTCAAAATTTCTACATTATTTCTAAATTGTTACATATTATAATTTAGCAAAACATCGCAATATTGGTAATAAGCATTCGATTATCAACTCATCTATATCGCCTTCGCGTGTGCGAGCCGATGATAAGGTTCAAATATGGGACAGCTGCATCTGCTCCTGGCCACCGAGCAATTTCAGCTTGAGTGACTCATAATCATGTGTCATCCATTGACATCAATATTTTGTTTATATGATAGACTGAAAATAACGTTGAGAGATCAATGTTAAAACTATTTTATCGCTGCAGGTACAAAGTCTATGCTAAATTACCTATCATCAGGCTACCAACCAACGGCTTGCTAGTTTTTTGTAACGTATAGGTAGCGAAGGTCTAGGAAAAAGTAGTTTTATTGGCAGGCCATCATTAAATTAATAAGTTTGCAACTATACGCTCATAAAACTGCTAGTGAACTGATATTCGTTTTCTTATATTTCATAGACAAGTTCTTCTAGCCTTTGTTGCTCTTCCGTAGAAGTCGTCCGACTTGGCATATGATTTGTACAAATTAAAAAATATGTCTTTAATCACTAAGCAAACTGCTACTGGTCAGGTGAGTATCTTATTTAGCAAAACATTTCTAAATAGTTGATAATCAGTGGCTGTATTTTGTTTAAATTCGAACACATACATAATTTCGTTGTTATATTTATGTAAAGCGCGTGTTATAGCTATATTTAATAACAATGTCTTTGCAATTGATACATTTAAACCGATCTCCGGACTTCGTCGTTTGTCCAGCCAATACTTCATGCAGGTCTATTGATAATGCTATTAATCGAAGATCACAATTTGCAACCACTGTTAGCCCAATCAAACATTTCATGTTCATTTTTAGCAAGTGGTAGTAGGTGATCTCCCCCAGGATTTTCTAAGAGTGACTTCTCCTGCCCAGTCTCCCGAGCAACAACAGATCAACAATGATGAAATGACTGCTAGGATGTTGCAGTCACAACAAATGGCATATGGTGGTATGCAAGGAATGCCGACCAATGTCACAGGTCGACTGAGCGTTACCCTCGCTCAAGTAGGTTCTGCCATTAAACCAAGCCGTGTGACCGTGTTAGACCGGGATAAATGTAATTGTGGAATTAGGCTGTGCCTGATTGTAACTAACAGCTTGATTCATTTGTCAAATATTCTAGTAACATTAATTTTATATTGCCTCTATCCATTATGGTTGTTGAGGGTTCACTTCTCAGGTCCTGTATGTTCATACTGGATTGGCTATAGTACTATTAGGCATAGTCACAAGTGTGCATCAAACATAGCATATTCTAATGATGTTAAAACTTATTGGCTACACAAAAATTAAATATACAACTGTGTTCATGATATTCTAGCGTTCAACAATGCACTTGAGTTCAAACTTTATCCTTGGTAATCAATTAAAGGTGAATGTGAAGGAATACAAAATAACATCAAACGTTTTGTGATTTGATTGTTTATATATTCCATTATGTTTGAATTGAGTCGTTCGATAAAACTATACTAAATAAAACTAATTAATTCCAGTCTTAAACTAATTTTAACGCTTTAATGTCTGAGCCAGAGATAATTTAAGGAATTGTTTTTTCACCTTGAGAAATCCTGTTCCTACCTTCCTACTCTTAAGGAGACTCTTCGTCATAGTTTTACTTTGTTTTTTATTTATTTCCAGTTTATATAGGATTATGAAATTGTGAAGTGCAGTATATATTTTCAGTATATTTCTGAAGTTTCAAGGGCATGGAACATTGATTAGTTCTTGAGATATTGCTGAAATACCGAGGCAACTTCTAACCAACCGAGAAAGGAAAAGTGGCTGTCATCAGAGCAGTTTCGAATGACACACTGATTGAAATTCTTAGTAATGAAGATAAAATTAGAAAAAACTAGAAAGCTTCTCTTCAGCAACAAGAGCCTCACACTAAAACTATTTCTTTTTCCATTCCAAAAAATATGCACATTTTATCAGGCTCGGTTTACGTCAACCATCGTATTTGACTCCGGAACCATCGTATTTGACGGTATTTCTCCGGTTACCTCTAAAGCATCACATCTTTATGACAAAAAAAGGTGAAAAAAGGTTCAATTCGTGTGAATGTTTTTTTTGTCCATTTTACAAGCTTGGAATTCAAGATGGTATTCAAAAGGAATCACGCTATCCTATGTGCTTTCACAGTCGATTGAATGTTGATAATACAGTTTAGGATTAGAGACCTGCTTGTGTCTACAAGGTTAGGCTTCAAAGTGTTAAGAATAATATTGGTCAGGTCTAGATGATTTTAATTTATGTACATTTCTAATGTATTAGTAAAAAGTGCCAATTGTAGCCTATCCAAGTTTTCAAGCGTGGTTATATTCTACTATACCCAAAGGTCACTGTACGAATGGTACAATAGTATTTGAGAGTGTTACAAGTCAGGGTTAAATTTCATAGCGTAAACAATAAATAGTATTAGAAATAAATAAACCAGGCAAACTAATGTCTGGTCATGCAGTGTACCACTGTGCAAGTACACAATTTGTCAACATCTAATCAGCACAGCTATGTTATCTTATCCAAAACTATAGCTCCATTTTTTGAAACAGCTAAAATGTATTCAATGTCATAGACTGTGTTTTCATCCAGCTGTAGTGCACTTATTTTTTTGCTGTATTTTTTTGTGCAACAATAACCTACACAAAATTTATGTTCACATCTTATATTTGACTTGGTGGACCAATGCGCTAACCACTGCAATACTCAGCCACTTTGTCACATCTCGGAATAATTACTACGCATGATGACCTCCCATGGGACTGCCCATGTACGTATAGTATATAGAATATTTAAAGTTTGACGTCACAGACTTGACATTTGCTTGACAGGAATGTAGCAGTAGTGCCCTACACGCTATGAAAGACCGACAGGTAGTTGGATTGCTGTATTATCATATTTGCTATCCTAGAACAAAGATCAAAAAAATATATCAGGGCAAGCATTGACAAAAGCTATCTGGATATCACTGATGACTTCCTAACTGCTTCCTTATAATTTCTGCTGCCTTGCTTAGATATTGCCTTGCAAAATTATGTAGTTACTGTGGTACTGTCTTGCGGGTATGATAAACTGCAAAGAAAGATAAATGATATGGCCTATCGTAGACTAGCTTGTTGTAACTATCTGCACAATGTTTACATTGACCTTGGAGTATTGCTGTTTCCAGTTTTTCAGGTTTAGTGAGTACATCAGTTATAGCCATGTCAATGCTCATTATCTGATGCATCCCTGTTCTCCTTGCCAAGTTAACTAGTTGAATAGATGCACACACATTTAACCTCATTTCCATTTACCTACAAGATCTTTTACTTTCCACCTTTCATCACTGAGCCATTGTCTGTCTACATGTACCTGTCGCTTCAGGCAAAGCTGAACAAGAACTATGGCCTGACTAAGATGGATCCATACCTTCGCATAAGGATTGGTCATGCTGTCTTTGAGACCCCAACCGCGTCTAATGGCGCAAAGAATCCTCGCTGGAATAAAACAGTTCAATGGTGAGACTCATCTCTCATCTGTTGTTATCAATGTATTCCTGTCTATTTTCTTTTACCTCTTGAGAAAACCAGACGTCTGAAATTTGCTCAAAAAAGGCTTTTTAAAATTTTTATGGAACTGATAATAAATAAACTATCAAGGTTTCTGTATCAGGTATTTCCATGAGTCATTGAAAGTTTACTGCCAACTACGCCGCAGGTAAAACATTATTTATTTGCCACTAAAACTGTAGATAATGGAAGATACACTAGTAGGCTCTAAATTAGCTTTTCATAACATTTAACAACTTGCAACTTTACTCATAAATTACATACATTGTTTTGAGTTATGTATAGTTCACTCTCTACTACTTATTCTTTGTCGTATATGGTATCCAGAAACTAGTGTAGTCAGCATATACAGTGAAACTCGGATAACTCAAACTTCAAGGGACCGAGCAAAAGTGTTCGAATTATCAGAGCGTTCAAGTTATCAGAGCACTGTCACAAGTCCATGTATTTACTTATTAGTAGATACATGTACATATACAAACTATAATATAAATCAAAAGCACAAATGACTTGTTTCAAATTTAATGCTTCTAATGTGAAGCTTAAAACGTTTTTATCAAAAAGTATAGAGATTTTTCTATCACTTGAGATTGGTTTGTTGTTTGAGGTGATGTTATCGCCAGGACGTTTTTTTAGATTGACATTGGCAAAACTTGATCGTTGCTGAAATGCTCAAAAGAAAAGACATCTTTTTCTTTTGAGCGTTTTACCCACGATCAATTTTGCCGATTTTTCTTGAATTTTATGCAAAGATTACCTTACTTTACCTGGGATTCGTTAAGAGCAACACTCCGAGGCAGTTCAATTAAAAGTTTTACGAGGTTTTACGGTACATTGTATATCACTCACGCTTTTTGAATGGATACTTATTGAATGTACACACGTATTCTGTGTTTAGGTCAAACGATGAATAGTTTTTTTAGCTAAGACAACGTATACGTTTAATTACTTACAACAATTTTTAAGACGTTTTAAACATTCTACATTCCGACGTTGATTCAACACGGAATCAACGTCGGAAAACTATTCATCACGGGCTAGTCAGCAGTAGTCAGCATATATATGGTATCCAGAGACTAGCGTAGTCAGCATATATATGGTATACAGAAACTAGTGTAGTCAGCACATATATAGTATCCAGAAACTAGTTTAGTCAGCACATATATAGTATCCAGAAACTAGTGTAGTCAGCACATATATGGTATCTAGAAACTAGTGTAGTCAGCACATATATGGCATCCAGAAACTAGTGTAGTCAGCACATATATGGTATCTAGAAACTAGTGTAGTCAGCACATATATGGTACCCAGAGACCATTTTTAGTCAGCAAGCAAAGTCTGAGAAGGGTAAAAATTGACTCACAGTCATGAACTATCACTATGGTTGGCTTGTTTATGTGAATATCATTCAAACATGTTCTGTTATTGTCTTCTCTTAACAAAAAGTGTATATTCTATATTTATTTAACATCAACTTTTCTTCTGGTTGTTTGTAGTTATCTACCCAAGGGTGTGGATTCAGCGTACATTGAAATATTTGATGAGGTACGCGCACTTTTGTATACATAATATTGTTATTGTTTGGTAAAGCTTGTTGTTTCTACTTACTGGTAACTTTGGAGGCATCAAGTGCCTCTCTTCACCAGATTACATTTTGACATGAACCAGTTTTTGATACGATGCTCTCATTACATCTGATATATTATGAATTGCAAACTCTCTGAGCAATGGTGTGCTTAATCTAAGATATTACCTCTTTTTATGAACTTGCGCTTTGTTTCTTATGAACCCTCGTTTTGTTTCTTATTAACCTGTTCTTTGTTTATTCATTTCTCTGGAATAAGCCCCCATCTAAACCATTTGCAGTATCTCCACACACACTGCAAAAGCGTGTTTCCATTTACTTTCAACTAAGCAGTTATTTGTTATTTTTTGGCAAATTTCATTATTGCAATCGTGTCTAGTTTTGATTTTGAAATAGGATTATTTTTATGTGAACTTTTCTTTTTCCACGGCACTCTTCAATTAGCATTTAGTTACGTGCCTTTTCTGTCAGCCAATCATCCATCAATTAATTTTAAGGTGTTTCTAAATCTTGCTCTCCTCGATGGCCTCTCGCTCAGAGATTAATTAATTGTAAAGGAAAGGCTTCACTTTACTCAAATATAATCATCAATTATCCTTTCTTCATATCATACATTTTTCGATGGCCAGTCCACTTTAACCGCAATCACCATAACTGCAATCAACGCATTTTCACTTTCTGCTGGTTACTTATTGTTGGTTCGATAGAAAACATTCCAAGGAGATGACCGGGTGGCATGGGCCCACATTACTATACCAGAAATAGCGCTGAATGGAGAGGTTGTTGATGACTGGTACCCCCTCTCAGGCAAGCTTGGTGAGGGCAAGGAAGGAATGGTTAACTTGGTGTTTTCCTTCAATGTACGTCCGCAACATGAATTCTCTTCCATAGCCTAATTTGATGGTTTTATTTACATGTTTACTCTTCATCTATTGTTCTGTCCTGTCGTTTCATTGTTGGCATATAAATCTGAGTTTCTCTGTCATTGTATATCTACTAACTTGAGTTGAGATCATAAGTGAGTCCCAAATGTTTTTGTAAGATATGTCAGTTGGTTAGTCTTTAAAGATCATCTTTGCATTTTTCATATTTTTATGACTGGATCTCATTTTGGCAAATGTCTATTGGTGGTAACCTTTGATTTGAATCTACTTTTTAATACGTCAATGCGGACCTCTTTAAATTTTTCTGTAGGCAATGTTGTTGCGCTTTAGGTAATTCAAGCAGCCCCAGCAGTCCAGCCGCAGATGAATCCTCAGGTTGTTATGATTCCGGGTGCCCCTGCCATGTACCCAACGTTTCAGCCTGGCTATCAGCCTGTTATAGCCACCCAACCAATGATGCAACCAATGGTTGTGGTAAGCTCTCATTCTATATGACTAGTACATGCCCGATTGGAATACATCAGTATGAAAGTAGGATATTGCGGTATAAAAATCAGTAATGGAATCTGACCAGCCAGTTGCAACTGCATTGTCACAAGCTTTTCGTTGCTTGATTATTTGATCTTATATCGGTCTTACACTGGACTTACATCGGTCTTTCACTGGACTTACATCGGTCTTATATCGGTCTTTCACTGGACTTATATCGGACTTACATCGGTCTTTCACTGGACTTACATCGGTCTTATATCGGTCTTACATCGGTCTTACACTGGACTTACATCGGTCTTACACTGGACTTACATTGACCTTTCATCAGTCTTACATTGGTCTTACATCAGTTTTATATCGGCCTTATATCAGTCTCACATCGGTCTTACACCGAGCTTACATTGGTCAGTTCTCATAATAAGCACAATCTGACTACAGGTCATCCTCTCAAGGTAAGTTCGAGCCCACATCTGCTGCCATGCTATGCCTTTTATAACTTCTAGGATTCATGACACTGATCATATGTGGACCCGTACTTGAAGGTTATTTTTTACTACCCATATTCAAAGTTTCATAGAATGTTGTGTGTGTGATTTGTGTTGTTCTTAGCCATGTTGGAAATTATCATTGGCATGCGATAATACATTCAGTTGTACAATGTGGAATAAGTAAAACTGCTACATTGTTGAAGTCATTAGAGAATGAGCTCATGAAGGTGGTCATGGAGAGTTTTTGCATATTGGTTTTACAAGACATTGATGTGAGGCACCTTCAAAGACCTCATAGGCTATACATATGTATAGCTGTATTAGCCCGTAAGCTTTATAAAGGAGGTTTGACTGGTCAGTACAGGGAGGATGAAGTTGTGTAACTTGTCAAAAGTTGATGGTGCTCATTTCAATAAGCTTTATCATCAATGTACCATTACACCAACCTCTTTGAACACCTTACTGTTTTAGTACTTACTGCACCTATAGTGGTCATTCTATTTTCTTCAGGCTGTTTGGTTGCTACTTCTTTGCTCTAAATTCAGCAGTTTCTCTCAACTATTCTCGTTTCTATATTCTTAAGCTAAACCTTTTTTGTAGACTCAGATTCTAAACTTGTCTAATCTGGTTTTATGTTTTACACATAGCCCGCCGCTTTCCCGGCACAGGCCCAGGCTAGTCAACCAAGGCCAGCAGCACAGCTTTCAGAAGATGACCTGAATCAGATAAAAGATATGTTCCCTAACACAGAGATGGAAGTCATCAAGTCTGTAGCGGAGGCCCAAAGAGGCAACAAAGACTCTACTATTAATGCTTTACTCACCATGAATGCCTAAAACCTGTTTTGTTCTAGCCTCACTAAGGTCAAAGCTATTATAGGATCGTGGGCTATGTGTTCAAGGCTCAGAATTAACTATTAATTCACACACTCTCAATTAATAACACACTCTTCATTCATGATTTTATACGATTGTCTATTATGAAGTAACTCATTTATTTAACATCGTGTAGCTTATTTATCAGGCATAGCGTATAATATTTGTGCTCCTATTTTTTTATATACTAATGCATGGCATTTTGATGGTCATAAAAACTGTCAAATGTTTAGACTCCTCTTGTCTGTCAATTTTTATTCATTCACTGTGTTGGTGGGAAGGTGTCATATTATATGGTATTTTAGATAAAGGTGATGTACTAGCGTTGTGTCTGTCAATGACTGCAAGACATTAGTTTGTGTCAAGGAAGAGCTGTCAAGCATTCTGTGCTAACTGGCCAAAAATGATTTTGTAAGACATTTGTCAAAATGTCACAAATGTGCAATATTAATTGTAACATATTATCGCTAGAACGTTAAAGGTATAAACTTTCATTTTCGTGGTAACCTAACACAATAGATAGATGTCTTTGCTCTGTCTAAAATTGTTTAGCCAACCGGGAATGAAATTGTTTACGTATAACTGGGCATAATTGCTCAACGTATAATAACGACGGCTTAACCGACGGTTTCAAACATTGCGTATCGAAATAGATTGCGCACAGAAATCATAGAGAGAACATTGCTATAAATATCAACCAATTAAATCGGCAACTATACCGCAGTGATTGGCTAAGCCGTTCCAAAGTAACGCAGGAAGTGAACCTATTTATTTTAGTACGCGGAATTTGCTTAGGCAAGCTATACTAATCTAGTTTATATGTAGCCAAAACAGCGACTGTGTAGCTGGTGGTTACGAACATTGTGGTATAAACTTCATATATTTTCTATTCGATTTCATATTCAAGTTATTGTGAGTCACTTAAACTTTTTAAATTAAACTTGAAACTAGCTGCCCCTGTGGCATTGTGCGTTTTTATCATTAGCGATCTTGGTCGGAGTGAGATGCTAAAGCCATGATTGTTTGATTCAATTTAGACCAACATTTAAATGACATTAGTGCTTGTTTGCAGATTGTGTTAGGCAACCTTCAACATTCAGATGTTTGCTGAGCGCCTCTGGTACTCGCGTTTTTGTGTGATTTTTAAGCGTTGTAATTCATGAAACGTTTGGTATAGTGGAGAACATTATGAAAATAAAAATATAGCTTACTATACTTTCATTTTATCAGTATGACAAGGCTTATTGCTTAGTTTGAAAATATAAATTCTGAAAAACATTAAAGAAGTCTTCAACTAAGAAAACAACACACAGATTAGAAAAGACGATTATAGTCCGAACCTCGACGAGTTTGTATATCGACAACGTTGGTCCAATCTCAACAGCAGTCGGTCCCAATCTTATTATAATAATAAGTAAATTTATTAATTTTATAGTTATTATAGTTTTGCATTGTTATTTTATGTGTGGAAATTTATAGTCTTATAGTTTATAGTCTTTTTATTTTCTTGTGTTCATTGATTTTCTCAATTTCCTCTCTTGAGCAGTTCATTTACAATTTTGGTATTATGATTATGCAAAGGCATTCTATCAATTTAAAGCTTGTTTAGCGTAGGCCTATATACTTCATCAGACAACCACTGGAGGCTATTTCTAGTTGTGGGTGTGAACTTTCTTCTATCACCGTGATATTGGTAGTGTACAGTACAGCATAAATTGTCGAAATTTGTCGATATTCAGACCAACCTTTGTCTAAATTCGGACTAACCTCTGTCGAGATTGGGACTTCTCTAGGTTCATACCTGTCGATGTTGGGACTGTTTCCCGAAAAGACACAAATATGTTGGAGTCTTAAGGTTGACTTGCAACAAAATTCACATTACAGTTATTTGATATGAAAAGATTCACCATGTCTTACTCTGTTGTGTTGTAGGTGCAAAATATGTGGGAATGTGATTGCAAGCTCTTAAAAGCTCAAAAACGAATAGTTAATCGCAGCCACACGAGACCGCCGTAGTTTGGATTCTCTTTCCAAAACGGCTCAAATGTGACGTAGCTGTGGTAGATGGTTTCTGTTTACACTTTCATGCAACCTTATTCGTCGAAATATTTTCAAAAATATACTTCACGCATTCAATAAAACCATGTCTATTGTTCTTACGCATCTGTTTTATCGTCATTGTAATGCTGTCACTTTTAGCAGTGATATCATATAACTTACTGTAAAAATTTGTTTAATTTTTTAGCCTCACCTCGAAGGAGTACATATCATTGTCTGATAATCATGACGAGCCTGTTGGTCACCTGTGATAATCAGAAAATGCTGCAGAAATTATTTGCGAAGTATTGGGTCACATGATCAGATTACAACTTGACGATTGAATAATGCCGAAACAAAACTGTAAAGTAGCGAGCATCTATATTTGATAAAGGGTCTTTGGTAAAACCCGAAGTGTTTGTCATAAACTAGTGCTACGATAAGTTTGATATTGAGCTTTTTATTGGCCTTTCAATTCACGTGAGAATATCACGTGACAAGACGATAACCAAATTTCGTGGTTACGTCATCAAAATAAAGAGATTCCAATCTACGGCGGCTTTTCGTTTTTGAGCTTTTAAGGGCTTGTAATCACATTTCCACATATTTGGCCCCTACAACACAACAGAGTAAGACATGGTGAATCTTTTGATACTAAATAACTGTAATGTGAATTTTGTTGCAAGTCAACCTTTAAACTAAATTGTTCGCTCATTTTAATTGCGTCAATTTCAAATGAAATTTTCTGTGGGGCATTTTCAAAAAGTGAAAAAAACTGTGCACTTGTATATAGCTTTTATAAATATTTAAGTGAGATATTCCACAGCTTCTGAAATAAGAGTTTATATGTTGGTGAGGCTATTTTCAAAATAACACAATCGAGCTCAATGCATAAGTTTTAAACGTCACACAAATACCTTACACAAAAATGCCTTTTATGTGACGTTTTCATCAATGAAGACAGTTGGAAGGGCTACAATATGGGCAGATATATAAACAATATGATTAGTACACTTGAGCCAGCGGGCTTGGCTTTTGCCTTTTGTGCACGTGTTGTAATAAACTGTACAAACTTGAAATATATCTGAAGTTTGCCCAATACTTTTCCTGTAAATAGAGCACGTATTATTCAATTGATAGCATGATATTAAAATAACAATTTCTAATTTTGTCAAATATCTATTTGGGTCATTTGTACCATTAGCAGTAGATCTAGGATAGATGCATGGGCTGCTGTAAACTGCAGCTGCATGGTGAAAGTAGATTCTTGTGCTGATGTAGGACTTGCAAGTGAGCTGGGTTATGACGTTGAGTAAAATTTTGTGGTTTTGCAAAATCTTTTGCTGACGTAGTAAGTTATTTCTAATTTCTGCCAGTTTACCCCCGGTAACAATAAACGCGGCGTAAGATGTTGCTTGTTTCTTTGTACTTGTTGTAATATTCTTTTAAGTGTATGTTGACAAGTATGTTGACAATATTGCCCATTGCTTGTTTTGATACTGCACAATTTTGGAAAGTGTGGAATGTTTTCAGAAGTTGTTGTAACTGCATGATCATCAGTGACATCTCAGGGGAAAGTCATCTTTTTTGGGTACAGCTTGATTATTTTCATTTCTCTATTTTGCATTATCTTAACGGATGGATTGTAAAATGCTGTAGGTTTAATTTCGCAAAAAAGGCAGATGTAAAAGTTGAGATTTTCAAAATTGGTTTTATATCAGGTGGTCCATTTGGATTGATCTTCAGTCTGCCAACGATAACATATTACTCAACTGCTTTACAAACAGATCATTCGGTTGATGCCTTCAGGTGACACCTCGTGTCGCTAATAATGTGGAGGGCAGGTGTAGCCAGGTATGCCACAAATCCAGGCTACTTGCTCACAGCTTTTTTAGCTTTACCTTGTGTGATTGACAGAAATTAAGGAAGCAAAATGCAAACAATCAAATGTGTAGTTGTTGGAGATGGAGCAGTGGGGAAGACTTGTCTCCTTATATC